>NW_027187284.1:2464776-2513252 GCF_028583685.1 Petaurus breviceps papuanus | reverse complement strand
ATATATATATATATATATATATATATATATATATATATATATATATAAAAGTATATTCACCTCCTTAACTTCTTTCTTGTTTATTTTGTGGTTAAACATCTAATTCTAAGAGGTAGAGGTTGAGGTACCCACCCCACCCCCAGATCTATTTCTTCCTGTAATTCCCTTAACTACTCCTCTAAGAATTTGGATGCTATACCACTTGAGGCATATATGTTTAGTAATATCATGTCATTGACTATGGTGCCTTTTAGCAGGATGTAGTTTCCTTCCTTATATCTTTTAATTAGATCTGGTTTTGCTTTTGCTTCATCTGAGATCAGGGTTGCCAGCCCTGCTTTTTTGAACTTCAGCTGAAGCATAATATATTCTACTCTAGCCTTTTGCCTTTACCCTGTGTGTGTCCCTCTGTTTCAAAATGTGTTTCTTGTAAACAACATATTGTAGGATGATGGTTTTTAATTCATTCTGCTGTCTGCTTTGGTTTTATGGGAGAATTTATCCCATTCACATTCACAGTTATGATTACTATTTGTGTCTTTCTCTCCATCCTATTCTCTTCCCCCATCCATATCCTCCATCCCCGACTCTGATCTATGCATTTATTTCTCCCTGTCTGCAAGATACTTCTCTATGATCATTGTTTTCCTTTGTTGCTTTTTGTTCATGTTGCTTGCCTTTTTTTTCTGGGTTTTACTGGTCTCCTTTAGCCACAGCAAGAGGGACTTTCCCCCTTAATCCCCCTAGCCTCCTAAACTAAAGGACTGTTGTACTTTGTGTTTCTTCTGGCTGCATTTTTATATTTCAGGATTTTTCCTGCAGCAATATTCTCTGGGTTTTTCAAAGTCAATAAGGGAGGGTGAGAGCAACTTACTCTTGCTCCACCATCTTGGCTCCTGGAAGTTGAAAAAGGTGACTTTCACACATTCTGTCTGTGGGCTGATTCCTCCAGGAACAGCAACTGCCATGGGTGGTACTGCTGCTACTAATTCAGTTACTCCCAAGGCCTGCTTTAGGTTTGCTGGGGCTGGGGTTTTATTGGCACACCCTGCACTGGACTACTCTTCTCTCTAGCCCAGTTCCACCAGACCCCTCCTGCTGACTTCCAAGTTGTGTCTGGCATGTGTGGGTTAAGAAATCTGGAAACTGCCACTGCTGTCAGTTATTCAGTAGCGCAGGTCTGCTCTGGTTTTGTTCTTGCCAGGTTTGCATTTGCGCAACTAGCACTAGACTACCTTCCTCTCTCAGCCTGGTGCATCAGACCCTTTCTGTCAACCCTCCAATCTGTCTTGGGCTGGAAATCTGCCCCATTATGTCTCTGTGAGTTCCACCACTCCAGAATTTGTTCAGAGTCACCCCCTGAAGGTATTTGAAGGACTTTAGGTGAGAAACCAAGAGAGTACCTGTTTTCACTCCACCATCTTGGCTCCACCTCCTCAGTATGCCCAACACAAATCTTTCTCTGCCAGCATGGATAGTCTTTTCTACCAACAGAGGGAAGACCTCCAGAGTTTTCGTGATCTTGTAAGAGTGGTAGTTTTCCCTGCATTTTAGCTCTAAGGATGTAGTACCAGAAGAGGGACTTGGTATCATAAGGCTATTTCTTTTTTGCCATTGTTTCTGTCAAATTCTGGGCCTACAGAATAGTTATTCTAGGGAACACAAATCTGTTGCTGTCCAACTTTCAAAAAGACTGTGTCACAAATTCTATGTTAATATATGTTAGCTATAAATATTGATATTCTTTCAATCAACCAGCAAAAATTTACTTAGTGAGGAAATTAGGTAATGTAGTGGATAGAGCACTTGTCCTAGAGTCAGGAGAACATGAGTTTAAATCTGGCCTGAGACTCTTACTAGCTGTGTGACCCTGGGCAAGTCACTTAACCCCAATTGCATTAAAAAAAATTATTTAGCTCCAGTTATATAATTGGAAGTAGGGATAAAAAGAGAGCCATGAAGAAGTCCTTGTCTTCAAGGATTACATACTATTGTGGGAGGCAACAGGTACATGCAGAAGTAAATTGAAGGTAATTTGGGAACAGGGTAGGGAGGAAGGAATTAGTAGCTGGTGAGATCTGAAAAGGTCCTATTTACAAGGTGACTCTTGAACTGAGCTATGAAGAAGGAAACTATATATTCTAAACAGTGGAGGTGAGGACCTAGTACATGTGTCGGGTAGACAATCCCAAAGACCCCCTACCCAAATTTCATAAAACTCAGAAACCTCTCAAGGTAGGAACAGAAAGCATTTATTCAGTTCTCTCAAGAAAAGGGTGTCACCCCCACTAGGAAGGACTAGTGGAAGGAGGTGTGTTACAGAAAACAAAGCAAAGGTTATATATCCTAGCATAAACAAACCCCCTCCCATCACTATCCTTTATTCCTATTGACTGGGAGGAAGCCTTACAATCTAGCTGTGAAAATCCTCTCCAAAGACAAAGAACAAGGAAACAGGATATAGCTAATTCAATGTTCTTATTTGGCAAACTTAATGCTGAGGTGACTGTGAAGGAGTTGGGTAATTTCTAGTAAACTGAAACTTAGGCCTATCCAGTAGTACCAAAGCCTGTCTCTAGTTTCAAGATAGTCTCTCTCCCACCACCCTGAAGAGTCTTCACAGAGGGTATATCTCACTCATACATTTTGGCAATAGGAACAGCAAAAGACATGGAGGTGGGTGATGGAGTGTTACGTGTGGGAAAAAAATATAAATTCAATTTGGCTGCACTAGAGAATGCATGTAATGCATAGTAAGTCTAGAAAGATAGCTGGGAGCCAGGTTCAAATGACAAGGAGAAAACTCTGTATTTGTCCATAGAAGTAAGAGTTTACACAGAAGCAAGAGTTTACATTGGAGTTTACTGAATTATGGAAATGACATGGTTAGACCTGTACTTAAGGAAAATTAGTTTGGCATCTATATAAAGGATATATGAGAGAGAAGAGAAATCTGAGGCACAGAGATTGATCAAGAGGTTGTTATATTTTATAGCAAGTTCCTCTGATAAAGGTCTCATTTCCAAGATACACAGGAAACTGATTCAAATTTATCAGATTAAGAGCCATTACCCAATTGATAAATGGCCAAAGGCAGTTCTCAGGGGAAGAAATTCAAGCTAACTATAGCCATATTGGGGGAAAAATGCTACAAATCACCAACAATTTGAGAAGTGGAAATTAAAGTAACTGAGTTTCCACCTTCCATCTATCACACTGACAAAGTCTACAAAAAAGGAACATTACAAATGTTAGAGGGGCTTCTGGAAAAACAGAGACATTGAGGCACTGAAGTGTAATAGCCATTCTGGAAAGCAATTAGGAACTAGAATGTTGCTAAACTGTATATAATATTTGATCCAGAACAAGTATCCATTTATTCCCAAAAAGATCAAAGAAAGAGGGAAAGATCATATGTGTATGTATGTATATCCATATGTATATAATACATACATGCATATATACAGACAGAGAGAGAAAGAGATATTCTTTTCTGAGGTGTCAATAAGTGGTAAACCAATAAGGCCTAGCTGAACAGTTTATGATAAGTGAATGTAATAGAATACTTTGGTTCTGTAAGAAATGAGGAAAGAGACTGATTCAGAAGGAAAAAAAAAAACAACTTGAAAATGAATTATATGATATAATGCAGGGTGGAGTGGGCACAACCAGGAGAACAATTTACACAATACCAAAAACCCTATAAAAATGAACCGTTTTGAACTCTTATATGTGATGACAAATTCTATCCATCACTTGAAAAAGAATCTAAATATCTGGAATAAAATACACATTTTTAGACGGGGCAACAAGGGAATATGTTCTGCTTTATTATGCATATGTATTACAATTGTGGGAGAGAGAGAAAATAAATACTTGTGAGTTAAAAAAAAAATTAAAAGAAGCTAGCTAGTGCAGTAGTCTTTACATGAGTAATTGTTAGAGTCTGAACTAGGGTGTTATCCCAGTCAGTGAAGAAAAAAAAAAAGTTAAATATGAAAGTCATTTTGTCAAAGGAGAATGGAGATGATCAGCAGATGATTGGATAAGTAGGTTAGAACTAGAAAATGACTCTTGAAAACTCAGGTCCTTACTGATTCTGACACGTGGGATTCTTTCATGTGATGTACACAACTAAAGAAATATTCTCTTCTGGTAGAGAAGCCAATAAAGCATGCCAGTTTTTTCCAATCTCTCTTAAATACTAAAGAATTTCTCTTTTGAGCCATTGTGTGGGATTATTTAAAAACCACCTTAGGCTTTTAGCAATCTGGTTTTTGTTTTTGTTCTTTTTTTTTTTTTTTTACTGCCTTTGTTTTTGTTTTTTGGCCAGGTAAAGAGAGTGGGAGGGTGAAGTTCAGTTTTCTCCAATTCTTTTGGTATGCATTGCCTCAGGGGACACCATTCAGTTTAAGAAGAAGAAAGAGGAGTAAATGAGTCAGCCCTGGCTACACACAAATTAAATGCATAACAGTATTTAATGCTTTCACCTATGATTTATTTACTTAAAGGTTTTTATAACCTTGTATAATGCTGAAGGGACTAAGCCTTTAACAAAGTTTTCAAAAGATGACAACAAAATGTTCCTTAGTTCAAAAACAGGAAAAAAAAAAAGAGGGAGAAAAAAAAAGGAATGTGAGAGAGAAGCTAGAAACAAAGAGGTAATAAACATCATTTGTTCTCAGTCTCTGTCATCATATCCTCTGGTTTCTTCTCCCAAAATGTATTACTTTCCAATGTCTATTACTTAGAGTGACAACAACTTCCAATTTAATCTAGAGTTTTTATCATTCTACACTTGAAATTTTACAAGTCTGAGAATAGTCTTCATGCCTTTGTTTCTTGAAATTTTCTCTAACCCACAAACTTTGTTAGGCCCTTGCCACAAAAACTCTAGCCTGGGACTCCTCTTCTTTCTTTATATTCATTTTTCTGCTGATTTCATCAGCTGCCATCCAGTCAGTTGGCATTACTCCAAAATCCAAACTTCTAGACCAAATCTGTCTTCTGAACTCCAGATCCCGAACACTAACTTCCTGTTGGACACCTCCTCTTAGATGTCCTTTGGCTTCTCAAACTCAACATATACCAAATGGAATTCATATTTTCCCTCTAAAATTCACCTTTCCTGTAAACTTTGTTGTTTCTCTTAAAGGCACCACCATAATTTCAGTCAACAAAATTCATAATTTTTGAGTCATACTTGGTTTTCCTTCATCCTTATATCTCATTAATTTTATCTCCATAATTTCCCCCTATGCCAACATTTATCTATGTTCCCCAAATCTCTCATGGCATAAATTGTCATTTCTATGTAAATTGACCTCACTTCTGTGTATCCAGACCTCACCTCTCTCTTGAATTTTGGTCACGTATCAGCAATTCCCTGCTAAATGTCTCTGCCTGAATATTTCATAGACATCTCAAAATCAACGTATGCAAAAGAGAGTGTATATCTTTTCCCAAAAACACATTCTTTTTTTTTTTTTTGGTAAGGTTACTACCAGATATCCAGTCACCCAAATTTGTAATTTTGAGATCATCTTTGACTCCTCATTTTTAATCATGCCCATAATAATTATTTGCCCTTTTCTGGTGATTCTCCCTCAGTGATATTTCTATAATCTCTTTGTTTGTCTTCTCTTGCTCCTTACTCTTGCATGTACTATTGAAGTAGTCTTCTTATTAGTATACCTACTTACAATTTTTCCCTGTCTCCAATCTGTCCTTCCCAAACCTACCAAATTAATATAATCCTGTTCTATAGGTCTGACCCTGTCAATCCACTGCCCCACAATGTTCAGTGGCTTCTTTTTGGTATGTGGTTAGAAAACTTTCTTCTGGGAAATTGACTTAGCTGAGTAGTCATAATCCTATTTCTCTACCCAGATGTTTTCCATAGAGCTCTACTCCATTCATTCTCTATTCCTGTCAAACTGGACTACTTAGCTGTTTCCTAAATTTGCCACTTGGTAAGGAAGATTTGGCATTTCTTTCCTCTTTTCCTTTGCACAGGTTATCCACATTCCTAGAATTTACTTTCTCCTTTACTACTTAAAATCATAGCTTCCTTCAATGCTCAACAAAGATGCCACAACCTAGAAGATACCTGTTCTTATGTTAACTTGACCCAATATTTATTCAGCCAGGTACATATTGCATACTTCTCACCCCTACTCAGTATAATTTATGTTCCTAAGGGCCTTGTCAATCCTTTTCTCAATGTCTAGGCAATTATATTGCATTGAATAACCATGTGTTTAATTGAATTTCACCCTCATATTCCTCTGTTCAAAAACCTACAATAGCTGACATTTGTCTGTTGATTGAATCAAAATTTATCATCCTTGTACTACACTATTATTTATCAACCTCAACTTTAAGCTCATCCTCTTCATCCAAAACGATTCCTCTCTACTCCCTAGTATAAACAATAGTTTTAGCACAGAAAGAGAGAATGTTATAGATGGAAGGGACCTTACTGAACCCCTAGTACAACCCACTCATTTTTACAAATAGGGAAACTGAGGCCCCAAAAGAGAAATCAATCAATTAATTAACAAGCATTTATTAGAGGCATTTAGGTAGAACAGTAGATAGAGTCCTGCTCTTGGAATCTGAATTCAAGTACAGCCTCCAATATTTATTAGATGTGTGACCCTGGTCAAATCACTAATCTCTGCCTGTCTCAGTTTCCTTAACTGAAAAATGGTGATAATAATAGCACCTACCTCCCAGGATTATTTTAAGGATCAAATGAAATAAAAATTTTAAAGCAATTAGCAGGGTGTGTGGCATATAGTAGATGTATATAAAAGGCAGCTATTATTATTTTTATTATTAGCCTATTATGTGCCAGACACTGTACAGAAAAACATGAAATAGCTCCTGCCCTCAGTTACCTTACATTCCATAAGGAATGATTTGGTCAAAGTTATTCAGCAAATCAGTGGCAGGACTAGTATTCTAACTCAGGTCTTCAGGATTTTAAATTAATAGGTTTTTCCACACAGTTTCTTACTGTTCTCCAGAGGCTATGCCTTTGCCTTAGCTCATATTATTTCTCTTTTTAACCTGTTTCATCTCTTAGCTGTTTTTGTTTCTCTCCTCTCATACATCCCTTGCATAAATCCTGCCAATCCAATAGAGACTATTCCAAGCCCATCATGGAAAACTTCTGTAAGACATATAGATATCAGTTGCTCTCTTAGTCCTTTGAACTCCTATAGAACTTTATATCTCAATTTATTCTCTTTGTATTAGATATAGTTGTTTATATGTTTTATCTTCCAAACTGGATTATAATATTCCTTGTCTCAGTGTAATACATTTGACCATTAATACCAAGAGATCATATTATCCCAAAACGGAACAGGCAACTTTGAGAGGTAATAGGTTGCCTATCAATTGAGCCCTTTAACAAAACATGGGTAAGTCACCTGTATATTATTCTGCTGAGGTAATTCTTGAGCTAAAATAGATACCTTCTGAGATCTCTCCAATTCTGACATTCAGTGTTTCTGTGAAGTCTTATTTATCTTTGTGACGCTCTCAATTTATTTTACATATTTGTTGAATAAACGATCCCTTTATCTGAGTTTCTTTAAAGCATATGGTTTGTTCTGCCCCTTAAGTTAGCACTTAATAATAATGTAATCTAATAGCCATTAATTGTTTCACATGCCATTTGAAAGTTGGAGTACCTCTTCCCATGGCCGGGCATAGGCAAAGGTCAATAGTTGTGCTATTCCTCTTCACAGGCAGCCCTACATCTCATTTCATTTTACTTGTTTTCTTGATGAATTCATAAGTTCATCAAAGAAGCAGGGGGAATAGGATAATACATATATGATAATTGTTGATTAGTTAATAATGGTAGCATTTTGGAAAAATTTTTAGAAAATATTTTTATAAAACAAATTCCTTCCTGGAACAGCTAGGTGGCACATTGGATAGAGTTTTGGCCCTGGAGTCAGTAGGACCTGAGTTCAAATTTGCCATCAGATAGTTATTTGCTTTGTGACCTGGGGCAAGTCATTTAAGCATAATTGCCTACAAAACAAACAAACAAAAAAAAACCTCCCTTATAACCCCAACCTGTTCTGCTTGTGGTTCTCCGGGCAAGAAGAGGTCCTATGTAGTTCCAGTCTTCTTGGTCTGATTTATTTATTGATTGATTGATTGATTGATTCATTCATTCATTTATTTATTTGTTTGTCTGTTTGTTTATCTATTTATTTATTCGTTCATTTATTTATTTATTTATTCATTTATTTATTCGTTTATTTATCTATTTATTTATTCATTCATTTATTTATCTATCTATCTATCTGTCTATCTATCTATCTATTTATTTATTTATTTTAACTTATCAAGTTTTAATACATTGTGGATGTTCGTACCACAAGGATCCCAAGGGAAATGGAGGAGGAATGTAAGTGTCCTGAGGACAAGAACTATCCAACCTCAGTCTTTATATCCCCACCACTTAACATATAGTAAGCACTTCATAAATTCTTATTGATGGACTGAATAAATACTGATCAGGAATGAGGGTCAAAGGATCAGAATATGCAACTTTAATGTATGTTAAATAGATATGGAGTGCAAGTTTTTTTTTTAATCGGAAGCTCTTGGTATATTGAGAACAACACATCTATGGATATACAGTTTATGTCATGTCTCAGAGGAACTCAGTGTTTCTTCAATATATTTTGAGTGGGGGCAGAGTCAAGATGGTGGAAAAGAAACAGGACTTCCACAGGGCTCCCGCTCCCACCTCCTCCAATTAATGTAAAAAATGATTCTAAACACACTTTGGAGCTACAGAAGCCACAAAATGACACAGAGAAGTTAAACTCCCACTGAAGACAGGCCAGTAGGCTGGCAGGAAGGGGCCAGTGTAACGCTCTGGGAGCCAAGCCCAGAGGTCAAAGGAACTGGGATCAAAACCAAGAATCACCTACCTAGCAAAACTGAGTATCATTTTTCAGGGGAAAATATGGTCATTTCAATGGAATAGAGGACTTTCAAGCATTCTTGATGAAAAAACCAGAGCTCAATAGATAATTTGACATTCAGATACAAGAAGCAAGAGATTCATGAGAAGGTAAACAGAGAAAAAAAATCATAATGAACTTATCAATATTGAACTATTTACATTCTTACATGTAAAAATGATAATTGTAACTTATGAAACTTTTCTTAGTATGAGAATAGTTGAAGAGAATAGAAATGTGTGTGTATGTATACATACATATATATGTCTATATAGGAGGGTATATGGGCATATGAATACATATGTGAGTGTGTGCATATATGTGTACAGGTATACATAGGGGTCAGAGGACCAATTGAACAGGAAGGGATGATACTTAAAGGTGAAATTAAGAGATGAGAGAGTAATATAATGAGAGGAGATGAGAGAGATAGAAAGGGGTAAATTATCTCATATAGAAGAAGCAAGGGAAAACTGTTACAATGGAGGGGAAGAACAGGAAGGTAAAAGGGAATGAGTCATCCTTATTCTCATTGAATTGGGCTTAGGGAGGGAATGACATACACACTAAATAGGGTATGTCACCCTATAGGAGGGTAGAGGGAAGGGGATTAGAGGAAGGATGATGGAAGGGAGGGCAGGCTGGGATGGAGGGAAGTTGGAAGCACCAACTTTTGAAAAGGGACAGGATCAAAGCAGAGAATAGAACTAGTTGGGGGGGGGGGGAGTTGGGATAGCATGGAAGGAAATGTAGTCAGTCTTTCACAATATATTCACTATTGAAATGTTTTGCATAGCTACACATGTACAACCTATATTAAATTGCTTATCTTCCCAGTAAGGGTGGGTGACAAGGGAAGAAGGGAAAGAATCTGGAATTCAAAGGTTTAAAATCAAATGCATTAAATATATTATTATTATTATTATTATTATTAATTATTTTACATGTAACTGGGAAATAAGATATACAGGCACTGGGGTAGAGAGATCCACCGGGCCCTACTGGAAAGTCAGAGAGAGGATGGGGGAAGATATGGGAGAGAGCAGATTGGGGGAGGGCATATTCAGTAGGGGATTGCTATTTTGTGGTAGTGGGTAGGGGAAAATGGGGAGAAAATTTGTAACTCAAAATCTTGTGGAAATGAATGATGTAAACTAAATAATAATAATAATAAAAAGTAAAGTTGCATTTTTAGTGATTAACTATTATATATATATTTAGAGGGCTGAATGCAAAGAGACCTATTTTCTGTTTGATATTTTGATCCACATGCCTGGAACACATATTCTTTCAGACACAGAGCTTATTTAGGAACATTTAGAATCTTAGAGGTAGAATATATAATACTGCTCAAATGTTCCCTTGTCCTCATTACCATCCCACGCCTGTTGACCTATTAGTAGGCAACAGCCTGTCCTTTTAGTGCGGAATAGAAGCATTACATATATTGTAAGAATACTTATTAGTAACAGTAAAGCATGTGCATTTTAAATTATAACAATTTATATTTCATTTTCTCTTACATAAAGTGTTTGACAAATTAATTAGTGATTATTCTGTGAAGGGACGTAATAAAAAAAAGACATAATTAATAGTTAAGAAAGCCTTTTCCTTTAGTCACAATATTGTACAATCACATCTTTTTTTTTTCTATGTAAACCACTCATTTAATATTGTAAACCATCTGATGCTTTTTCTCCTTACTAATACAGATTTTCTTCCCTTAATAAAAATCCATATTTAAATTGTATTAATTGGCATCTCAAATTGTTTTTATTCCTAAAGGAGGCATCACAGGATTTATTTCAATTTTGGGTTACCCTGTAAAAACCAGTTTATCCTTCTTGTCACTCCCACTCACTCATACAATGCACCCCTCTCCCCCCCCCCCCCCGCACCCACACACACACACACACACACACACACACTCACACTGAGTTAATTTTGTTGTTTTTCAGTAATTTCGGTTGATCTGATTCTTTGTGATCCATTTGTGGATTTTCTTGGTAAAGATGCTGGAGTGGTTTGCCATTTCCTTTTTCAGCTCATTTTGCAGATGAGGAATCTGAGGCAGAGTTAAGTGAGTTGTTTAGGGTCACACCACATATTTGAAGTCAGGGAGTAGAGTTTTCAGGACTCCAGAACCCAGTGTTTTATCCATTGCACCACCTAGCTGCCCCGCAAAGTTAATACTTAGTTATCAATTTGATGGACTAAATATGGGGGTGGAAGGCAGTTGTCTTCAGTTTTAGGACCAAATCCATTATTAAGTACATGATCTTCAACACATCATTTAACCTCCATGTACCTCAATTTCCTTATTTTTAAATGAGGATACTTTACTAGATCATATCTAAAGGCCCCTTTAGCTCTAGCCTATGATTTGTTGGCAACATCTATTGTGCAAATCAAAGCACAATTATTCAAATTCTACACTGAAATATTTTTCACTTGTGCTCAGTCTGTTTATTTAAATATCAAACAGAATGGCATTGTTTTTCTTGTAAGTAAATGATGTATCTTTCACCTCTTTGTTTAAATATCAAACAGAATGGCATTTTTTTCTTGTTGTCAGCATATAAATTAAAAAAGCTTACTCATTTTTACTCTTCCTAGATTAGGAAATAAGTTTTATTTTTACCTGAAACTTTAATGGGTTTCCCCCCAAAGTTTCTATTCTTTCATTTAAATGAATAACTATCTCCAGGAGACATATATTCTCACCATTGCTCTCTACTGCAACTTTTTCCTACTTACACTCAACTCTGGATTGTTTGCATCATCAATTTATGACTTTTGATTGGATCCCAAGGGAAGCAAATTAATATTTGTAGTCTCTGGATACATAATTCATGTACAAATCATTCTAGGCATGAATTTCCATGTCAGTCAGAAAAAAAGAGAAAAAAAACTCCAAGTGCATTTGATGAAAAAGCAAAGAAGCTTTTGAAAATTTATTATTGATAAGAATTAGAAAATTCTATGACTTTTGAGAAGATATTTAGGAATTATTGTTATAACTTTTCACAACAGGGCTTTTGTATTTAAGAGGCATGCAGAGCAGTACTATAACTACTGTACTATTTTGGCTTGTTTGCTAATCAGGAAGCTGTTGGTCATCTTTTGAATTTGTTATACAGTACATGCCATCCTGGAAGCACAGCCTTATATGTAGAGTTCATGGGCAGTCCTATTATGGGAAACCAACTTGTTTTGAGGGAAGCCCAGCTGCTTGCTTCTGCGCAGGTCCTGGAATTTGAAACATCTAGGGACCTCTACGGAATCCTGGCATCAGTTACTACATCGACTGACTCTTTGGGAGTTAGGCTCACTCATTCTCCCCTTACAGAATTCAGACCTTAAAAGCAGTTAACTTCATAAGATAAACTTCAAAGAAAACAGAGAGGACTTTATTTATGTTTTTTTTTTTTGGAAGGCTACTTTGGGTTCTTATTATTGACTGGCCTAACTCTGAAAAACCTACTGGAGTAATAAAACTGAGGACATTTTCATTTAAGATATTCATTGTTGCCTTGATATTTCATTTTTTGCCCAAATGATTTGGTATGAAGAAGTGGAAGACTGTTGTAAGTATAAATAGACTAAATAGTTGTTTTATGATTTTTGTGTTTTTGACATAACTTTATGTCTAAAATTTTAAGAATATAAGCTTATGAAAGAAAATAAAATAGGAGGTAATTAGTTAACATAAATGGTCATGTATTATGTATAGTAATGAATAGTCATGCATATATAGATATAGTTACATATAGGTAAATATGCTGAATTAGGAAAACTTTTTTCCAATCATAGTGACAATAATCCCCAGTATTTAGAGATGGTGTTAAATACCTTTTTGTTAAAAGTAGTAGTTAGGTATTAATATTTATATCAGATATTTTTGCTTCCATAAATTAAATTCTATAGTTATTTAGTTTTGCTTTCATTTGTCTTTATTGCTACATACATATATGTATATATGTGAGTATTTGTTCATGTGTAGCAGTTACCTGTAATATTCCCATATAATTCTAAGAACTAATAAACTATCTTTGAAAAGGGAGAGGGAAGGTCTGGGGCAAAAGTATATATGTTCTAATTAATATAATGTGTTGTGATAGATTAGGACATAATATCAAGATTTATCCAGCCTCCTTTCTTTTATTTTAGAGGATATCTTATTATTCATTTTAAGAGGTTGTCTTCTACTTTCAGTTCTAGGCAGTACTCAAGTATGAATTGTCTTAGAATATAAAAGAATGCCTTTTGAATTGAGGGAACATCTTAAAACTTTTGGGGATTTTAACTTTAGAAGTAAAGTTAGCTTAAAATGCTATTCATGTTTTATATCTGTGATGACTAAGCTCTTTTCACTCAGATACTTTTGGTTTGCCACTATTCCAAGACCAACTTTTTAGCATCTTTATTTTGAAGTGAATCATGGCTAGGGTATTTTAAATTTTTATTGCAATATGCAAGCAAAAAAGATATATTATGAGGACAATCTATTCCAAAGAGATGGGTTGACTCGATTACCTAAGAGATGTTTGTGGCTGTTTTTCTTCTATCTCTTATTGATATAAGATTATCGCCATTCTGAAATAGATGCAAGGACTGTAACTGTATTTAGGAGAGGGGAAATAAGTTCAGTAACTTCAATAATTATTCACCAATTTCAGGGAAAGAAGAAAATTGTTGCTAAAAAAACTTTGTGAACAGGAATTAACTATTTTGTGCTGGTAACTACTGGCTTTGGAATGCATACAACACATTGTTTCCTGTATTACTTCTAAGTAGTGTTGGAAATCACCAGGGTTATATTCCCGTTTAATTTTTTTTTCTGAATTCAATTAATTTTAAGTAATACCTATATGTATGTTTGCATATATTATATACACCATGGTGCTTAATCTTTAGAAACATATATCAATTAATTCTCTATAATAGATTATCTTAAAAGAGCATTTAGAGGAAAAATGAAAATAAATTGTAAATGTTTACCAAAAGTAAGGCATAGCTTATAAACATGTATAATCATTTATGGAATTTTATAATCTCTGATAAGATTGCTAAAATTATAAAATATAAATACATAATTATTAGAATATAAAATAAACAGAAAAAGTTCATAACATCTAGACTATATAAATTGGAATGAGTTCCAGTGAGAGGTAAGAAGTTCACCCTCACTCGAATTCTTCAGGTATATTCTGAATGAAAACTTTGTAGGTATGTTGTATGGAAAGTGCTGATAGGTACAAATTTGGCTGTATACCCTATAAGATCCCTACTAAATCTATGACTCTGTGATATAGTGATTTAGAACAGAAAGGGATTTCTAAGTTTATATAATCACACTCTATCTATATCATATTATGGATGAGGATACTAGACCTAGAGAAATTATGCAACTTGCTTAAAAGACACTGTGTTTGGAAGAGACAGGATTTGAACTCAGGTCTTTTGATTCCAAATCCAAGGCTCCTTATACTGTACTGCACATGTGGCTATATTATATTATTTTTACTCCTAGTAAAACTAGCCCTGATACTCTATTTAAATGCTAAAGGCTATGTTCATTAGGAAAAGCAAGAAAGGTACCTTAACATTTTATCCAACAGTTCAGTGCCTTAATGGATGCACTATGTAATGTTGATAATAACACTGTAGTTTTATAGAATTAAACAATAAGGATACTTATGATAGATTATTTTCTGTAAGAAAATATGGCTGCCTTGAATATTAACATTGATCATCTTTTGAATATAGAATGAGAGATAGAATACACAAAGGCATAGTTTTTGGACATTATATTTCAACAGTTATAGATGGGCCTATACACTGTCAGTTAAATTCATATCCAATTGAATCTGCTGTTATAGCATGCCTTTGTATTTTAATTTCCTAAATTTATAATCTGATCAGCATTGAATGCAAGGTTATCTTCACTCTCATTATCTACCATTAATCTACATACATACAGTGATTTTTAACATGGATATATAGGAGTTCAAGTTTATAAAGCATTTTGCATATATGATTTTGTAAATCTGTATATATATATATGAATATATGTATATGTATGTGTATATACACACACATTTACGCATACATGCATGCAGAGAGACAGAGATACAGAAAAAGAGAAAGGGAGAAAAACATAATAGGTTTAGGAGAAGTTAATGGAATTAAGAACAATAGATTTATGGTACATAAATCTATTGTTGTTTAGTCATGTCCCACTCTTGTGACCACATTTGGGGCTTTCTTGGCAGAGATATTGGGAGTGGTTTCCATTATTTTCTCCAGCTCATTTTACAGATGAGAAAACTGAGGTAAACAGGGTTAAGTGATTTACCCAGTCACACAGCTTAATAAGTATATGAGGTTAGATTTGAACTCAGGAAGGATAACTTCCTGACTTCAGGCCAGCATTCCATCCACTGCACTGCCTAGCTGATCTAAAGTATTCCTACTCATTAAAGTGGGTGCTTGTGGCGAAAGAGGTAAGTAGATTCTAGTGCTTAATCATTGCTTATCTAAGTAGTACTAAGGTACACATTCATTAAATGGAGACAAATATGAAGTCGAACATCTCTTTCTGGCTTGAAGTGCTCATTTGAAATCCTTTAAAATCTGTGTTCTAAATCACTGGCCATATGTTTCACAAACTGTGAAGTTTTTATCCACAGTTGAGGTTTAATAAGAGAGATAATGAAATCTTTGTTCTCTAGGAAAGTCATGTGTTTTGTTTTATTTTTAATCTCTCCTCTTAGTCTTATCACTGGAGTAACACAAAGTAATTTTTTTCTTCCCTTCTTCCCTCTGTACTTTCTTTAATATTTCTTTGGCTTATTAAGATGATTTATCATAACTTTCATTAAGTTACTGTTTATCTCATTATCTCATGCATGGTATCTCGATAGGTGAATACAAACACTGAAATGTGTAGACAAGGGTCACTAGAGTTATGATTTCTGTGGTATTGCTTTAAGGAGTTCCCATTGTGGAAACTTCTTCTAGTCATGGAGTCCAGAAAGTCCTTCGAAATTTACTGTCTTCCAGAGTTGTCTAGAATATTGATAATATTATCATGTATCTCAAGTAAAAGAACCAGTATATGGCAGGGGTTAGATTTGAGCACAGGTTTCCTTGATTCCAAGGGTGACCCAGGGGTGGGGAAGCTGCAGGCTATGGTCCCATGTGACCCTCTAGGTCCTTGGGTGCAGCCTTTTGACTGAGTCCAGGTTTTACAGAACAAATCTTTTTATTATGGGGATTTATTTTGTGAAGTTTGGATTCAGTCAAATGATGGCATCCAAGGAGGGTCATAGATGACCTGGAGGCTACAGGTTCTACATCCCTATGAGTGAACATGACAGTGTTGAGAAATAGTAATAACTAACATTGATATTGTGTTTTAATATTTACAAAGCTTTGTACATAGATTATTCTTATTTGGTCCACATTGTATGGTAACTATGATTATTAATTCTATTTAAAAGCTAGGGAAACTGACATTAATGGAGGATTGAGTGATTTGCCCAGAGCCAAACAGCTCTAAAATATCTGAGGTTGCACGTGAAGCCTGGTCTTCCTGACTCTTAGTTCAATATTCTGTCCACTAGGCCATGAAGATTAATATAGTTATATCTATACTTTATACATGAAGACTTTATTTGAAGTCTGCTGCAATGATAGATATAGATTTGGATATAGATAAACATATTTTAAGACCAAAGATTCAAATTGGGATTCCTTTCATGTATGACTTGGTCTAGATATTCTCTATGCTTTCTTCCAGAACTCTCAAATTCTGTGATTTTCTAATTCTCCCTTTATTAGTGATCTTTCCCATAGTCCTCTCTTTAAAATATGGTGTTTCCCTGCAGTTCATAGTTAAGTCAAGTATTCCTTGTTTTAAAACAGAAAGAGAAAATTAACCAATGATTGTGTCTGACCTTGAAGGCAAAGCAAGTGATAGAAGTGCCACTTTGTCTGTTTTGTTCAGTTATAAAGCAAATTCTAAAATAAAGTTGGTACAGATTTTTTAAAATAATAAGAATGTTGCCCTTCTAGGGGACCCTTGAGCTTAATGCTGTTTAGAAAAGTTGAGGGAATTTAAGATGATTAGAGTTTATCATTTCAGCTTTTCATTATGAAAACATACCTTGATTGAAGTGATGGAGTTCATTTAATGGAGGTGGCTCAGTTATTTCAGATATAGTGAGTATGCAATTTGAAGGCAACCAGAATACAATGAGAAGGAATAATGATGCCCTTGGTTTATTTTTTATCCAGCACATTCAGGTTTCGATTGGATTCAGAGTGAGGCAAAAGTTTTCTTTCTTTCACAAGGACCTGCTCCAAACCATTGGAGGCTTGCATTTTCTTATCAAAGCAACTAGTTTATACTGGAACATTCTGTTGTGAAGGTCATAGGCTGCAGTGTGGGAGAGAAGCAACATTTCTTTATAGGACTCAACCAAGTACTAGCCTGACATTTCATAAGAATGATTCCATTAGGGAACTTTTGGAGGAATTTAATACAAAGTAATCTTGTGGGACTGGAAGGCTGAAATGAAAAGACTGTAGGAGGAGTAATCAGAGGACTTTAAGTTAAATCCCAAACCTGCCACTTGATAACTGTGTGACCCTAGGCAAGGAATATAATTTTTTTGGGACTCGATTTCCCCATTTATAAAATAAAGGTTTGGACTTAACTCCTTCTAAGTCTGCCTGAGCCCAATGCCTTATTGTAGTCATTGAGTATCAGGAGTCTTCAGCAATAGCTTTTCCCCTTCAGCTCTGTCTTTGATGTTTATTTTAAACCAGTTTCTCTGTGATTTGCCCTGGGTCCCACCCACTGGCAGTGGTCTATGTTATTCTCAGTAACATCCAGTCTCAGCAGAACAGGTGTTAGTAAAAGTCTGATGTGGGATCAAGTCACTACTCACCCCACTCCCTGTTGCTGTATCTTCTGCTCTCCCTCCTCATTCCCACAAGCATTCACCCACTCCCTGGCAATGTCACCCTTTAAAAAAATAAAAAGAATGAAAGGAAGCCCTGAAATTTTTTTTGTCATTTAGGCGTCTCAACGAAATATGATAAAATATAGTTGATAATACCTATAAACACTTGAAAAGAGGCACTAAAGAGCCATGATGCTACTAATTATTTGTTGTGTGACAGGACAAATCACTTAACTTCTCTCAGGCTCTACCTCATCATCTGTAAAATGAGCTAGTTGTCATACTATGGATTATGTTCGTATAAAATAATTATCCAATTTTTTAAACTTTCCACAATACTAAATACTAACATACAAGGTCAAAAACCCCATGCCAACATAAATTGCAAACCAGCTACAAACAGATCATCACAGTTAGCTCTAATCTACAATAATATCCTGGATGTTGGTAGTTTTGAATGGGTTTTTCATTGAGAGTTCGCAGAGTTAAGAAGGATACTCCTTTATGAAATACCTGTCATACTTATTGGTTTTTTCAGTTCTGTATTGTAGAAGTTCCAAAACTACACTGACAGCTCTTAGTACTCACATGTGCAAAAATAATTTAATATTTCTTCTCAAGGCTATTCAACCTTCCCAGTTAATCTGCAACTTTTAGTCATTTGAGCCCTCTAATCATGGATAATTTGATTTTTTTAATGAATGATTATCTATTGAGTCCATAATAGGCAAATGATCTCATTCTGTGCACAAGAAGACTGTGCCAACATAAGGCCTTCACATATCTGCTTCTCTGCTTCAGATCCCTCTCTTTACCCAGCTGCTTCTCCTAAGTAAGACCGATATCAAGTCTATAAATGGACATAAACATCAGTTGCTTTTTGCTCATTCTTGGCACCATTTTTTTTATTCACCCACAGCTTGTCTCCTCCCTTATCAGCTTTTGGCAGCAGTACTTCTCCACCTCTGACTTAAAGGGCAGATGAGCTCCCTGCTACAAATGTGGATTTCAGTCCTCTGAAACTGTGAAAAGACATAGGAACATAAAGGGGAGTAGGGAGTGCAAATGAGAATTATAGTACTAAAATAATCAAGGCCTTTTCATATAAGACAAATTTGTGTCATTTTTAAAAAAGACTACAGGGATATTAGGAATAGCTATGTCTTTTAAGTATGGGAAAACAGAATGTATAACAAAACAGCCTCCTTTCCTACTCCATCAAAAGAGTAGAATCCTAAAGCTTTAGCATATTTTGAAAAAAAAATAAAGGGAGGCAGAAATAAATGGTTGGCATGTTGGAGGTTAAATAAAGTAAAGGCTTATGGACAGTGCAGACAGCTGGGGACTGTAGATCTAGCTGAGATTGAAGGGCAAAGCAGAAGTTGTCATGTGAACAGCTGCTCAGGAGCCAAGAGATTTCTCAGGATTAGCCACACACACCCACTTTCTGCTGGGTGAGGGCAATGCTGCAAGTGCTCTCTGAGGCCTATCCCCCAAAGGTCTGTGCACTCTCGGGAACTTTGTTTGAATCATATGACAATTTCCAGCTTACAGCATTTATACAGAAATTAAATCCTAGAAAAAGATTCTATTGTGTTTGGAGGGCGGGGGGGGGGGGATTTAAAGGATAATGAGAGGACATTTGGGTAGTTTTTTTTTTTTCCAATCACTAATTTATAGACTTTGTGAATGAGTATACCACTTTTGAAATAGCAAGGACTTCTATTTTTAATAGCTCTCCCCTCCCTTCCTGCCTACCCCACCCTCATCAGTCTATTCCTGGGTGATCTTACTGAAATGTTGCCTTATGTAGAAAATCTTTAATAAATATTTAAATTATGTGATGTATTCAGTATTTTCCTGGGCTTTGCACATACTAAAAATACATTCTACGGAAATCCCATTTCAACTGACTACTGTATAATGAAATGAGCCTTCAGTGTAAAACATTTATCATAGACTGAATTTCAATTGCTTGGTTGAAGTTGTTAAAGAATATGAGAAATCATTCTTTAGAGAATACTGAATGTGCATAGATATGACAAAGTAGGTTTGCATTTTATTTAACACGCTATTTTAGTTAACATAGGCACTTATTGGAGTAGTGTCTAAAATTTCTTGAGAACCATTAGTAAAATTGATTATACTTAAATCTGCAAAAGTGGGCAAAATGCTTAGGAAACACACTGACAGTTTACCTTAAATAGCAAAAAAAATGTGCAGAAGCACTAGAAGACTCTGGTCATCAATGTGTATGAAGACATGTATGTTTTCTCCCCCACTAGAATATCTGTACCTTGAGGGTAGGGGATGTTTTTGCTTTTCCGCATAATCCTCAGGGATTAGCACAATACTAGGTATATAATAAGCTCAAAAAATCCCCCCAAGAAACAAAAAAAATGTATGTTGACTGACCACCTTATCCAGAACCATAATGGGGGAAGAGGTCGTTGTTTCCCAGAAGCACCAAAATGCAGGGAGGTTCTGCCTGATAGTGATCTGGAGATTGTACACCTGGTCTTGAGATCTTTTGCTAGTTCTCACATTCATGGGTTTGGGGAAGCATGTCAACAGAAGGTGAGGGACTAGGGGAAAGAAGAACAGAGAGGGGTAAAAATAGAATAATAAATTTTACTGAGACTGATGTTGATAAAATTAAGGTTCAATCTCTATCTCATTGACCTTACAATTTAATAAGGGTAGGTCAAAACTTTCTCAAAATAATTTTAATGCAAATATTATGCTAAATATATAGGAGGAAGCCATCAGAGAAGCATAAGAAATTCAGGATGCAAGGATCACTTTTAATTTCCAGATCCTGGGGAAGATTTTATGAAAGAAGTGGTGTCTGAACTGAATCTTCACAGAAATAAGGATTTTATCAGGCTGAAATGTTTGGGGAGTTTGTTTTACACATGTGATAAAGAGTAAGACAGGGTAAGGAAATGATCAACAGTCCAGTTTTGTTAAAATTCAACATATTATGGAAAGCCATGGTTTTGAAACATGTAGTTGAACAAGACATCTACACTCTTTGGGCCTCAGTTTCCTCTGCAAGAAAATGAAGGAGTTGGACTTTATAATCTATAAAGTCCATTCCAGATCTGAATCCTATTATTCTAGGTCAGGGTTCTTATTCCTTTTTTTTTTTTTCCATTATGGGCCCATTTGGCAGTCTAGTTAAGACTATGGAATCTTTCTAAGAATAATACTTATGTTTCTCAGTCCTGTTCCACACTTCATAACCCCATTTGAGTTTTTCTTGGTAAAGATACTAGAGTAATTTGCCATTTCCTTCTCCAGCTCATTTTACAGATTGAAAAACTGAGGGTCAAGTGACTTGCCCAGGATCACACAGGTAATAATTATCTGAGGCCAGATTTGAACTCAGGAACTTGAACTTTCCTGACTCCAGACCTGGAACTTTATCTACTGTGCCACCTAGATGCCTAATGTTTATAAAGGTGTAAAATAAAAGACAGGATTACAAAGGAAACAAAAGATTAGTGAAAATAAAGTTATATTTTTTTCCCCATCCCAGTTTATGAAGGCCCTAAAATCTCTCCATGGAACAAAAACAAAACATACATTTCTGGGTGTCCCAATAAATCTTTTTATGCTTCTGTGGAAGCTTAACTTTTTTTTTTTTCTCCAAAAGAATTGTGATTGGGACATGTGATATTTCTTCTTTGGGGATTTTCAGTCTTTTTTTTTTTTTAGAAGAAAGACTGTGGATCCATTGGCATAGGGACTTTCAAAGAGGAAATTCAAAATATCAAAGCACATCATTAGTACCTGTTTTACATTTTATGGAGAATTATCTGACTCAGTGGAAGGTTAAGTGTTTTAGCCAAGGACCCACAGCCAGTATGTGTCAGAAGTAGGATGTCTCTTTCCCCCCCTTTTTCCTTTGATAAACTTCTTGAGAGGCAATGTTGGTGCAGTGAATAGAGAACTGGAATCAAAACCAAGAATTGGGTTCAAGTCATGCCTCTGAAAAATACTGATTGTGTGACCTCTAGCAAGCTGATTAAAATTTCAGTTTTCTAAGAAGAACTCTAAGCCTATGAACTTCAAATAACATGTTTACTCATATTGTAGAGTTTCCTCACTTGGGAATTCCCTACCAGTGATGTTAAACAGAAAAGAATCACTGCTGGCCTAGATTATTGACTTAGAAACCCACAAATTATCTTGTATTGAATTTTTATTTATTTTGTTAAATGTTTCCCAATGATATTTTAATTTGATTCTGACAGTACTCAAATTTCATGGGCTGCTTGTGATTTGTGGGTCATTGGGTTGACACCTCTGACTTATTATACTGAATCACAATCCATTCCCTTTCCCCCTAACCCTAAGATTCTTATTATCACTAAATATGCTCAGTAATTAAGCAGTTCTCTAGGCTTTATCATCAGTAGGCACTAGTTACCATTCAGTCAGCCTCTCTAGTCCCTACCATTCATACCCCCAGAAACCACAAATCTCTCAACCATAAAGTACTGACAGACACCTATATAAGGCCCCCATTATTCCTGATCACTTTGATGAGAACAGGAATGAGAAACAGGGGAATGTAACGGAATAAAAATTAATCAAATGAAAAAGAATGAAGTAGAATAGAACTAACATTTTGTAAATGTAAATGGTTTCAAAGAAGAGTATAAGCTTAAATTACTGCATATCTCTATAATAGTGTTTGGAAACTTAGACAACTAAATCAAATCCTGTTGGACTCTATTCATTAAACCACAAATAGTGAAACTTGGACATAAGAAAATTAGTCATTAGAGTTGGCTGTTTTTCCATGATTCTCAAAAGCATCAAGACAGCATCATAGAGGAAGATGTGGGAGAAGAATATTGGAAGTCACCTTACAGAAAACAAAATCAGGCTTGAATGCAGTGTCTAATGTACACTGTATTTCCATCAATCAATCCCTTATCCCCAATTTCTGATTTCTATGTCTTCTAAGAAATTTTTAAGAATCATCAAAGCTGATTATTAGATTGAAAAAAAATCTTCCATTATATATAGAGTTCCACACATATGGGCTCCTTACCTTTACAAAAGAGCAAGAAACATATATTCTCTTATTTCTTCTTTGCAGCCAAGCTCTTTCCCTCCTCTCTCCTTTCCTCCTCCTCCCTTCCTCCCTCCTTCCCCCCCTCTCTCTTTAACTTTTCATCATTCTTTTTTTCGGGGGGGGGGGTACTGTTCTCTCTATTAAAAGTGATGCTGTTATCAGGTATGTTATTTTCCTGGTTTTTCTTATTTCTCCTTGCATCAGGGGAAGTTAGTCATCCCATTCTCTATTAATCAATTATGTCATTTCTTATAGTATGGTAATATTCTATTACCTTCATTGATCATGATTTGTTTAGTCATTCCTCAAAAATGGGTATCAACTTTGTTCTAGTTCTTTGCTAGGTGAGGATCTATTCAATTCAACTAAAAAAAAAGCACCACCATATATTGAGTATCTACCACATGCACAACCTTTTAGTCATTGTGAAGGATAAAAAGATGAATTTCAATTAATCAGTAAATATTAAGCACCTACTTTGTACCAGGTACATGCTAAGTTGTTGTTCAATTGTTTTCAGTTGTGTTTTAGTCTTTGTGATCCCACTTGAAGTTTACTTGGCAAAGATACTGGAGTTGTTTGCCATTTCCTTCTCTGGTTTGTTTTATAGGTAAGGAAACTGAGGCAAACAAGGTTAAGTGACTTGTCTAGGGTCACAGGTGTGTGAGGCCAGATTTGAACTCAGGAAGATAAACCTTCCTGACTGTAATAAGCCCTGAAAATATGAAAAAAAAAAAACCAAAGGACAATTTCCATTGCAGTGGGGGAGATGACACAGGATAAATACAAATAAAGCAAGCTATGTATAGGATAAGTAGGAAATAATTAACAGAGGGAAAACACTAGTATTGAAGGGTTAAGAAAAGCTTCCCGTAGAGGTGTGATTTTAGCTAGGACTTAAAGTAAGCCAAGGAAACCACTACGCAAAGTTGAGAAGAGACATTCCCAACATGGGTGTATTGACCTGTTTTCTAAGAAACAGGTAGACAAACAACTTTTGTTAGATGGTTAAAGAGATTTTTATAATCTTGGTTACAAGATATAATCTTGGTTACCACTAAGCAAGGAAAGGCTGTGGACCTTTAACGAGTATAAATACCTGTGTTACTGAGACCTTAGAATCCTGTGGCTTTTTAGATTAGAAAAATGCCTATTCCTTGGGCATAAGGTGTGGTGGAGAGGTCAAGAAGGGGCTTCCTCAGAGGAAAAAGCAGACACTGGCAGCCTAGTTAGAACTCAGAGGAAAGATATAAAGTTCATGTGTAGTAAAGGAAGATACTCTGTCCTTGACCTCTCCTTTGCATTTATTTTACTCTTCACTTGTTTCGCAGTTTTTTGTGTGCCTATCCACCCTCTTTTCCCTCTCTTTCTTCTTCCTAACCCTCCTCTCTCTTCTTAAATCCAGGTGTTCTAGATTACTTGTCTTTGTAACCCCGATATTATCATCCAGTTGTTTTTCAGTTATTTCCAATTCTTCATGATTCCATTTTCTTGACCGAGATACTGGAATGGTTTACCATTTCCTTCTCTAGAACATTTTACATATCAGAAAACTAAGGCAAACAGAGTGACTTGCCCAGGTCCATAGAGTTAGTAAGTGTCTAAGGTCAGGTTTGAATTCAGAAATTACTTTTCCTGACTCCCGAGATTAATTAATTCAGAGATTAAGTAACTTGTGATTTTCTGTGGTCACACAGCTGGTGTCTTCTTGATTCCAAGTCCAATATTCTATCACTTTACCACGCTGCTCTTTACTTTTAGTCAGGCAGAAAAAAAATTGAGAAGGCTAGTCCAGGTGAAAATGTCTCAAATAAGATGGTGACTGTGTGATTGGACAAACATTATTGGAGATAAGAAATGTTGTGATACATCTTGGCATCTGATTGAATATGAGAAGTAATAGAGAGTGAGAAGAGAGTGACTAAAAGGGTGCAAACCTGAAAGACTAGAAAAATTACCTCAAGCGAAAAAAAATGGTTAATAGAAAGAGCAGTGTGTTGAGAGCAGGGCAGAGGAATCTGGGAGTCACCTGCATAGAAATTATGATTGAGGCCATGAGTATTTACCCAGGTCCAACCATGCTGTTCCCTACTCAATAAATTCCAATGGCTTCCTATTGCCTCACAAAAACCTCTGTTTGGCATGTAAAGCCCTTCATCAACTACCCCCCATCCCCATGCACATTTTTCCAGTCTTCTTCCCTTACTCCTCCACCATATACTATTTGATAATTGCCACTGGCCACCTCGATGTTCAATGAACTAGTCATTGCATCTCTTAACTCATGATATTTTCTCTGACTGTCCCTAATACCTGGAATGTTCTTACTCTTCATCGCTGCCTACTGGTTTCCCTGGTTTTCTTAAAGTCACAATTAAAATTTTATCTTCTATAGGAAACCCTTCCAAAACTCACTTATAATTTAGTGCCTTTCTTCTTTTAACTGTTATTTATCTTGTATATAGCTTTTTTATACATATTTATTTGCTCGTCATTTCCTGCTTAGATTGTAAATTTGTCGATGGCAAGGGCTTACACTTAGCACATTGTTTGGCACATAGCAGGTCCTTAATTCATATTTATTGATTGCCTAATGGATTTACAAGCCTTCCAAGTGAGAGTGTAGGGAAAAGAGAGACATGGAAGGAAGGAGGGGGTGAAAAAAGGAGAGGAGAAAGGGGCCCAAGATAAAATCCTAGAGTATATTCATTCATAGGGAAGCAAAATGGTTGATGATCTGGCAAGGTAAACTAAGAAAGACATACCAGACAGGTAAGCAAAAAATCAGGAGAGAAAAATGTAAGCAAAAGCCAAGGGAGAAGATTTTTTTAAGATGTGGTCGTCATTACCTTTTGATACTGAAGAGAACTCAAAAAGGAAAAGAACTGAGAAAAATCCATTGGATTTAACAATTAGGTTGACAATACAACTTGATTAAAACAGTTAGTCCAATACTGGAATCAAAAAAGAATGAAAGGCATGGAAGTAGACACATGTTTTACTCCTTCTGAACCTTTGCTCATGCCATTCCTTTCACCCAGAATGCTTCTTAAACACTTATGTATCCTTCAAGCTTCATTTTAGAGTCTAGTCCTTTGTGAAACCATCCCTTAGATCCTCAACAAGGAGTGATCTAGTTATTAGGAACTCTGAAAACCCTTTGTATGCATCTTTTCAGTAGGACTTATCACATTATAGTTTATAGTAAAATTATTTCTGTACACAGATTATCTCTTGTGCTAGATTGTAAACAACTTGTGAGAAAAGACTGTGTTACTGTTGTCACAGTGCAGACTTTAAAATAATACCTGGCATATAACAGGTGCCCCACAAATAGTTTATTCAATGAATGAAGAAAGGAATGAATGATAATTTAAAAAAAAAGGATGTTACTTTCATGCCACATCAATAATAACAAAAGAATGACTGTCACACAATTTGCTGTTAGCAATATAGTTCCACTCTTACTTGATCAAGCTGAAAAACATAGATGGTGATTCAGTACTCCTTTTCAAAGAAGAAAAATAAAATGATGTAGAAATACCAGAATTGAAAGGTCAAAATAGATGATAATTTAATTTAAACAATAAGGCTTAATGAATATCACATTTGTTTTCCACATTTGGAATTTTCTAATATGGTAGCATAATTAACTTAAATAAGAACTAATCCATCAGGATCATATAAATAATAACTGATTTTCTATGTTCATTATTTTCTTTCTAAATGGTCTTTGCATAAGAAGTACTGTAGGCAACAAATTTAGATCATATTTCACTGTATCATTTTTTTTTTAATTTTCAGAGACCTAGTATATTGTTCTACTCTCTTTAGTCAAAGACTAGACATTCATTTCATTCATAATAAACAAGGGAGAGTCTCTTGTAAATGGGCAAACAGAATTAATACTGATTTTTATTTTCTATCCATATGTGTGGTGTTTCTTTTATAAATATAATCTAAAATATGACTGCTGTCAGTTCCTATTTGAAGACTTTCTGAAATAGTAACCTGTCAGGTTAATAATATAAGCATTAATAAAATTAGGAAATTGTAGGAATCCTTTCAATTGATGGGTTTTACTTTCTTGAATATTGTCATCATAAACTATTTTGGGCCATATAAAATGTACTGTATTTAACATTATGTTAACAGAGTCCTGCTTTGTTAGTTATACTTTAGTATCACTTTATTCCCTGGAATGAATGAGAATTATATGATTTTAAAGATTAAATAGAAAAGATAGAATTCGGAAATATGTAACTATTTATATAGTCATTAGTATTAGTTATTTTCCCCCCATAACTGGAATTTACAAGGATGACCATCAATTGGGGATTGGCTGAACAAATTATGGTATATGATATGATCGTGATGGAATGCTACTGTGTTATAAGAAATGATGAATTCAATGATTTGAGAAAAACATGTAAAGACATAAGTGAAATGAGAAGAACCAAGAGAACATTGTATACAGTACAGCAATATTGTTTTAAGAATGACTGTCAAAACAAGATATTTTGTCTATTGTAAATACCCAAATTAACTATAAAGGACATGTGAAGATAGACTCTATCTGCATCCAGAGAAAGAAATGATAAATAGAATTATGTATAAAATAATTTTATGTAGCTGCTAAGTGACACAGTGAATAGAACACCAGCCCTAGAGTCAGGAGGACCTGAGTTCTCCACCCTCAGACACTTGACAAGCTTACTATCTGTATGACCTTATGCAAGTAACTTAATCATAATTGCTCTGCCTTCCCTACCCCCCCAAAAAAAAAGAAAATAAAAGAATTCTATATATATAAACGTTTTTGTGTCTATTGGTAGATTGGTAGCCATCGGTAGGGTGAGGAATAGGGGAAGAAAGAAAAAAAGAAATTTACATGATAATTTTGTTGTATATTTGAAAGGAATAGCAAGTTGTGAATAGTAGATTTGTAGTCTCATGTGCAACCATCTTTATTGTACTATGTTATGGAAATGCTTGTTTCCTTCCATAAATTAAAAATAAAATAAATATTTTTAAAGTTCATGTGTGTGTGTGTGTGTGTGTGTGTGTATATATATATATATATATATATATATATGTATATACAATTTTGGACAATATATCCCAAGGGAAAATGCTTGCTAGGTCTCTCTATTTTATGAAATACAGCTTTATAGTTTTCTGGTCAAAGATGACTAAATGTTTCCAATATTGCCATTTGTTTAATAATAATGTCATTCATTTATCAACTACATGCAAAATATGTGTTACTACCAGATATACATAAGTACAAATGTGGTTGGAATATAGTACATCAGTAACAAAATTATAAGTCCTTGAGTTTGAGGTAATAAGTATGAATGAATGAATTGAGTCTCTTTGCCCAAAAAGATGGTGATGCTACAAAGAGAAATGATATTGTTACAAAGAAGAAAGGTAGATTTGGGCCCAGGGAAGGATAGTGATAGTTTGTGTCCACATCAGTCAGTCAATAGACAGGTACTGTGCCAAGTGCTGGAGAGAAGACAACATACAAATAAGTACTTACAAACATGATATATGCAGGACAAATTAGAAATAACAGCAGCAAAGCAATAGAATTAAGGGGAATTGAACAAGGCTTTTTGTAGACAGTGTGATTCATTTCTGCCTGCTTCCAGCACTTAACTAGCTTATAAATCCTATCCATTGTCCACTCATTCAGTAAATACATATTATGCAAAGCACTGTGGGAGGAACTGTGGAGTTTATGTTAAGAAGATTTTATCTTCTTTGAAGTCTAGTAGCTAAGATACAAAAATATCAGGTAGAATACAGACACACAATAAGACCACCCACAAAGTGTTAATGGAGTTTCAGAGGAGATTTCCATTAGCTAATGGTTTCAGGGAAGGATTTATAAAGAGATAGTATTTGGAGAAGGCCTCTAAGGTTGGGTAATATTCTGGTACATTAAGATGACCATTCTAGCATGAGAAACATAACAGAGGTAGGAAAATGCAGAATATATTCAGGGAAAATTAAGAAGGGCAGATTTCCTAGGACATGGGACCCATGAAGATGAAGTAGTAGGAAATTATACTGAAAGGTTGCTTAGAAACAGAGGAGTATAGAGCAAGCATTGATGGTGATGTTCTAGAATGGTTATATATAGAAGTTCAAAAAGGCATTATAAGATTTTATAAAAATTATGGAAACATCCAGTCATAGATTGTGACTTTTGTTATCCAGAAAATCCTTTAATTTATAATTACAACCTGTCTGCTCTATGTGTCAATGCACAAAGAGGTAAAACACTTGTTAGTTTTTTATAGAAATATACTTTGGTGGCACACATTTTCAGAAAAAAATATGACAACCCAGTAATTTTAGAGATGCTTCTTTTTTCTCCTATGAGTTCTTATTTAAAAAAATCAGCAAATAAGAAATATAGAGGAACCCTACCCTAATAAATGCTTGGAAATAAAAGGGAATATATTACATTGTCCTTAGGTACTTTATATAACCCATTATGGCCAGAGTGAGCACTTTTAAAAAAAAAAAAGAAAGAAAAAACATCCCTTCCATTTAAAAAATAACTAATTTGAGTTATTTGATGATGAGTTGTGTTTGGAAAAAGGAATGACTGTTTTCCATCAAATACACACATTTAGAGAATGAATGGACTGAAGTCAATCTCTATGAATCTTACAGTTACTGTGAAAGCTTTTAAAATGGTTATTTGAGAAATATCAGTATGAAACTTGTTTAACAAGACCATGGGCTCCAGAAGAACAATATATCATCACAAGACCCATTCGATGAATAGATCCAGTAAATTAATAAATCTATCACTCAGTATATAAAGAAAGGGCGTGTAATACCAACAAAGCAAAATGAACTTCACTGTTAGCTGCTTCAGGCCGCACATCACCTCAGTGCCATGTGATTCTAGGACTATTGATAAATACCATAACTTGCTATGCATCTGAATTATTAGTAATAGTGCATTGATGTTTATATCATGCCTTATTTTTCTCTTTCTTTGTATACCCAGAGCTTCATTCAGTACCTAACATATAGTAAGAGGTTAATAAATGCTTTTTGATTGTCTATCTTATGCTTATCTTCTAACATACTGTTAAGTTATAACACATATCATCCCAATTTCAAGATTGAGGATGGCATGTATAAAAGAATCAGTCCCTTAAGTCTAGTAATTTACATTAATAACTATTCTCTCAACACTTACATACATCTGGAGGACAGAATGGTAATGTTAGGGTAATCATGCATCTTTTTCTTTTTTATGAGCAATTGGGGTTAAGTAACTTGCTCAAGGTTACACGGCCAGTTATTTCTGGGTGTGGTGCTGAGTGTCTGAGCCCGGGATTCGATCTCCAGGTCGTCCCGACACTGGAGCTGGTGACCTTACTCACTGTGCTACCTGGCTGGCCCTAATCATGCATTTTTTGTTGTTGTTTCTACTTAGTTGGAGCATTCTAAAAAAGGCACCTTAGAATGGAATGATGATGTTCTATGTATGTTATTGTTCATCTATTGGTTGGAATTGTGTTTGGTACATTTGTAGTCACAATATGGTTTCATATGCCTAACTTCATCAGAAATTTAAACCAATGAGTCCTTGAGTGGATCTAATTAAGTGCTTGAAATATAGAAGAATATAAGATGGTTTCAAAGAAACCCCAAGTAGCAGTTAGCAAGGTCAAAAACTAGGAGAACAACTTCAGCTCATCAGTGTCATTGTTTTCTGCTATTCTTTGATGAAGAATGCTAATACTGGAAATCAGTTACTCTGTCTAGGCAGTCTTGTGTAGAAAATGAGAGACTACCTTCAAGGATAACTGAAAGTTTATGGTTGATTTATTGTTGAAGATTTCTTGAAAAAAGGATGGGAAATTGAGGCACATTCTAAGGATAGTCACTTTTACTTAGTGGATTTTCCATGTTGATTTTCTACCATAAGAAGTCTGGCCATAAAGATGTTTACTTGAACCAAACACCATACACTTGTTAAGAAATTGATTAGCTTCTGAGTATCCATATGCAAACTCAAGGACAGGAATAAAAAGATTATTCACATATAGAGAGTTTCAGGATATAGAATATCTGGAATAAGTCTAACAGATAATTCTTCTTTGTCAGATAGGGTCTGACACAGGGATTATAATAATTGTGTACAGTAAATATAAAAACTCATGTGTAAATTGATAAATTAAAATATGAGAAATGAATTTGAAAACTGTGAAGATATTGATCCCATTTGAGATTTCAAGAGCATTAGAGAAATCTATAGAACTATTTCTCCCAAGCATTTTATGAGAGATTAACTTTTGTAGTAACATTGATTTGCTTTGCAGAGAAGCTTGTGACCAGATTCTACAATGAAATTGAGTTTTCATAAGCTAATGTGATATTTTCACTGTAATATCTATAATATTCATATGTATAAAAGAGCTTCTTAGTTAATGTCATAAAAATACATTTTGACTTGCTCAATCTTACCAAAGGCTAGAAAGGATATGTGCCATAATTGGTAATATTTTAAAAAATAGTAACAGCACAATTATTTTTAATATTCTTACAAATATAGAATAGTATTCTATTGCTTCCTTCTGGAAATAGATTTGCCTTGCATGTACTTATTATACTCAAAAAAAGCTCTTACTCTAAAATAGCACTTGCATAATATATCATGTCTATATTATGTGTGATGCTAGAAATGTAAATTTGTCTCATTCTGTATTTTTTTTTGCCTGGGGCTTACATTGCAGGTGTGTGGTGCATAATTTGTAGGTACAGAAATAAGTCTAATACTTACAAAACTGAAACTAGGGATGATAAATGGTGAAGAATTAGGTCCTCATAAATATTTCTGGTATCTAAAAGCTACCATACTCCAAAATACAAAATCACACATTTCTAGGAAGAGGAAAGAAGTAGAAGGATTAAAGTGAATATATTATTTGCATATGCTTCTTGAGTCACAATATAAAGAATCTCATCTTACCCCCACATACCCTGGAACTTTTAATATTTAATATTACCAAATATTCTGTTGCTGAAGTTTTAATATTTTAGCAAAACTATTTAATTTTATCTTATATGAAAGTGGGATTGTTTACAATTCTCAGGTTCTTGAAGAATAAGGTAGTGATTAAAGATTAGAGAAAGCATTTGGTAAAGTCCATATTCACTCTCAGGACTTGACTAATTGCCAGTAATGTTGTAAAAGAGAATGAAAAGCCACCATTTTCATTTATGGAAAAATACATATAGAGTGATGATTCTATAGGTAAATACATATGGAGTGATGGCTTTATTAACTGGCATATTGAAGAAACTGTGAAGAGTTGTGTGGGATATGCTTTGTAAGCCCTATAGCTATATTACTTCAAGCATCTGGAGTTACTTTAAGGAGTCATTACTTTAAGGTATCTCTGTCCACAAATATCACATACTACCCTGCTGCCTCTACCTCCAACTTGGTCTTTAAAAATCACTGTGGCCAAAATAGTTCATCACTCTATGGACAGTATCAAAGGTGGTGAAGCTAAATAACTTAGGCTGCTCTTCTGTCGGCAGATACAAAGTCCATCACTGGGCGCTACTCAGAACCTTTTCAGATGCACAGATATTCCAAGTCTAGTCAAGTCAGCAAGGATTTATTAAGCACTTACTGTGTCAGACCCTGAAAATACAAACATAAGTAAAAAGACAGGTCTTATCCTCAAAGAACTTATATTCTAAAAGGGGAAGACTACATATAAAAGGTAACTGAAAAAAGTTAGAGAGGGGGAAAGCAGATGGAAAAGTCTGAACATAGTTGGGAAAAGAATGAAAACTGGGACAATTTCACCCGTGGAAGAAGAGGAATATCGATTCTGGGACACATTCTGGGCTTAGATAGCCACAGGTTCTGAAAAATCTCTAGGGTGAAAAGGCAACTCATGGTGACAAAAGTCCAGAGAATGAAAAGTGGAGCTAAGAACTTATGCTCCTTTGATAAAACCTTCAAGAACTCAATGTAATCTCCATGCCATCATGGAGCATTGCAGGAAGACTTTGATGCTTTGGTGGATAATTATTTTTATAATTTGGGGGTTCGGTGAGAGGATAATGGCATCACTGAGAATTAATTCATAATTAGTCCAGGTAATTTTTATTCTTGGAAGTGCATTTTTAGCCTTAATTAACTTACCATCTCAAATCTTTAATTCCAGCAAGACTAGACTCTATTTATTATTCTGGAAACCCAATATGTACTTTCTCAACTCCATTTTTTGGCTGTCAAAACTTTACCCATCCTTCAAGTCACAGCTAACATGTCACTTTCTTCAGGTAGCTCAGGAGTCAATAAGTCTAGTTTTTAGAACCTCTTTTGCTACCAAATTTACATGTCATCTTAGGTTAGTCATGTCATATCTCTTTGCTTTCATTTTCTCCTCTGTAAAATCAGAGGTTTAGCTAACATTGTTTCTGAGGTTTATTCCAAAACTAGAATTCTGTGATTCCCTAAGCAAAAAGAAATCTTTCACTTCTAAGAATTCCACTTTCAATTTGATCATACCTCTTTTGTGGCCTTTATCACATACTGCCTTGTAGTACAGTGATTTATGTACATGTCAGATCTCCCCTCTTAGGTCAGTTCAATAGAAGAGGGGGGGAAAAAAACCCTAACAGAGCTGGCCATAAATGGAAGTAATTATTGATAAGAGGAGGAAGAGAGTACCATCATTATATCTAAGTGGCTAGGCCACTACTATTCTAGGATGTTGGCAACTGAATTTATACTTTGGCTAAGGTTGGCCTGAATATTGTGAAATTCCTTCCAACTCAGTAATTCAACTACTTAATCACAAAGCATTTATTACATAACAACAACAAAAATTGCTAGGTATTCAGGAATACAAGCACAAAAACCCAACTAGAGGAGTCAAAGGCTCTTTATGGCCTTAGTCCATCCACGTTTTATTCATCCATGTATTCTCTGAGGTATCTATGTTTTATGTAAAGTTGAGACTATAAATATATGTTAAATGAAGAGGCAATGTAAATCTAAGGTGTTTGCAAAATCAAATTGGGGGAAGAGACTAATGATCTTTTAAAAGGTAGAAAGAGTAAATAGTCGAGGTATTTTGCAGTAACGTGTTACTCCTTGATTTTAGGTACGGTAAAAATATTGATTTTACTTGGTAAAATGAATTTTATTAGTGTATATAATTTTGCACATTATCCTTTATTCCTTAAGCTCCTCCAGCTCTTATCATCAGTTCTATCTCTTTGTCCTGAAATTCCTTGGCATTATCATTTTAAGTATTAAAGTAAGCCAAGAACCTCTGGATTTTTATTATCCACCCCAGATTTCACTTATAGGAATTTCAGGCTTCTTCATTTGCTTGCAGCTTAACTTTTTTAATCTATTGTCACCCAGAATTGCAGTGAGTTCCTAAAAGGAAGGACTATCTAGATTTATCTGTTTACATCCCTAGAACTTAATATAGTACTTGATACATAGTAAAAATTAAATGATTTTTAATTTAAAATAAAAAGTTCTGGCCCCTTACCACCCTCACCCCCCCCCACACACACACACAAGACTGGCTGTGTAACCTTGGGCAAGTTACTTAACCCCAATTGCTTTAAGAAAAAAAAAATTAAATGATTTTTCACTCATTCATTTGTGACACTAACATAATGAATAAAGGTAAAGAATTTTGCTTTTTTAAAAAATAGATTAATCTTGAAAATAGCTTACTGATAAACAAAACTCTAATCAATGAATTAGTCGATAAAACCCTCCCTGTTGTGTAACATCTGGCAAGCAAATATAATAACATATGCATAGTATGCTATGCATATACAATATTTTTTTTTAAGCAATTGGGGTTAAGTAACTTGCTCAAGGTTACAAGGCCAAGGTGTTTCTGGGTCTGTGCTAAGTGTCTGAGCCCGGGATTCAATCTCCAGGTCATCCTGCCACTGGAGCCGGTGTGCTACCTGGCCGCCCCTACAATATTCTTGATATAAGATCTATAGATATACTAATACTTTTCTGCAGGTATTTCCAAACATTGATACATTTAACATAATGAGATCCAAGCCTAGGATTCTCTCACAAACAAGAAGTCACGTAAACGTGAAAAAAAGAGAGAGAGAGAGAGAGGCAGGGGGAGGGGGTGAATAAAATACATAGATAGAAAAAAAAATTCTTTTAATTCTAAAGCTTGCTTTTTGTGGAGTCTGCCAAGATTGTCTAAGAACATAGGAAAATTCCTAGTTGAGAATTTGGGGAAAATAAATTGAGGCTTATTTACCTGTAGCAATTAATTTCATAGGTGCCATATTTTTTTTTCTTTGCTTAGTATGGATTTCAGACTGGCAGTAAAAAAATTATCATAATACTGTGTGATCCATATTCAGTTTTTCTGCTACAAATAAAAATAAAATGGTCTCTTTTATATAATTTGTTTTTAACTACTCCAAAAAAGTCATTATTATTCAAAACCAGGATGTGAACTGTGAGGACTCTAAATCACTAGGACCTGCATTTCTCTTGAATTAATTGAAGCACAATAATGAAATTTTAATTTCGGTTATTTTAATTTCTCAACAAAATTATCATAAAAACTGAAAACATATGGAACTATCTTATTTACAAAGCTATTCCTTAGATTTCTAGCAATTTAGAATTTCGTTGTGTCTCATTACTAATCATTAGATAGAAATATTATCTCATAGCATATGACATTCATAGTTTCATAGATTTGGAGGTGAAAGGGAACTTAAAAATCCCTTTATTTAAAAGGAATAACAAGGCTGATAGGGGTCAAATGACTTTCCAGGTCACACAAGTAGTATGTGGTTGAGGCAGTAATTGAACCCAGGTTCAATAATAAATAGATCAACATTCAAGTGCCTATTATATGCTAGTTATTTTTGTTGTTTAGTCCTGTTTCACTCATGTTTGACTCTTCTGAACCCATTTGGGGTTTTCTTGGCAAACACACTAGAGTGGTATGCCATTGCCTTCTCCAGCTCATTTTATACATGAGGAAACTGAGGCAAACAGAGTTAAGCAACTTGTCAGGGTAACACAGCTAGTGTCTGAGGCTGGATTTAAACTCATGAAGATGAGTCTTCCTGATTCTAAACCCTGTGCTCTATCCACTGTGCCACCTAGCTGCCCTAATTATGTGCCAGGCATTGTGCTAAGCACTGGGGATACAAAAAGAATCAAAAGGAAGTCCCTATTCATGGGAGCTCACAAGCCAATGGAGGAGACAACAAACGAAAAATAAATAGGAAAAATAAGAAATTATCAATACAGAGATGATATTCAAAATGAGTGTTTGCAAAAAGTTTTCTGTAAAAGGATGGATTTTAGTTGGGATTTAAAGGAAGCCAGAGAGATCAAAGGAGAGTGTTCTAGGCTTAGGGGAGAGACAGAAAAAAATGCCTGCAATTGAGAGTGGTCTTGTTCATGAAATCTCAAGGAAAGCAGCATTCTACCTAACTTAGATATGTATTTCATCTATTATTAACCATCCTTTTAATACAGATATTAATTCAGCACACAAGTAAAGCTTTAATTTTATTAATTTGAAATACTAGCTGGATTTTTGACATCTTAGTCATTGGGAAAAATGATAGACATATCAATGATACCTGTGGAAAAGACAATAAGATGGTGTACATGGGTCACAGAATGTCAGAAAGAAAAATGTAAAAAGATTGGAAAGACAGAAAGACACCAGTGTGAGAAGAGATATAAATGCCAAACTGAGGAGGTTATATTTAATCCTAGAGGCAAAAGGGAGCCACTGAAGTTTTTTGAGCAGACTGCCAAAGGTAGGATGTAATGTGGCCAGATTTGTTGCACTAGCAAAATTATTTTGGCAACTTTGTAAAGGATGGGTTGACATGGGAAGACAAAATTGAAAATATTGAAGTAGTCCAAGGTGAGAGGTGAAAAGGACCTGAAGTAGGGGGGTAACTACATGAGTGGAGGAGGAGAATTAAGGTGAACATGCTGGGGATTTAGGATAGACAGGAATTTGGCAACTACTTGGACATATAGGGTAAGTTCAAATAAAGGTATTGAGGAAAACATCAAAGTTTTGAACCTTAGTAAGTAGAAGATTGGTGGTACTGAAATAATCAGATTGATCCTGTATCTTTCCTTTTTATTGACTTTGTCCTCTAACTGCTTATGTGATGGTTCTTTGTCTCTAAACTTAGTTTAGAACTCAGCTGGTCTTTAAGAAATTAAATTTAGAAATGCAGTTCTTCTGCTAATCACTGTTCTATTCTTGCTTCAAAAAATCTGTTATGCTTGAGGGATATAGGTAGAAACCAGGGAATCTGGTCTAGTATCTTGATAGCAACAAACCATCCTTCAAGTATGTCTGGTTTGTTATCCTTTAAAGAAGTCTTGTCCACAATCTCAAACATTGAAGATTGACTCAATGAACATTTCTTAGACACAGGATAAAAGGACGGTTTGTTGCTAGCCCCTATTTCCCAATCTCTATCCAATCATATTATACCCCATGCCTCAGCACTATAACCAATCATATTGAATTTGCTGTTTGTGACACTGAGCTCTTGTAACCAATCATAAACTCTTCCCTCTCTTTGATGTGCTAGTTTTTGTTCTATACTTCCTAAAACTGTTGAGGAGTCATACCCCTCATTTGGGATCTTAGCTTTGCTGAGGAAGCTAAGATACCATTCATTGGTAAATTTGTGCTTCACTAATAAATTGATCATGCTCAGTACTGTGTGCCTCGTTTTACTTTATTTTGACTTTAACAGTACTTTCATCAATTAATAGGGAAGGTCAGAAGAAGGGTGTGCTTAGGAGATGATTAATGTCAAACTTGGTAAAACTGACCTTTAAAAAAATGAACATGCCAACCTCCAAAATGATTTAATCCATTTAGGTCTTCTATTTTAATTCCATGTGATGTAACAAAAAACTCTGGATACAAGTAATATTCTTTAGTTTTTATGTGTGAGCCTGATGGTGCTTGGCAAAGGTGTATCTAACATCTTAAGAAGGTCACTGTTGGCCAGCCTTTTCTCCAAACTCTGTAGGGAAATGAAAAGTTGAAGATAACATGCCACTGTACTAAATGTTTACAGCATTTGCGCTGACTATTCCTCATGTCTGAAATGGACACACTCCTTCCTCACCTCCACCAATTGGAATCCCTTCTTTCCTTCAGTACTGAGCTCAATCATCAATTTCTACATAATAGATATAAATTATATCAAACACAAAAATATAATCAGAAGGCTCATTAATTAGGATATTTATGATTTTTCTGTGAAGAACAATCCTTTCTTTTAGTAAGACTCTGTGTTTTTATTATTGAAGTCATTATGTGAAAATATAGAACGTTCATGGTGCTCTTTCAAGAAAATTGTATGTTTGAAATTAAGGAACATTTGTGAATTTCAGGCAGAGGTAAATTAAATTACAATCAACTGATTACAATTTATGAATATAAAAATAATTCCAATGACTAAATTTTTAAAAAATCATTCTTTTTCTTCTACCTGTTAACCTTGGGAGGCCCTGAACTATGCCCTAGATGGCTAAAGATAAAAATATAACAGATCTGAAAAGCTAAAGATATGGAGGTCATGAAGCATCAAATCATTACATTAGGTTAATGTCCATATCTATTCAAAGAAGGGTTAAACAGCAGAGGCCACAGCTACTCCATTTCAACATGTATTGCAGTGCTAGTGTAGGTGAGATACACACACACACACACACACACACAGACACACACACAGACTTTAATGGGTTTAATTAAAGTTGGAGGATCCAGAACCTATTTCAGAAGGCAAGAGCAATGATGGTGAAGAAGGAAGGTAGATGGTTAGACTACATGCCATTCATTTCTCAATCCCTTTCTTTACACAAGCCCAGAGATTTGTGAGTGACTTATTCTCTCCACCTAGGAAGAATCAGGCACATAGCCCCAGGATGGAGACACATCACAATTGATATGGCTCTTTATCACCCTGCTATAGGTATTAAATTGTCTTGGAATTTGTTTTTTCTCATCTGAATTCTTGAGTGCTGCTGATTGTGTGACTGTGGGACAAATCAAATCTTTGACTATAATCAGTTTGCAATCTAGAATCAGATGAGAGTGAGAGAGAGGACAGAAATAGGGTAAAGGCATAAAGGGGAAAATGGGATGTGGCTGAAGCAGGATAAAAAAGGAGACTACTGGAGATTAAACGAAAGGAAGAAGAGTAAAGATGAAGAAATGAGGACAAAGCAAATGAATTTGCATTCACTGCCTCTTTTTTTCTCTCTGCTACTTAACAGTTAAAATATTGCTTTCAGTCTCAACATTCCAGAAACTTTCTCCAGGGCTACAAAATTACATTCCCCCCACCCCCAAGGGAAAATGTAATTGCCTTAGGGCAGGGACTCTTTTAATTGTTCTTGTTGTTATTTTTAATTTCTTTAGTTTGGTTTTGTACCTCTTGGATCTTGCAGAATGTCTGGCACCTAGCAGGCCCTTAATAAATGCTTAGTTTTATTTTCTTAATTATTTTTTTCCTCTATCCTCATAATCTGTGATCTCTATAGTCTACTGTTGACTTCCTATTTTTTTTTTGTCTGTCTCTTCTCAATGTTTTCTTTTTATCATATTATAGTTCTGATTTCCTATTCTGGGTGTCCAGCAAGACTCTACTTGTGCCCTATTCACTTTTCTCTCCTCAAAACTCTCTTCATAAACTTAGCAATTTCATTGTGTCAACTGTCATAGTGATATAGATAATTACCATGCTTATGTATTCAACCCTTAGTTCAGCCTTCTAGGTCCAAGAAAAATAAGTTAAGATTCTCTGTCCCCAAGTCTTTATCTCTGGCATAAATATCCCCAATTTCTGCAAGCAATCATCACATGAAATGCCCTCAAAGGCCTTTCATCATCCCGGTGGTGCTATAGTTTGTCCATGTCTTTCATATCAAGTGGCCCTCAAACATAAAGGCTGTATCAGTGGTGTTGAACCCAAATAGAAATGTATCCCTAAGGGTCAAATATCAGCTTAGAAAATTACAGACTTGAATGAACTATATTAATTTTTTTAAACATTTCCCAATTATGCTTTTATCTGGTTCAGGCTACAGTTGGTAGCTTTGCTACCTACTTGATATCTCTGTTTAGGTGTTATCTGGTCAGGACCCTTAAAATTTCATGCATGCTGTGGTTATTTCAGTACATAACCTGAAATATTTGTCATATTTAAGTGGGAAATTCCTCCTCACTAAAATAGATGACTTCCAAGACTTCTCTACTCAGCCTCTGAGGTGTGTGGTATAGCTACATGTATTGTAAGAATCATTTTATAAACAATGATTTTGAGGGTTGGAAAGCTTACAAGATTTAATCATGGTCACATAGCCAGTAATTGACAGAGGTGAGATTCAAACCCAAGTCTTGAGTTATTTCAAGTCTAGTCTATTTTGTTACATAATAAGTGGATCCATAAAAATTTGTGGATTGATATTTTTGTATTGTTATATGTGATCATCTCTAGACTACATCTGTGTTATTTGTATAAAAGAAAACAAGGAAAACACCTGGGAAACCATATATTAATATCATTTGATGTCTAATATTAATGTATTTGAAAGTCAACTTTTCTGTTCAGCTCTGGTTTTTCCATCAAGAAAGCTTGAAAATCCTCTATTTCATTGAATGACCATATTTTTCCTGAAAAATTATACTCAGTTTTGCTGGGCAGGTGATTCTTAGTTTCAATCCTAGCTCCTTTGACCTCCAGAATACCATATTCCAAGCCCTGTGATCCCTTAATATAGAACTAGGTCTTGTGTTATCCTGATTGTGTTTCTACAATACTCAAATTGTTTCTTCCTGACTGCTTGCAGTATTTTCTCCTTGACCTGGGAACTCTGGAATTTAGCTATAATATTCCTAGGAGTTTTCTTTTTGGTATCTTTTTCAAGAGGCAATTGGTGAATTCTTTCAATTTCTATTTTGCCTTCTGTTTCTAGAATATCAGGATAATTTTGTTTGATAATTTCCTGAAGGAGATTTCTAGGCTCTTTTTTTGACCATGGCTTTCAGGTAGTCTAATAATTTTAAAACTATCTCTCCTGGATCTATTTTCCAGGTCAGTGGTTTTTCCAGTGAGATATTTCACATTGCCTTCTATTTTTTCATTTGTTTGGATCTGTTTTATAGTATCTTGATTTCTAATAAAGTCATTAGTTTCCACTTGCTCCAATCTAATTTTGAAGGAATTATTTTCTTCAGTGAATTTTTGAAATTCCTTTTCTATCTGACAATTTCTGCTTTTTTTAATGCATTCTTCTCCTCATTGGCTTTTTGGGCCTCTTTTGCCTTTTGGGTTAGTCTATTTTTTAAGTTGTTACTTTCTTCAGTGAGGTTGTTGACTCTCTTTTCATTATTTTCATTTCTCTTCCCAATTTTTCCTCCACTTCTCTTATTTGATTTTCACAATCCTTCTTGAGCTCCTCCATGGCCTATAACCAATTCATATTTTTCTTGGAAGATTTTGAAGCAGTAGTTCTGACTTCATTGTCTTCCTCCTGTTCCATGCTTTGATCCTTTTTGTCCCCCAAAAAGGATTCTATGGTCTGTTTGTGCTTTCTGTGCTTGCTCATATTGCCAGCCAATTACTTGACTTTTGAGCTCCTTGCCACAGTAGTATTCTGCTTCCAGAGAGTACAGAGTGCTATGACCTAAATTGCTGGGGTGTTCTCAGCTGCCAGAGCTTTTAGGAGGGCAACCTGTCTTCACCCCCCACAAGCTCTGGCACACTGGCCACAGACACCAGGACTACCACCCAAGACCACAATCCAGATCCAAGCAGGTTAAAGCAAGAGCAATTACCCCCTGAATGGTTGGTTGGTCTCCCTATGATCTGGAGGCCAGGGGCTCCACAGGCAGCCATGAGGCAGTAATTGCAGCCAAAAAGCACCTTCACCACCAGACAGCATTCTTCTCCATCCAATTCCAACAGAATTCCCTACTGACCTTTTATTTTCTTTTTGGCTTTTATGGGTTGAGAAGTTTGGAGTCTGCTACAGTTGCTGGTGATTCACTCTCCTGAAGTCTGCTCCGACTGCTGCTGATAGGGGTGCCTTGGGGCCAAGCACCTTGTGGCTCACATGGGACTGCACTCAGCTCCCAGCCCGGGGCAACAGACCCTTCCTGTTGGCCTGCCAGGCTGCCTTCAGCAAGAGATTTATTTCTCTCTGTCACTTTGTGGGTTCTGTAGCTCTAAAATTTGTTTAGAGTCATTTTTTTACATGTATGGAGGTGGCAGGAGCAGGAGCCACTCTGAGGTCCTGTTTTTACTCTGCCATCTTGGCTCTACCCCTGCCTAATATTAATGAACAAATATCCTATTTAATCCAAATAAATCAATTCTCAAAAGTTAAGTTTGCATACAAAGAATTGTGTCAAATATCAAATACACTTCCAAAATATTTTTTGAAATAAACAATGACTCTAGCTAAAAACAAAAATGCCATTATATCTCTATCATTTAAGATGAACGGAACTTTTTCTGATTTTCTATAACTGTGTTAAATAGTGGATTTTAAAATCTCATCATTCTTACCTAATTAGTTTTCTCAGAAAAAAAAAAACACTCTAAGACTATTTAATAAACAGGAGAGTCATAATCAGAGATAAAAAGCTTTTATAAAATCTCTTGTTAACTTAATCTAATTTAGCTACTAATAAACATTATGGGCTTGAAATTTTTTGGTGTAGTTTTAATACATTAAAGATTAAAATTGCACTAAAACTTTTGGGCCACGATGTTGTAATAGCAAGCACCCTACTGTACTGAAGATGGTTCTTTGATCTGTTTTGCTAAAGGGAAGACAATATTTAAAGGGGCCAACAATCTTACTTTAATTACATATAAGTACAAAATACAAGAAGAGAAATCAGCACAGAGATTCAACTGACAAGGATCCTACTGTATGAGCAAAATAACCACCTACATAAACCACCTGATCAGGAGAGCATAAACCTCAAAGTAGTGGGGTGGGTGTCTCTTAACAAACCACTACTCAGAGTCCCAGCAAGGGAATCAAAAGGTCCTTCCCCTAAGCAAACCCCCAAAGTAAAATACCAACCTCTCAGTAGTTTTTAATTAATAAGCTCAGAGTCAAAAGGCAGCACAACCCTCCTGACTCAGTGACTAATTAATTTAGTACCAACAGGTGTGAAAGTCTTCTCTCCACTTAAGTAAGCTCTTCCTTAGGCAAGTTCCTCCCCCAGTGAACTCTATGTGACTCAGGATGTATCACAGCTGTGATTGAAATACCTATGTACCTTTAGACCTGGGAACACAGCTCCTGTTCCAAGGGAAAAGGGGACATAAGTGGTCAAATAGACCTATTAATGAACTGGGAAAATCTTCCTATTCCATTAACATTACAAATGTATAGTGTAATCTCACTCTTTTTCATTCATTTAGCTATGAAGGTGACATATTTTAAAGATGTTAGAAAAAAAATCACCATATGAAAATGAAAATATGTCATCTATTGACACACCACAGTAACTGCAATGCATACTATTTGGGCCTTTTTTAGACTGTGGCATTGACATATTATGTAACTGAAAAGCGTGAAAAATGATCTTAAAGGGAAAATTAATAACTTAAAACTTTATTTTACATGAATTCACTAGGTCTTTGCAGTAGCAGGATCTTGAGCAAAAGGGGCATAGTTTTGGTAACTGATGAAATGGGAAGAGAAGATCAAAAGTTTTAGAATACATTGCTGATTCCAAAAGGAATGCCATTGGAAAACATGGAAAGCACATGGCACTAGATAATCTGAAAAACAGGAGGTTTGGCAAAACTAAGGAGTGCTCTTCCTCCCCCACACACACCCACACACCACACACCCACACATGCAAACAAAAACAAAGACAAAAAAACAGCTTAACCTAAGACTGGCCCTCCCTGTGAATAGAAATGTTTTCATTCATTATATTTATTATCTTTCACAGTTCCTAGAAAATACTAGGCTCTTAATAAATGCTTGTTTGTTGAATGATTGATTAACCTGGAGACTTTGGTAATCTATAGAGAAAGAGAGAAGAGATACTGCCTGTTGGAGATTCTGGCGAAGTTCTAAAAATCAATGTAAATTTCTCTAGGGACGGGACTATTTCATTTTTTCCTTATATCCCTAATTCCTAGCACAATGAGACCTATCAGCATGTCCATATAATAAACGACAAGATGATGTGATTCTATCCCAATGGAGGGGGATGTCTAGAACAAGCGACTTGGAAAACAAAGCCACTGGACTGAATAACTAAACAAGACACAAAATTCACATCTTTTTTCTTTTGAGCACTGGTTATTTTCTTTTCCAATTGGATCAATTGGAAACATGAATTTCACCTTAAAATTAAGATATATTCATACGAGGGTATGTATATATGTATGTCGCCACACATACATATTCATGTGCACATATACATGTGTCTACTATACATACATGTTGTATATATAATATGTAATATTCATATTACAATATGTGTGCACATATAGATGTGCATGTATCTACACATGCATACACACTATATATATTGTATTTTTAATATGTATACAAGTGTACTTTTGAATAACTGCTTTAGTATTTTATAGATTTGTCCATAGAGAATATTCATTTGGGGGAGCTAGTATAAATATCAGCACTGGGTTATTTTTAGTGAACAGTGTCCTCATTTATGATAGACAGACACGTAATTATGCTGCAGACTTATCTCAGCATGGTTTGGGTTATAGTAGAGTGTGTCCCTGCAATCAAATCTGTTCCTTTAGATTGACAATTGTCTTGGAATTCTGAAACAATAGGGAAGGTCAACTGAGGACACAAATGTAAGCTGACATTTAGGCTGCAGTTTGAGATGCTTTCTCTTCTAGCATTATAGTTCTCTTTGTTTTTCAGATTGTTCTTTTAGAATCATGTTTTAGTGTCACATAGTTTAAACATGTGCATATTTTAGGTATGTCAAAGAAATTGCACCATTATAGTAAAACCAGGGTTAATTTTCTTGTTTGATGTAGGATTCTACATTATTTTATGTCATCAGAATCATATGTAAGTAGTTTAGAATTTTATTACTTCAAAGTTGTGCGATCATAGATCTAGAACTGAAAGGAAATTTGGAGGTGCCCTCAATTTTCCATATAACAAAACTGAAGGTGATTTTGAGTGACTTTCCCATGGCCATGCAGATTATAAGTGTTAGATCTGATATTCAAATCAGGGACCTCTGAACTCGAATCTAGTCATCTTTCCATTACTCCACCCTTTGCTCCTCTATCAATTCACTATGAAATATATTTTGAAAAACAAACTACTACATTAGCTGATAGAGTGTACACAAGAGTATATTTTACTCTACAAATCACAGAGATATGAAGGAAAAACAAGATCGACTGCAGACTGTTTTCTTTTTGTTAACCAACCACCTGGAAATTCCTTTAAATTCTTATTAGCAGTTGTCTTTTTTTTTTTTATGTTAACAAATAGTGAGACTATTCCAGGTAAGCACAGTGAGGTCCATTAGCATATGACATCATTATTTAATTAGACTAAAATAATACCGGCCCTACAAAGAAGAGACTTTGTAGATTAATTCATTTTAGTAATAGCTTTTCAAACTAATAAGCCACAACTGGCTCTTCTTCCTTTCCACCCCAATTGTATTTTCTCCTAGATGTGCAAAAGAAAAAAAGATTCATGATAGTATCTTTCTGCTATGTTTCACTTCAATTTAGAAAACACCATTACTTATTGGCTTTGCAACGTGAGCGATATGTCACAAACCAATGGAATCCTTTGCATTCTGTGTAGAAGCTGCTGAAAAGAGTTGTTCTTTTTTCTGTTGTTTTTCTTTGGTTCTTCATTGTTTGTACCATATAAGGAAAACTTTGTAGCTTCAAGGTCTAGTTTATGCTAACTGAGACAGAAAATGGAAATAAGATGGAGATGGGTAAGATGCCCAGAAATAGCTATCATTTAGTACACTTATAAAAATAACAGGCAGTTCAGGCACCATAAGCCCTAGAAAATAGGGTCAGGGTGACTGGCTAGGCAGGTGGGAGCCTGGGTGGAGACCTTGTACAGATCCAAAAAAAGATTTCTGTTAGCACATGTTAACTGTGGTGCTGCTCTCTCCTGGCAGCTTGCCTAGCCTAAACCTCAAAATAGTTGGGTCCCATTCCTTTGAAATACCTCAGCTAGATTCTGAGACACAGCAGAGCTAAAGCTATACTCCACAGAACTTGGCACCACTCATCTGACTAACAGTTAAAAAGCAGTCTGCAAGTCAGTTAGCAAGCATTTAATCCCTTACTATGTGCCAGGCACTGTGCCAAACTTTAGGGATACAAAGAGAGACAGAAATAGTCCTTAGACGTAAATTCCTAAGAAGGTTTGTGTTGGTAGTTCTCAAGTGTGTGACCTTGGAAAAGTCACTTTTCCTTAGTACTCTAAAATAATTAGGGATTAGATTAGGTGATCTTAAAATTCTTCTTAGGTGTCAAAATTTATGAATCTAAGTAATGAGACTTTGAGAGGAAGCCTCTCTGACCCAGCAAGTACCAGACCTAGAGTTTAGATTCATATAATACTTTTCCCCTTTTGTCTCAGAGAGTGACCAAGGGTCTATGAAATATCTCTCCATTCTCTATCTTTTGTTTAGGACCATATAAACATGGTATTCCTGAGCCTAAAACCTTTGAGAAAATAGCTGGAAAGAGATGATGAAGGCTATGGTTACACTATGTTTAATTAGGAAAAGGGGCTTGAAAATGTTATTTCACTGGATAATTAAACTGTAGTTTATTTTAGAATTTTTTGTTGTTCAGGTGTTTCAGTCATGTCTGACTCTTTGTGACCCCTTTTGAGGTTTTCTTGGCAAAGATACTGGAGTGGTTTGCCATTTTCTTCTCCAGCTCATTTTATAGATGATGAAACTGAGGCAAACAGGGGTTAAGAGATTTGTTCAGGGCTACACAGCTAGTAGGTCTCTTAGGCCAAATTTGGACATAGGCCTTCCTGGCTAAGGCCCTGTTTGAACACAGTTTTTCCTGACTCCAGACCTGGCTCTACCCAATGTGCCACCTAGCTGTTGCATTTTAGAATAATTTCTCAGGAAATCATATTTTCATTCATATGATTGAAACGATTCACATGTCCTCCTTACACTTCCATTATTATATACAAATGTCATTTCTAATTATATGATTCATTAATTTAATCCCACAATATGGATCATTTAACATTCCTTTAGTCTCTCCTGTCTTTTATACCAACTTAAGAATTAGTTCAATGACTGGTAGGAGAGATGAAGGTCTGGCATCTATTCCAAACTCTAATTTCATGTGACTTTGGAAAATTCATTTAAATTACGTATAACTCAATTTTTCACGAGTTCATTATGCATCCTTGTTTTTACCTCATAGAAACAGGTAGAATAAATTAACAAAATCATGTTAATTAAATGTTTGGAAAGCCCCTGGAAAATATTGTAGTCTAAATCTTTTTTGTTGCAACTTCATGGGTTTTTTTAATTGATTCATATTATTAAAGAGAAACTGGTATGTTTGGATGATTTAAGAAAACATTTTCTTTGAAAAATTAATTCTGTACAATTCAGTGGGATCCCATCCCCATTTTTTCTAACATTATCATGAACATGAGATCTCTGTTTCTCATAATAAGAGAATCTTGACTTCAATGAGTTTGAATATGATTTCAACTAGAGAAAAATAACCAGAAGTCAGGGTAATAGTTTAACTAAATTTATATGGAAAAGAAGTCTCTGTTGCTGAGTGAAAATAAATATGTGATTCACTTTCTGTGACTTTATTGAAGATATGACTTCTATTTAGAGTTGTGTTTAGGAGTGTGTTTTAAAATGTTTTTGAATTTGTCCCCTGTTGCTACAGTACATTTATAGGTATAGTCTGCTGATAATGTCTTCCTCAGTAATTTGTGGTTTAGCTGTAAATAGAAGATAATTATTGCTTCTGGTGAATACATCTAAGGAGGGTATCACTATTTCACATATAGATAGAGTAATATTCTTCCAGGCAAGAAGTGTATTTTTTCTTCTTCCTGACCAGAAATAATAGACAGTGAGAAAGTGAGAAGAAATAATGAACTGATACCCTACAACAGGATTTTATAGCAGTTTAATGGGACTAATGTGTTGTCTTTTTTGTGTGTTTTAAAATGAGTTACCATGTTTGTTTTCCCCAAAAAACATCTGAGTAATAATGTTATGACTGAAGGCAATATATCTCTATCTATCTATCTATCTATCTATCTATCTATCTATCTATCTATCT
>NW_027187284.1:2449723-2464766 GCF_028583685.1 Petaurus breviceps papuanus | reverse complement strand
TCTATCTATCTATCTATCTATCTATCTATCTATCTATCTATCTATCTGTCTCTCTGTCTCTCTGTGTCTGTCTGTCTATCTATCTATCTATCTATCTATCTATCTATCTATCTATCTATCTATCTATCTATCTATCTATCTATCTATCTATCTGTCTATCTATTCTCCTGTCTCCCCCTACTAATCAGGATATGCAGCAAATTAGGCTCAACATCGACTCATTAGCTAAGGAGATATTCACAGGCACATCCTATGTATATATCTTTAATAGCAAGAGCCCCACTGATGGAACAAAATATAAAGATACATAAGGAGCACTGGAGTTGGACTCAAGAGACACGTGTATGCATCCAGTCCTTCTTGATTCTTGCTCAGTGACCATGGACACCTCTATAAGTTTTCTTATCTACATAGTCATACTAATCTTATTTAATAATGCCTTCTCAGAGTTTTTAGGAGAAAGTACTTTCTGAAACTGAAAGCCCTGTAGAAATATGTACTATGATTGGTGGTGATTTAGAATTAAATGCTCATTTGTCTGTAGCCTGATTTTCTTAGTTCTCATATGTATTTCTGGGTCTAGGTCTTTGTGTTCCTATGAATTTGTATAGCGTTTTTGTTGTTGTTGTTGTTTCTTTCAAGTGATTGCACTTAAATCTGTACTAAGGAGAAGCTTATACATGATAAAGTCTCACAAGGATAGATATCTAGACAACATCATACCAGTATCACATCACTGGAACTGATAATTCTGAAAGATATTGATGTACACATTGGAAGTATAAGAAGGGATGGGGACGGCCAGGTAGCACAGTGAGTAAGAGCACCGGCGCCAGAGTCAGGATGACCTGGGATCAAATCTGGGCTCAGATACTTAGCACCACACCCAGAAATAACTGGCTGTGTAACCTTGGGCAAGTTACTTAACCCCAATTGCTTAAAGAAAAAAGAAAAGAAGAAGTTCAATGAATGAATAACTGGAAAATGGCGGAGGTTGCTAGGGAGTTAATTCTCCAAAATGATTAAATATAAAACCTTAAGGGTAGTTCTGAAAATTAGGTATACTAATTATTTAACTTCAATTCAATGTATTTGAAACTCCTACAATGTTCAACACGATGTAAAAAATTCTAGAGATAAGCCATGTGGAATTTCTGGAAGGTACAATTTATTCAGTGTATTCCTCTTTATTATATAAAAGGCCAATGATTATGAGACCATTTTGTTCATCCAAAGTATGGAAAGAGATTAGTGTGGAATAAGAAAGCCTAATTATGCAAAGAATTAAGCATGTACCAAAGTCTAGGTGGGAAGCATACAGGAATACTATACTAAAATATGAAAGAAAATGAATGATGAAGGTGGGCGTCTCACCTTACATAAAAAAAAAAAAATCACCCTCACAAATGCAGAAGGAAGGCCACATGGCTTGAAAATATATTATATGGGAAAGACCAAGGCATTTTAGGTGACAGCAAACTCAATATGAGTGTTCCTGCTGTCAAAAATTCTAGATTAACCATAGAGGTGCTTTATTAATAGCAAACTGTTCCAAATAAGGGAAGTGATCATCCCACCATATTTTTGACTTTTCAGAGCATATTTGTAATATTGTTGTCAACTCAAAGCTGCCATATTTTAAAAGGACAATGACAAATGTAAACATATCCAGATATTAGCTATCTATCATTCAGAACTTTTCACATCTCCCAATATGCTTGCTGTGTCTACTGAGGCCTTCTTAGAATACTCCTTCATGAAGCTCTCTTTAATGATTTTTATGTGATAATAGTTACTTCTAATTTCAAATAGTAAACCACAGATAAGTAAATTTCCTTTGAAAATGCAAAAATAATAAGCATTTTCACTTAACACTTAAAACTTTCCATTTCCTATTTAAACCCAGTTAAAAATGTAATAGAAATCTGTTTTAATAGAGCTAATTATTGTAGGAATAGTCATATCACTTCTCTTCAAATGTGGCTACATACTATAATAACCTTCTACATGTCTCTATCCCAATATTAATATACTAAAGGAATTCTACCTGATACACAGATATTTATACTGACATCCATACATATCACATCCATACATAAATATCATATATTTATGAAAATGTTTTAGAAGTGGCAAATGATATTACTCTCAATAACTTTTTTACTGTGATTAAAAAAAAACACATCATGATCATTTCTTTATTAAACAGAATCTTCATTTTTATTAAGTTCTATTTTTTTAACCATGGACCTCCCACTACGGTAATATAATTATCTCAGGAATTTCTGCTTTAATTTTGATTTTTTTTTATGTTTCTCCCAGTTAAACAGCCTTAGCAGATGGGCTAATTGAGGGTAACTGACAGACCTTAAATCCATTGGTGAGTTAAGGAATGTCTACCCTAAGCATGTTCACATGTTCAAGTCTTCAGACTTCCTCCAATGGAATGGGTGAATGAGAACAGTTTTTTTCCAATGGCCATAAAGGTGACTGAAGCAGATGCGGTGGAATGATGAGAGCTTGGTCAGATATTGAAGACACCAAGGTCATCCACTGCTTCCCAATCTGTCTCTGGTTGTCTTGACTTTTGTCTTGCCTCTCTACTTAACTGACTTTGGAAGAGAGAGGGAGGTTGATGACTTTTTGCAACTGTGCCTCACTTAAATCTAATTCATGTATGAGTCAAGATATCACCCTGTGATATCATTGGTCCTCTTCAAAATGAAGGATGAACAGCTACTTTGTCCTTTACTTGCATAAGCATTTGAATTATTTACTTTTAACTCAAGGCCCACACTGAAATCTCCTGTAAAGCATGAAACACAAATTCCTAAAAGTTTATGCATAAACTGAGTCTTAACTTTAGTCTAACTCCCTTTTTAAAGATGAGGAAACTGATACCAAGTCAAGTAAAAACCATTTCATCTGATTCACACAACTACTTAGTAAGAGAAGTGCCACTAAAACTTAGAAAATATTTTATAATTTCTACAGCTTCAGGTTTGCTGTTTTGCATTCTGATTACATGGAACAAATAGAGTCAAATGGTGATAGTGATGATGATGGAGATGGTGGTAGTAATGATGATAAAATATGAACAGCTACTTTTCAAAAAAGGAAAATATTATCACTTAATTTTCACTGAGTGATATGGTGATATTTTGGGAATTATGCAAAGGCCAGCATTAGGCCAAGCTATGGACATGGTGGTTTTCACCTCTTGAAGGAAAAAAAAATTGATAAAGAAATGGATTTCTTTCCAGAGATTTTAATTCTTTTGATGCTTAAACAGAAGATATGTCTTCTCTAAGAAAACGCAGAGCAAATTGCCTTCTTTCCTTTTGGGTAGAGGAAAACATGCTTTTCTATAATAGATTCATTGTACTTTGCTTGGCAGAGGCCCACCCGGATGTTCCATTGTTCTTTTTGTCTGTCTTAGGTATGTTTCAGAATCTATGAATTATTCACCTTTTTTTAGATGACTTTTTAATGTAAGCCCTTCCTTTCAATCTCTTCTAAAGTAAGAAATGTAAATGTAGGTATTTCAAAGTAGCTTTTTGCAGATGTTTCCTTTTTTTTTCCTCACAACTCATTCTAGGTATATGTATATCTTTAAATTCCACACTTCAGTCTGTTACTATTTACCTATGTACTGAAAATGTATTGTCATTATATTTTATCTCTTACCTATGGACAAAAATTGCGCTCACACAATCCTCATGCATTATAATAGCTTTATGACAGAATATCATATAACATTTATAATACAAAAATAATTAATTTGGACTAGGAAGTGGTCTTTTCAGGTGTGGACATGCAGTTTTAGTTGAATATTTCTGGAGACAGCTTGAAAATCTCTTTATTACATAGTTAGTGGAGTAAAACCCATTTCTATATTATCTTTCTTAGCAATGAGCTCTAACACTATTGCCTCTCTCTCACTCAACTATTCACATCTCTCCATGTAACCATTGAACTCAAATACCAATAACTTGTATCATATTACCATAAATAATGTTTTAATCCCTATGGTGATGACCACACAGACACCAAAAATGTATAAAAAATTATCAGCATTTTCAAAAATATAGAATGATAAGAGGTTTCTCACGAGTCTGGTTTCTATGAGAGCAAATAGATTTTTATTATGATGGCATAATCTCCGTTAATTTGTATAAAACTATGCCATCGATACCTATATTTATCTTCTTTGAGAAAAGCTTCTGGTTGACTATGCTTTAGATTTGGTATTCAGGTATGTCACTTAGATACAAAATAAAATGTCATAAACCTCTAAACCAACGTTTGTGGGAAAAGCAAGCAGAAAGAGTTGAAATGAAAACTGGCAGTAGCAAACTGTTTTCTTTTGGAACACAGAATGAAGAGTATATGTTAGTGTCACAGTTCAAGAGCAGAATCAATTACATGAAGGCACAATAGTGAATTTATCCCCATATTTCCTTGTAACCCAACTAATTACTTGAGCTAAGCTGTTCAATATAAATGTCATACTTTTATCGTCTTACTACCCCCATACTCTTCATTAAAAACAAAACAAAAATAAGACTGAAGTGAGGACAAAGGGGAAATTACAGATGGAATTGCCCAGTCAGATTCACTCTACTCTTTCTCAGTTCTTATCCTCCTTGACTTCTCTGAAGCATTTGACACTATTGACCCCATCTTGTACCTCTCATCTCTGCTTCAGAGATATTCTAATCTCCTGAATCTTCACCCACTCCTTTAACCAAGTCTTCTTCCTATATATTTCCCAGTTCATTAATGTATATGTTTTTCATATTTTCTGTCTCCTTGGCACTTTCAGTAATTGTCACAGCTTGTATTATTTAATTTATACAGATGATCCTTAATTCTCTTACCCTAATTTCTCTATTGAGTTTTCAATCTCTACTAAAATGTTTTATCTCTCAGGAAATCTTCCTTATCCCCATTTGTATTAAACAATATTCCCTTGTCTGACTTTATTCTGCAACTCTGAGATGTATTTATTATGTAATCCTTTACTAAACCAAAAACTACTTTTGTTTGTCTCCTACGATTGGTGTAATTTTCGATATATAACAGATACTTAATAAAAGATTTTGAATGAATTACAAGTTCATTAGTGAATGTATGAAAACTTACATTTACATAAGCTTTTATGCATTCAAAACTCTTTTTCCTGATAAGCCTGTATAAGTATTATTATCCCCATCCCACCCAATGTGGAAACTGAGGCTCAGAGAGGTTAGGCAATTTAGCTGAGATTACATAGCTTTCAAATAATAACAGGGACTAAAAACCTGGTCTCATGACTTCAAGTTCAGTACTCTTTTTTTCTCTTTCCCTGGCTGCTGCCTGTAATTAGCGAAAGCTATCAAACTTTTGGTTTGGTTTTGGTTTAAAGCACAATGAGCAATCACGTATCTTTCACTGTTACTCAGTTCCTACCATGTTTCCCCGATAATAAGACACTGTCTTATTATTTTTTTTTTTGGACAGAAAAACACCAGAGGGCTTATTTTCAGGGGAGGGCTTATTTTAATGAACATTGACAGCAATTTTAATAAACAGGTAAATGTGAACAAAAAAATGTACCTTTATTCAATAAGCAAATCACTGGGGAAGAACAGGATGACGCGCTCACTGCTGCAGCTCTGATTGGATGCAGCTCGGAGCGCGTAGTGCATTTCACGGGGGGGGGGGCGGTGCATACAGAGGGTACCATAGTGTAGGGTGTAGCGCAGGGGATCACCTTCACTACAGTAGCGATCTCAGTAGGGCTTATTTTCGGGGGAGGGCTTATTTTAGAGGAATCTTACACAGTAAGGGGAGGGCTTACTTTTGGGATAGGTCTTATTATCGGGGAAACACGGTATATATTTGCCAAAAATGTGCATAATTCAAGTTTGCAAAATGATAGTTTTAAGTGATTGTATCAAACTATGTTAGTTCTCTGCTCTTGTATTAATCTGTGTTAAAAGCTTAATTTAAGTCTCAAGTGGAAAGGCTTTAATTCTCATTCTTCATGGGCATCAATCCCAGTCAGTAAACTACCAGAAAATATGCATGTGTCTTTCTACAAATTTTCTAATATGCAAGTTTAGAAGAATTATACCAAAAGCCCTGGAGAAATCTTTAGTGCATCTGTTATTATGTTTTCCCAACACAGTCTATGCCATCAGGCCTTTCATTTCATGACCAATAAATTCAGACAAATTTTCAGAAGAAGAGTGCAGAGGATATATAAAACATTGTTTATTTCTTCCTATAATCTATGTCTGAAACTGAAACTGCCATGGAAAATAGTTTTCTCATTGCAAACTCAAATTTGAAATTGTAATTCATCAGATTTCCTCATCATACAGAGTATCACAAATTTACCCTCAAAAATTATGTTAAAAAGAAAACTAGAAGGAGGAGAGAGGGTATGGTATAATTGAATAAGTGTGGGACCTGGAGGCAGGAGATCCTGGTTTTCAACTCATATATCTCTGGCATTGACTGCCTCTCTATATGACCTTGGAGAAATACCTTAACCAGCCTGGGGTTCAGTTTTCTTATTTATGAAGTGAAGCAAAAATCATGGAGTCAAGCCCAAAGGGTTATAGAAAAGTGCATAACCTTTGACCCAGCAATACCACTTCTAGGGCTGTATCTCAAAGAAATCATAGAATTTGGAAAAGGATCTGTATACAAAAATATTTATAGCAGCTCTTTTTGTGGTGCTAAAGAATTGGAAATCAAGGGGATGCCCATCAATTGGGGAATGGCTAAACAAGTTGTGGTATATGAATGTAATAGAATACTATTGTGCTTTAAGAAATGAGGAGGAGACAGACTTCATAATAACCTGGAGAGACAGATATAAACTGCTGCTGAGTGAGAAGAGCAGAACCAGGGGGGATGTTGTACACAATTACAGGCATGTGGTATTTGTGACAACTAACTTTAATAGTCAGGGCTCCTCTCAGCAATGCAAGGTTATAAGACAACTCCAAAAGAGTCATGATGGAAAGGGATATACACATCCAGAGGAAGAACTAAAGAGTCTGAAAGCAGATTGTAGCAAACTACTTGCTCTCTCTTTTTGCGTTTTGTTTTGTTTCATTCCTTCTTTCTCGTTGCTTACTCCATTGGCTATAATTCTTCTTTACAACTTGACTACTTTTTAATGTGAAGGTATTTGTAGAACCTATATTGGATTGTATGCCACCATGGGGGATCAGGGGGAGGAGAAGGAGGGAGAGAAAATTTGGAATTCAAGGAATTGTGGAAATGAATGTTGTAAACTAAAAGTAAATAAATATATATATTTTTTTAATTTAAAAAATCATTTAACCTCTGGGTCCTCAGTTTCCTCATCTGCAAAATAAGGGCCTATAAGGATCCATCCAGATAGAAATCTATGATTATTCAAAAATATAAAATGTTATTTAAATTTTTAAAAAATCATGGAGTCAGCAAGGAATCCTAGCAGCAACCTCGTCCAAGCTCCTTTATTTAGAAAGGAAGAAAATTATGTCCAAGAAGGTTCATTGACTTATGGTCATACAAGTAGTTGAAGTAAGAGGTGGGATTTCAGTTTGGGTCCTCTGACTCTGGAACTCACGTTCTTCCTGTTATAGCTGTTGGTCTCCTTGCTCTGCAGTTTATCCCCTTCCATGATTACATTCAGCTCTATACAGATATTCTTTGTAGCTCTTCTTCCTTTTCCTACCGTATATTACTGAAAATAGAAAAGGGGTCTTTGCCATTCATGTTCCCTCTCCCAATGGTGAGTTAAGAAAGGTACCCAAAAAGGAGAAAGGGGTGGAATAACAAATGTATTTGTGCTCAAGTTCCAGCCTGTGTATTTCTGAGAGATGGAAAGAATTGTAAAGATGTGCATAGTTAATAAACATTTATTAAGTCCCCTAATATGTACCTGTCACTCTGATAAGCACTGGCAAAAAAACAGTCCCTGCCCTACAGAAGCCAACATTCTATGAGGAGGGTAACACACAAAGGGGGCAGAAAAGGAGCATGGGAGGAGAAGAGAAGGCAAGAGGGAGTATCATAGAGAAGTCCAGAGCAGGGCAGATGGCTGACCTGAGCATGCTCCTTAAATATAGTTTCTGAGAGGAGCTCTCCAAGCTTCACCCTTCAAACCACGGAAAGGGCCCCAGAAGGAGAGGGTAGTGATGTTAGTTTCAGGGTTATGGTGATCTCCCATGATGGAGAGGGGCAACACTCATGTCTGGGACAATGAAAAGTTCAGAGGATAGTCAAGTGGAAAATGAATGAACATGTAAGCTTTCAATGAATAAGCATATGAGCAATTTTTACTCTCATTACTTCTGGATTGTTATGAAAAGAATCAGTCAACTGGGCATAGAAAGAAGACTAAAGGAGCAAGATGGAGTTTCCTTGGGGATGAAAAAGACTGATTATAAAGGAGGTGACAGCAGTGCACAGTACAAAGAAACATTGGAAAGTAAATTATATTTGTCTTGGCTTCCCCCACTTTGACTTTCTTAATCTCCCCAAATCTCCTTCCCCCACTGTAGGTCTCCACCCTCTTTGAAGTTCTCTTAACTATGATAGTCCCAGATCTGATTTAGGCAAGTTACTGCACAGAGAAGTAAAAGGCAAAAGTCTCATGGCAGGTGCCTGTTCCCACTCTTTTATTTCCTCTTAGTCTCTAGTTCTGATTGAAAAACAATTGTTTCTGCTGACTTATAGGGTAGGTCTCCAGACAAAAGCTTTCTGATTGGCTCTCAGTGAATCAGTCCTGGTCAGGTTCAGAGACAAAAATCCCCTGCTTGGCTCTCAGTGAATCAGTTCTGGTCAGGTTCAGAGACAAAAGCCTCCTGATTAGACAATCTTTCTTTCTAGACAAGGTGCCAAAATAAAATAGGGTGTGACAAAGGCTCCTAGTCAAATAAGTGACTTCCTGTTTATTCCAGTCAAGAGTGGTGGTGGGGGATGGGGAGAGGGAAGAAAAGACAAAGATAGAAGCAGAGACAGAGGGAGATGGACAAGAGGGGAACAAGAAGGAAAAGGAATGAGTTAGAAAAAGAGAAAAGGAAAAGCAGAAATTGAAAAATTTGGTTTGTTTTTTGCACATACTAATATTTAGAGCTTTTGTTTTTGTTTTACTTTTAACCAGGGTATAGAAAATAAGGCATTGTCTCTAGTAAACATTTTGTTCTTTCCAAATGTATATGTAGTGTAACAGTGATTACTGTTACTGTCTGATGCACATGAATGTTACATTTTACCCTTCCCCCAGCATTCTTCATTACTTTTAAGGGGACTTTTAAGGGGATGTGTAAGCTTTGCCATTGGTTCCCCCTTAATGATGTCCTTATTGTAGGGGAACCCTGCACACCAGTTCCATTTAAATATTTCTCAGATTATTTTTTTACAAAGGAATATTTACTTCAAAGTTATGATAAGAATAAACATACAGATAGCCCCCCCCCAATAACACCTGGGAACATAATTGTGGCCAGTACCAAATCAAAACTGGTCTCCCTATAGAATTGGTCTTGATTCCCAAGCATGCTGGCTTCTCAGGGCTTCTCTCCTGGACTGGCTGTAATATTCAGCCTTGAATCTTGCTCCCAAGATTACCATGGCTCACACTTCTAGGTCCAGTGGGGATTCTACTGCCTGTGCCTCAATTATAAAAACCGAGGAAACCACAGACCAAAACAAAACACCAGTTTCTTCCAGCTATGGTATTTAAAGCAGTGAGCAAGGAAGTACCTGTTCTCTCAATTCATGGGCAAGCTGTACTGCACTTGTATAAAATGCTGTATTAAATGTTGGTGTGTTCATTCTCTGTGTAGGTCAAGTGAAGAAGCTTGACTGTCCTAGTTTGGTAGTTTTAAAGGAATTACCTGTTTGGGCCATACAGGAGATCAAAAGATGCTATTAGTGAGAGACAATGGCAGGATGTCTTCTCCCAGAAGCAGGGTGCCTCCAAATTAGGTGATCTGTTCCTGTGGAAAGTATCATTATGACAGTATTTGTAGGAGTTTGTGCTTTCTTTAGTGTCTGCTGGATCCATTTTGTTTTTGCTTATCTATGAACATGTTGCTCCCCAACTGATACATCATGGCTTAATTGTACTTGACTTTCCATTGTTCTTTTCAGCACTGGAAAGGCACAATGGAAATTCCTGTAAAGGCAAGGTGTGTATGTATAGGGGGGTTTGGGTGGGAAGATTCCTCAACTTTGATTTTAAAAAGGGGATAAGCCACAGGTAAGCAGATCCTTATATACAATTTAAGAGACAATCTTACAGGAGAACACAGATTCATTACCCTGATGTCCACTTCTTATGTCACAATGAGACAAATATTTATTTTTCTAGTAGGCCTAGGAGGCAATTAACTAAACCATAAAGGGGCAAATTCATTGTTGCTAAATAGTGATTTCTCTTGGAGTTCAGACCAACTAATTCAGAGATCAGGAGTAAGCTCTACAGATAATGCTTGAAAGAGAAAATAGTGACCTTGAGGCCAATCCAGCCAACCTGAGGGGGTTGGGGAAGAAGGTATCTACAGCTATTCTTAGGTTGGCTTATCTTTAGTTCTCACACATGCTTTTAGTGCCCTCATGAGTCAGACACACCTCCAAGACTTTGGGACTTTTGAATATACCTTCTAAATACAGTGAGACCCATAGAAGATTTTGTTTCTTGTTTAAGTGGTTTGAGGAATCTCTACAACTCCCCCAAAGGGGCACATTAGGACATGTAGAGGACTCAAATTACATTTATGACTGCCAAAATCTAAGAGAATGCCTCCACTAAGTATTATTTGATGCTGCTGATGATAAACACGGTAAAACTTGCATTTGAAGAATAGCCTTTATGGGTGAAAGTGAATTTTGATGATAGAAAATGAATAATCCTAGGGGGCAGCTAGGTAGCAAAGTGAGTAGAGCACCAGCCCTGGAGTTAGGAGGACCTGAGTTCAAACCCAGCCTGAGACACTTAACTCTTACTAGCCCTGTGACATTGGGCAAGTCACTTAACCCTAATTGCCCTGCCTTCACCCCTCCAAAAAAACAAGCAGAAAAAAAAAGTAGATGAATAATCCTTGCCTCGATTTTTAAAATTAACAAAAATTATAACTTTAAGATAACCTTGTACTAAAATTTAAGCATGAGATAGAAAATTCCTTGCCTAAATGTAATTTCTCATTCAATGCCTAACTCCTTTTCTTTCTTTTAAAAATGTTTTATGATGGTCCAGAATATCAAGGGAATTACTGAAAAGAAATGCTAGGGAAGGTGGACTAGCTATACAGGATTTCAATCTGTATTATAAAGCAGCAGTCATCAAAACTACTTGGTACTGGCTGAGGAATAAAGGAGTGGATCAATGGAATAGATTAGGCACAGGAGATTCAGAAGTCAACAACTATAGTAATCTATTGTTTGATAAACCCCAAGACCCTAGTTTTTGGGATAAGAACTCACTATTTGACAAAAACTGCTGGGAAAACTGTAATATAGTATGCCAGAAACTGGGCATAGACCATTATCTAACACCATATACCAAAATCAAGTCTAAATGGGTGCATGATCTAGGTATAAAAGTTGAAACTGTAAGCAGTCTCAGAAAACAAGGAATAGTTTACCTGTCAGATTTGTGGAGAGGGAAAGACTTTATGACTAAACAAGAATTAGAGAACATTATAAAATGTACAATGGATAATTTTGACTACATGAAATTGAAAAGCTTCTGTACAAACAAAACCAATGAAACCAAGATTAAGAGGGAGGTGGGAAATTGGGAAAGAATCTTTACAACCTATGTCTCTGACAATGGACTCATTTCTAAAATATACAGAGAATTGAGTCAAATTTATAAGAATACAAGTTATTCCCCAATTGATAAATGGTCAAAGGATATGAACAGGTAATTTTCAGAGAAAGAAATTAAAAATATCTATAAGCACCTGAAAAAATGCTCTAAATCACTATTGATTAGAGAAATGCAAATCAAAACAACCCTGAGGTACTACATCTCACCAGTCAGATTGGCTAAGAAGACAAAAGAGGAAAATGACAAATGCTGGAGAGGATGTGGGCAAATTGGAACATTAATGCATTGCTGGTGGATTTGTGAACTGATCCAGCCTTTCTGGAGAGCAATCTGGAATTATGCCCAAAGGGCAATAATAATTTCATATCCTTTGACCCAGCAATACCACTCCTAGGGTTATATACCAAAGAGATCATAGAAGTGGGAGGAAAACCCATATGTACAAAAATGTTTATAGCAGCTCTTTTTTTTTTTTTAGCAATCGGGGTTAAGTAACTTGCTCAAGGTTACATGGCCAGTTATTTCTGGGTGTGTTGCTGAGTGTCTAAGCCCAGGATTTGATCTCCAGGTCGTCCCAACACTGGAGCCGGTGCTCTTACTCACTGAGCCACCTGGCCGCCCCCATATAGCAGCTCTTTTTTGTGGTAGCAAAGAATTGGAAATTAAGGCGGTGTCCATCAATTGGGGAATGGCTGAACAAGTTGTGGTATATGCATATTATGGAATACTATTATGCTATAAGAAACGAGGAGCAGATGGTCTTCATATTTACCCGGAGAGCCTTATGTGAACTGATGCTGAGTGAGAAGATTAGAACCAGGAGAAATTTGTACACAGTTACAGACCCAAGGTATGTGTGATGACCAACTTTGATAGACTGGACCCTTCTCAGCAATGCAGTGATATAAGTCAATCCCAAAAGACTCATGATGGAGAGAAATGTGTGCATCCAGAGAAAGAACTAGAAAGAACTGAGTCTATATCCAGATGGAAGCAAAATACCTGATCTTTTTCCTTTGCTTGTTTGGTTTTATGTCCTCTTTACCATTTTTCATTCCATCTCATACAGTCCATCTTTATAACCTGACTAATGTATAATGTGAAAGTAAAAAAAAATCTATAGGAAATTTCCAATCCCCTTAATTTAAGGCCCTTCCCTCTGGTAATTATTTTCTATTTATCCTGTATACAACTTGCTTTATACATACATACATACATATATACAGATGTTGACTTCCTGCTTAGATTGTAAGCTCTTTGAGGGCAGGTAGTCTTTTGCTCTTTTTGGGGGGGGGGTATACTTAGTGCTTAGCATACAATAAATGTTTAATAAATATTGAAAAAAATAAAAATAAAAATGTTTTATGGAAGTTGCTTTTCTTTAAATATTACTTGTCCCTCCCTTAATTTTCCAATTCTCAAGGAAGTACAATTAAGTAAAGCAAATTAGGTTGTTTTTTTTTTTAAACAAAGAGGGAGAAATGTAGAGAGTAAATGTCTGCAATGGCAAAGTAGTGGTTTGCTGCTTGTTTCAGCTATTCCAAGTGTCTTTGAGCCTCACCTTTGATAGCAATAAAATTCTTTTTTTGAAACAGTATACATTGTGTTGACCTTTAAAGACCTAAGGAAGACCTTCCCTTCCCTTAATAGGCCTAACATCATCACTTGGAGCCCGTGGTGGGAGGAGCTTGCTGAAAGAGTAGAACAGGAAGGAGCAGAGCAGAGAAAAGCTTGAGCTGAGCTGAGACTAAGCAGAACTGAGAGGGAAAATGATTGTGATATCAGCACTCCATTCTGTCTGTGTTGAAATTACTTTGTCAGAAGGAAGCATTCTGTCTGTTGAAACAGGAATTTACTGCTGTTACAGAAGCCCTGAAAGAGAACTTTACTGCCTCTTTAGAAAGCATTTCAAGCACTGATTTTCATTATGGTTTATTTCCTCTTCTTTTCAAGTTCTTACGTTTGTTACTTCCACATCTTATGCATTTGGAATCATCATAATACTAAGCTTTTTCTCCCAAGTATAATCAATATGGGCAGCTACATGGTGCATTGGGAGAGAGTGCAGGACCTGGAATCAGGAAGACTTATCTTCCTGAGTTTAAATCTGGTCTCATAGGCTTACTGAATGTGTGACACTATGCAAATAACTTAACCCTCTTTGCCTCAATTTCTTCATCTATAAAATGATGTGGAGAAGGTAATGGCAAACCACTCTTGTATTTGTAGCAATAAAATCCCCAATGGAAAGTAAAATATAAATCAGCACATACATCAAACATTTTTAATAATTCAATTACAAACAGCAAATTGATTTTAAAAAAATTATGTTTCAACTCTAGCTGGATGTGATGAGAATGCAGATATTGCAGAAGAAGGATTGGTCAAATCTGCATAAGGATTAGGTGTGTGTTCTCTATCCCTTCTTCACTTTACTTTGTTTTTCCCCTTGTAATGAAATAAAACAATATATTAAGTAAAACTCTATCGTAGGATGTAATGTCCTAGCGCTTCAGTTGGGATCCTTTGGTAGCAACATTCCAGAAAATGTCATTTTTAGAATAGTCTTGTTCTAAGGCAGTTCAATTCAACAAAATTTTATTAATAATCTCATCACCACAACAAGCATTTATTATAATCTGCTATGTACCAGGAACTATAATGAGAACTATGTACAGAATGCTAGTTCTAGATGTGGTTGAGACCAACAAGTTTAGGTAAGGGTAATCAGGTAGATAAGTCTCTTTCTCCTAAAATATTTCAGGCAGACCATGGTTTAGCTGGAAACTACATAAGTGAATCTTTTCAAGGCTATTTGCGTTTTTAAAGGGAACTCCTTCAGTTTTGTTTCATGAATTAAAAATAGAGAAGTGGGTAAGAGGTGAAGAAACACCCCAATTCTTCTGCTTACTGTTTGATTCTCATAAGGTACTAACCTAAGAGAAGAAATATCCCAGATCTCTGAACTGGTCTGTGCTAAAGAATGCAGCCAGATCTTCTTCTCCTCTTTCTTGTTCTCCTCCTTCTTCTTCTCCTTCTTCTTCTTCCTCCTCTTCCTCTTCTTCTTCTTCCTCTTCCTCCTCCTCTTCTTCTTTCCTCCTCCTCCTCCTCCTCCTCCTTCTTATTCTTCCTCCTCCTCCTTTTCTTCTTCTTCTTTCTTCTTCCTCCTCCTCTCCCTCCTCCTCCTCCCCCTCCTCCTCCTCCTCCTCCTCCTCCTCC
>NW_027187284.1:2424258-2449623 GCF_028583685.1 Petaurus breviceps papuanus | reverse complement strand
CCTCCTCCTCCTCTTCCTCCTCTTTCTTCTTCTTCTTCTTCTTCTTCTTCTTCTTCTTCTTCTTCTTCTTCTTCTTCTTCTTCTTCTTCTTCTCCCTCTCGCTTTACCTCCCCCGTCCCCCTCCTTGTCCCTGTCCGTCTCCTTCTCCCTCTCTTTCTTATTCTCTTCTTCTCTTCCTCTTTCTCCTCCTCCTCCTTCTTTTCCTTCTCTTCTTCTTCAAATTCTTAGGTATAATTTTATACCTAAGGGTGATTTCATATTGGTGTTTACAGTAAGAATGAACAAGTTAAAAGCTACTTTAAAAAATAACATTTTGGGCAAAATGGATAATTTTGATTACTTTAAATTGAAAAGCTTCTGTACAAGTAAAGCCAATGTCACCAAGATTAAGAGTTGAGTGGAAAACTTGGAAAGAATCTTTACAATCAATGTCTCTGATAAAGGCCTCATTTCTAAAATATACAAAGAATTGAGTCAAATCTATAAGAATACAAGTTATCAAGTCATGCCCCAATTGATAATTGCTCAAAGAATATGAACAGACATTTCTTAGAAGATGAAATTAAAGATATCTTTAAGCATATGAAAAAATGTTCTAAATCACTAGTAATTAGAGAAATGCAAATCAAAACAACTCTGAGGTACCACATCTCACCAGCCAGATTGGCTAAGATGACAAAACAGGAAAATGATAAATGCTGGAGAAGATGTGGAAAAATTAGAACACTAATGAATTATTGGTGGAGTTGTGAACAGATCCAACCATTCTGGAGAACAATCTGGAACTATGACCAAAAGGCTATAAATAAGTGCATACCCTTTGACCCAGCAACACCACTTATAGGGTTATATCTCAAAAAGATCAGAGAAGTGGGAGGAGAAACTTTAAGTACAAAAAATATTTATAGCGGCTCTTTTTGTGGTGACAAAGAATTGGAAATCAGGGGGTGGCCAGGTAGCACAGCAAGAAAGAGCATGGGCCCCAGAGTCGCGATAAGCTGGGATCGAATCAGGGCTCTGATACTTAGCACCACACTCAGAAATAACTGGCCGTGTAACCTTGAGCAAGTTACTTAACCCCAATTGCTTTAAAAAAAAAGAATTGGAAATCAAGGGGATGCCCATCAATTGGGGAATGGCTGAAAAAGTTGTGGTATATGAATGTAATGGAATACTACTGTACTATAAAAAATGAGGAGCAGACTGACTTCACAATAACGTGGAGAGACTTATATAAACTGGTGCTGAGTGAGAAGAGCAGAACCAGGAGAAATCTCTACACAATCACAGACACAACATGTGAGACAACCAACATCAATAGACTGGGTCCCTCTCAGCAATGTAAGATTATAAGACAACTCCAAAAGACTCATGACTAAAAGAGATACCCACTTCCAAAGAAAGAGATGCAGAGTCTGAATGCAGAGTGAAACAAACTACTTGCTCTCTTTCTCTTTCTTGTGTTGTGGTGTTTCCTCTTTCCCATGGATCATTCCACCAGTTATAATCCTTCTGTACAACCTGACTAATGATTAATGAGAAGATATTTGTAGATCCTATATTTGAGGGCATGCCAGCATGATGGGTGGGGGGGAAGAGGGAGGGAGAAAAAAATTGAAACTCAAGGGTCTGTGGAACTGAATGTTATAAAATAAAAGTAAATAAATTAACAAAAAAGTATATAATAAACTTAAATATGGTTAAATGACTCACCCAAGGTCATATAGCCAGTAAGCGTTTGATGCCAAATTTGAACTCAGAAATATGAGTCTTTCTTACCCCTGATATCTAACACTGTACTCACTGTGCCACCTAGCTTTCTTCCTCTGAAAACTTCCTGTTCATATCATTTGACCATTTACCAATTGGGGAAATGGCTCTTATTTTTTACAAATTCAATTCAATTTTCTACATATTTGAAGTCATTATCAGAGAATCTAAATATTAAACTGTAAATATTTTAATATTACTTAATTGGCTATGGTTTTTTTTTTAGCAAAATGTAGTTTCCCAGATTATCTCTTTTAATTAGGTCTATTTTTATTTATGCTTTGTCTGAGATCATGATTGCTCCCCCTGCCTTTTTTACTTCAACTTAAGCATATTGGATTCTACTTTCTATTCTTTTAGATTCCTTAACTCTGTGTGTCTTACTGTTTCAAGTGCATTTTTTATAAACAACATATTGTTGGATTCTGATTTCCAATGCATTCATCTTTCCACTTCTGTTCTATGGGTGAGCTCATCCCATTCACATTCACTGTTATGTTTGATGAGTATTTCCCTCCATCCCATTTCTTTTTGTTTCTTCTCTCTCTTTTTATCCTGTTCCTCCTCAAAAGTCTATTTTGCTTCTAACTGCTGCCTCCCTTAATCAGCCCTCCCTTTTGTCAACCCCTCATCCTTTTTCTTACTCTCTTCCCCTCCTATTTCTTTATTTTGTAAGATAGATTTCTACACACATCTGTGTGTGTGGGTATTTTTCACTCTTTGAATCAATTCTGATGAGAGTGAGGTTCAAGCATTGCCTGCCACTCCTCCATTTCCCCCTCCAGTAGAAAAGCTCTTCCTTATATACCTATTTTGTGTTAGAAAACTTTTTTTCTATTTTACTTCTCCCTCCCCCCTTTTCCCAGTGCATCCCACTTTCTCAACCTTCCATTTTTGTTGGAGATCATTCCAAAGTAATTGGCTCACACCTAGGCCCTCTGATTATGTAAACTCCTTTTAACTACCCTAATAATGATAAAGTTCTTGGAATTTTCACAAATCATCTTCCCATATGGGAATGTAAACAATTAACCTTATTGACTCCCTTATTATTTCTCTTTAATATTTACCTTCATATGCTTCTCCTGAGACTTATGTCTGAATGTCAAATGCAACCTGTGTGTTCGTGCTTTTCTTAGACCAGAAAAAAAAATCTCGCCTTGACCTTTTGTTAATTCTATCACTCTAAAATATGATAAGCATTATTTTAAAGTTATTTGGAATGGAATGTTGAGGTTATACAATTATGATCCCCACAACCCTGGGAGGTGGGTAATATTATTAGGCTCATTTTACAGATGAGGCAGGCAGAGGTTAAGTGGCTCACCCAAGGTCATACAACTATTAAGTATCTGAGGATAGATTTGAACTCAAATCTTCCTCATTGCAGTCCTCACTCCCTATTCGATGAACCAATTACCTTTCTGTCTCTGTCTCTCTGTCTTTGTCTCTCTCTCTCTGTCTCTCTCTCTCTCTCTCTCTCTCTCTCTCTCTGTCTCTCTCTGTCTCTCTCTCTCTCTCTCTCTCACACACACACACACACACACACACTATCTCTATCTGTGCCTTTGTATTTGCATATATACCCATATGTATATATCCATCTATAAATTATCTCCTTTTTCTATCATCATTCATTATTTTTTACTTCAGTATGATGAGAATTTAATGTTTTTATTTTTGTAGTCTTTTCCTTTCTGACCTCTTCTCATTTAGAGGTGTTTCTAATTTTCCAAATAAGAAGTGCTTCTTGCAAATGTAATAAATCTTTCTTCATTATTCTACATGTTTCATTTGTTGTACTAGTGAGGTCTGTGAAGTGTTTAAAGAATAGGGGGTAGTAGAATTTCAAGGGAATAAAGGTAGATTTACTGTAGTGATGTTATTACACATAGTAAAAAAGAAACAAACACCTCAGACATAAATAGCCCTAGAAGTTCTTCAATTTCCTTTAAAAAAAAAATCTAAGTATCCAGTGTTTTTATTTATTTATTTATTTGTAAATTAGGGCTTGCCCTGAATGTAGGACAAGTCCCCACTGCACTGTTGCATTCACATTAAAACTTAGCATGTCTTTAATCTCCTCCTCCCCTGACTCCCCTTTAGTTCCACATCAGACACAGGGGCAAAGTAAATGTTCCACCATTTCCCCTTCCTCACAAAAAGGTTTGCTTTTGCTATGTTTTCATCTTGTGTTATGTAGACAGCTAAAAAGGTGACTGTATTAAAGAATGATCAGTTTCTCTTTAGACTTTTTTTATTCAGCTTTACAAAAGATAAAATTTTCAGTGTCTAAAATTTAAAAAAAAAAATGTCCTGTATTATAAAGCTCCCAGGGCTGTGACTCACTAGTGAAGTGAGCCATTAAAATAGCTCCTTTGATGTATTGAATGTAAATTTATATCAAATGTGCTTCCTACCAATGTGCAGTAATGATAATGAGATATTCAAGTCATTAGGTATAAGCAGTGAAAGAGCCTATTAAGAGCATTGTCTTTCAAAAGTAAATATATAAAACAGTCTTCATATACTTTAAAAAGGATTACCAAATGAAGAACTCTGTGATGAGAATTTGTTTTTGATCATCATTTGTCGGGAAGGCTTTTTTATTGACTACTCTTTTTTTCTATTTGCCTTCTCTCAACTAATTAAAAAGCATAGCTCCTTGTCACCTCAACCTTCCCCAAAACTTTGTTTATTGATTGGTTAAGAAAGGGAAAACAGTAACTTCAGTAGCAAAAAAGATCCTAGATTTCATTGGTGCCTGATACTTTCTTCTTAACATAAATCTGGACTTCTCTTGGCACTAGTCATTTCATGAGTTGCTCTTCAAAACCCTCCAAAATTATCACTTGGAAGTCAACTTCCTGAAGAGAAGCTTTCTCCTATGTAGCTAGACTGGTCTTGGGGTCACAATTTGCCGACATTTTAAGATCTTATAAGTTTCTAGGATCTGTTAAAGTATATGATCAAATATCATACTTTTTGAGAATCCAAAGTCCTTCCATGGAATTGATGGGGGATGGGATCCCAATAGGTTGAGCAGGAATTCTGATCTTATCTAAAACCAGGAAACCTGCAATATCGTCTGGAAAGAATTCAAGGTCTCAGGTTTAATTGGAGTGAGAGTTGTAGAAGTTTATTGTTATGCTTCCATGAGAAGCAGCAAGAGTCCTTTAGGGGACCTGCAAGTGAGAGTGTAGCTTTTACCTTTAAAAGGTAGGGCTGCCATTGTCAGGGCTGACCAGACCTGAGGGGCCTCAAAGGTCAGAGCTGACCAAGAGGAGCATGTGAATAGATAGTTTAGATAAGATTTGGGCCAGGTTGAAGGAAATAAAAGGCAAGGACAAAGGAGGGTGTGGGCCAGGGCTGAGAAGAAATGAAGAGATTAAGTAAGAACAAAAGGAGTCACAGGGTGTTGCCTAGGTGGAGTGTGGGATAGGGAGAAGGGGCAGAGTTCAAGGGTGGGAAAGGACAAATTGCAGTTACAACTTCACTGACTGGTTTTACAAGTTAGTTTGACCTAGACCCCAGGTACCCCATCAGAATGATGAGAAATCAAAATATTTAGTGGAAGAAAAAGAGTAAGAGACAGATGGAGACATGCAGAGAAACAAAGACAGAGACACAGAAACATGGAGAAGAAAAAACAGATATATGTAACATAGAAATAATTCAATATGTTAGTAGAATCACTGTATCAGCAATGCCATATTCACAATGCCTATAGAGATTACAAATATGCTGATATAATTATCCATCACAAAATACGTCAACTGCCAACCACAGGACCGTTAGCTCGGCTTTTTTTTTTTTCTTGCTCTGCTATGTCAGCACGTCCATGGGGCATGGGAGATCTTTAAATCCCATAACCCTTACAATCACGCATTAGAGTTAGACTTGATGTTGGTTTCCTGTTAGTTCAGGTTCAATGTTGAGATGAAATAAAGCCCCAGTAAGTCACTGAATAGTTAACAAAAGGATGTTTACTTATGTCTCACTTAGCAAGGATATGCAAAAAAGGTCCTGTGATGGCACAGCTCCCCTAGTTTCTACAAAGAAATGTGACTGGTCCTTAGGGCAGGGTGTGGGAATTCCTGTGGTCTCCAGATATCCACAGAAGCCTTACCCAGGGAGATAGGACCAGTTAGATTTAGGAGAACTTTCTTGATCTTCAGGGAAAGAAGAAGCTGGCATCCTGGTGGATGTTATAGATCAGAGACTCTCAAAGTTTTTGGTCACTGTCCCCTTTTACTTTTTTAAACATCATTAAAGATCCTCCTACAACAACTTTTGTTTATGTGAGTTATATTTATCAATATTTATCATTCTAAAAATTTAAACATCTTAGTGTTAATTTGAAAATAGTTTTTACCTAGAGAAATCTACATCTCAGAGGTACCCTTGGTGATTCCTGAATCTCAGTTTGAGAACTACTGTTGTAAATGTTGGTCCTAACAAAACATTTATACTTTTAAAAACTATTTATTAGTCTGAGCCTGTATACTGAGAGACACATGGAGAATTGAAGCAATTTCTCTCATAATACAAGACCTCCAAAACTCACAAATAAAATTTTTGAGATAACAGATTCAGATGCCTGTTCATAGACTTTTTATCTATAAACAACCTTTGACAAATTCTTTAACTTATCTATGCCTTAATTTGCTTATCTGGAAAATGACAGTAAGAATACTACCTGTCTCATAGAATTGTTGTGATGAAAATGCTTTGTAAACTATAAATGAGGTATGCAAATGTGAGTTGTTATTCTAGATTGCAAAATTTTGTTTAGAAATATGCATAATGCAATTTCTAGACTGGAGCCAGAAGTTCATTATCAAAATATTTAAAACTCTTACCCAGTTAGTATAGTGATCCTTATGAGGAAAAGAACACCTCATATTTTTTACATGACTTTTAAGGCCTGCTATATTTGCTTTAACAGATATTATCCAAAAGCAGCTTCCTTGTCAATTGCATTCTTTAGTCACAATTGTTTTACAATTCTGAACACTTTTTAAGGACTCTAATTTCCAATTTAAATCATATAAATCACCTGCCCCACTCTTTTCTGTATGGGAAAGGCAACATACTTTAATGGAAAACAAAAACAACAATATACTTGATATCAAAAGATAGAGGTTTTCATCCTGACTGACATTTGCTGTCATGTGATTTTGCTGGCATCCCTTAATTTTGAACTATAGATTTTCTATTGGTGAAATGGAGACAATAATATGACTATTTATTGATTTAGTTTTAAAATGCATATTACCTATGCTTTATTGTATTTTATATAGTTTATTATAAGTTTCCCAATTATATTTTAATCAGTTTAGAGATATGTTGAGGAGTGTTGTGGGCTGCACTCAGGGGTGGAGTGTTTGACAGCTCATCTGCACCAGTATTATATATTTTTTCAACTTTTTGTTGATTTGGCCATGGATGAAATAATTTATGGGCATGTGTTTTACATTGGATTACCCACTAACATTCCCTAATACCCTAAGTTGGCAAAATATCTTCAGTCATATAAGATAAGTAATAAAATTATTATTATAATGCACATTTTCTTGCTGAGGAAACCAAATCTCTGAGCAATAAAATGACTGCATTAGAACCATGAGGCTAGTAACTGGCAGAGCCAGAACTCTAGCTAGGTCTTCTGATGCTAACACCAGTGGCTTTTTAAAGATTTTTTTTTGCATACTCTTCTTAGGGCATCTCAGAGCTCAGAAGTATTCATCACTTCATATTATAAAATAGGTGAATGCTTGAAAAGTTGATTTATAATTTTTCCCAATTTTTAAAAAATTGCATAAAATAGGAAATAATTTTCTAAAAGAAAAATCAGTTATAAGACATACAAATAACCCACTTAAGGATTCAGTGAAGCTCCTTAAATTACATGATTGATAACTAAAAACAGTTATACCTTATAATAGAAAGTGCTTCATAGTTTATGAAGTGCTTTCACGTCCTTTATTCCATTTGATTCTCAAAGCAACTCCATGAATTGGGCAGGGCAGATATATATTTTTTAAAATAATATTCGTTTAGATGACACATTTGGGTCTTTCTTACACTGAGTTCAATGAATCTATGAAATACAATCAGGGGTTAAATATAGGAAATCATACAATTTTTAAATAGTTTCTAGAAATTCCATAGTTAGCCAAATACAATAAGTTGCTCTTATAATCAAAATAACTAGAAAACTTACATCTCTAAGATTTTATCTAAGCCTTCCCTCTCAAGGAAGTAGACAAGTGATAGGTTATTGTAAAGATTTATTTTTAAGAATGCCTTATATCGTATGGCATGAGATAAATATAGATTCTTATCAAATACCTTAATTTTCTCTTCATAAGTTCTCTACAATGAGAATTAATTTTCTAAATGATGATTTTTAGATATCAAAAGCTCCTGAATTGTTTTCTCAGTCATCAAGTAATAAACATTAAGCTTCACTGAATATAGTTCAGTGTAGAGTATGTTTTACTATATTCCGACTATAGTGATAATCACTATATAATAAAAATAACCATACATATTGATCAAACTCAACAGGAATACTCCATATTCCAATTATTTAGGATAGATGGACACTATTTTATCCATGTACTAAGAATAACAACAATCATCATCATCAATTATATATTATTTTATAGTTTACAAAAACCTCTCATAACATTCCTATAAGATAAGCATATCTTATTTATTCCTACCTGTACATAAGGAAACTGAAGTTCACAGAAGTTTAGTGATTTGCTCAGTTTCACTTGCCTAGTATTTGTCAGAGCCAAAATTAGAAACAATGTCTTCTGACTCCAAAATCAGTAACTTCTTTCAAATATTTTTTGCCTTCATTCTTCCTAAAAATATCACAGCTCAGGAGTAATTATCACCTCACTTTATAAAATGGGTGAATGCTTGAAAAGTTGACTGTAAAGTGGGTTTTAATATGTTGAATACTCTTTTCTCACTGCCTTTCATTATAATTATAAAATTAGAAATGTTCTATTAGAAGGGAAATTGGCTGCAAGACACAAGAAGAACTCATTTAAGGATGCAATAAAGAAATTTAAATCACATATTCATAGGGAAAATTTTGTGTAAAACATTAATAATCATAAGTTTCAAAATCCAGGGTAATTAAGGCTATTTTCATATTTAGTATATAATTTAAAAAGATCTAAAGGAAAAAGTAACAGTGACATTTAACTGAACAGACAATGTTAGACTAAAAAAAAGTCACTTGCTTTCTATACATTTTCCTCCTCTGGTATAGTTGAAAAATATCATCTTTGCTTAAGTTTTTCTTTTTTTCTATTTGTAAATGGAAGCTGCAAGCCATTAGAAACAGACTGTTGAAATTAATTGATATAATACTTAACACTTCAAATATACTTTAATATATATTTGTTTTTACATTATCTTTTTTTTTTCAAATACATCCTTTCCTCTCTCTTACCCAGAGTTTCCTTCTATGTAGTAAGGGATGGGAGTGGGGGCGAGGAGAAGCAGTTTAGAGAAGTTGATGTTGCAACCAACTCAGTACATATAGGAAATTATTCCAGGCTTTAATTTCTCACCTCTGCAAACAAGGGAAGGAGGTGTATTTTCTTTTCCCATCTGTTCTTAGGGGTTACATTCGGTCATTATAATTATTTATCACATAGGATTTTTCCCCTTTTCCTTCTTTGTCTCTACCTCCTGACTAACTTCATTTCTCAGCCAAAATCACATCATCTGTTGAAGCCTTTTCTTGCCTGGTTTTTAAATGCTACATTTTTCAGTCTGAGATTATCTCTACTTTGCCCTGTTTGAGGTTTTTTTTTTTTTTCTTTTTTTTCTTTTTTTTGGTAAACAGTCATTTTCATGCTGTCCAAAAGGGCAGAATGGTTTCTGCCTTCCTTTCTATCTTTCTTCTTAGTACATAGTGGGCGTTTAATAAATACTTGGTGACTTGAAAACATTTGCTTTGGCAGAAGTGTGGTACAGTTGCATCTGTTAATCACTTGAAGATAGATTTGCCATTTGCGTAACCTATGTGTCTTTAAGCAAGTCACTTAATTTCTCTTAGCCTCTGATTCTGAGCCTCAGATTCCTCACATTTAAAATGAGGGAGTAGGGCAAGATTATCTCTTGGATCTTGTCTAACTTTAAATCTATAATTTTATGATATTCTGGTCAGATTGTAAAAATTTTTCTATACTTGCCTGTACCCTTCATTCAGAGTTACTATTTCTTATATGATATCCCTATAAATTCATGTACCACAATTTATTTAGCCATCTACATCCCCAATCTAGTTTATTGCCACTTTTTTTTGCTACTACAAAAATTTCTGCTATAAATATAATGCTGTATGTGTGACCTTTCTTTTTGTCTGTGATCTCCTTTGGGGCATTTGGATCTCTGCATAAAACAGTAGGGACATTTTATTTGCTTTTTTTTTTTTTTTGCATAATTCCAAGTGGCTTACTGGAATGGTTGGACCAATTGACAGCTATACCAGCAGTGAATTGGTATGCCTGACTTGTGACCACTTCTTCAAAACTGACTTTTTTCATTTAAATTTTTTTCCAGTTTCTTTGTTGTAATATAGAGCTGCAAAATTTAATTTGAATTTCTCTTATTATTTGTGATTTTAAATAGTTTTTATATGATGATTAGTAGTTAGCAAAATATTTTGAGAACTGATTATTTGTATCATTTGACCCTGTATCCATTTTAATAGCTAAAAACTTTCTAAAGTATTTTCACATATCATGTATAACAACCCTATAAGTTATATAGGGCATGCTTTAGTTACACGTAGCAGCTGAGGCACAAAGAGGTAAAATAGTTTACTAAGATCACAGTTAGTTAATAGCAGAGTGAGGGCTAGGTCAAGTCAGGGTTCCTGTTCAGGTTTTTTATTTTATTTTTTAACAACATATCTGAACTGAAAGGAAAAGATATTGAAAAATATAGAATATTCAATGATTTGGAATGTTACTGTAAATTAAGAAATCAGAAAATTTTTTTACTCAAAGAAAAAAAATCAGTGAAAATAGAATGCATTTGCTGAAATGTATAGCTAAGGGAACAATAAAAAATCTGTGATGTATAAATTATGAAATAGTGAATTACTTCTTTCTAGGTGAAGAAATTCTATCTCCTCATAACCACATTGTCCTAGACACTCTAATATATTTCCTCAATTTCCATTAGTATTTTCTGGATTAGGGGGATAAAGGTTTTCTTAACTTTTTTTCTGTCTGTAATAGTCCTAATCTTCATACACCTTATACCCCTCACAAACCTTGGTAGATCATTCCTAGCCATCTCAAATTTAATGTGATTTCATCCTTCCTGCTTGAGATCCTTCCAAAATGTACTGTGATTTCCTTGGAACCAACTGATAATTCTAATTTTAAATTGTCCTTTATTCTGACCATCACATTGATATCAAATTGATGTCACTCTTCCCTTTTCCACAATTCTAAAATCTGATCTCTCTTACCATATGTAATTATTTAATTCTTTTTCTCTTAACTAGTTTTCTATTATCCTCCTAGCATCCCATCCCTGTACCATATCTCTTTTTCTTCTGTTCCACTCACAATGTTCCATTTTAGTCTACTACACCAAACAAATACTTTTATCCCTTTTAAGTGACCTTAATTGCATCTTATACATCAATATTTGCAACTTTTAAATAAAATATATTTCCCAATGTCAGCGACTTTTTAAAGACTTTAATTTTTTTTCCCATTGTAACTATAATACCTACGACAGCACATATAAAACACTTAAAATATTCTTTGAATTACATTAAATTATTCTCATTTTATACTTCAGTTATACCTGTTCCCTATTTACAAAAGCTACCTTATTCAATTACTTCACCTGTTTGACTTTCCGGTTCTCCTCTCTTACTTCTAACCCCTTAATTCCATTGTCTACATATGAATTTTTTTTTTTTTTTGCCATTTATCAGTTTAAAGTAGCTGGGCCTCTGAGGTCCCTTTCAACACTGAGATTATATGATTCCTTTTCCTTTATTCCTTTTAAAGTTACTGTTTTTGTTCTGGAAAATTTTTAAAAGCAAACAAACCCCCAAATCCCACACTGTTTAAAGAAAAACAATAGTAGCTACAACAAGCCTGTCACCTGTCTTTTTCTTGGAATATTCTTTCTTTCACTTTTCTCTTGTCAAATATCTTTGTTATCTAATTTGATTTTTTTTAAATAATAGGCTAGGTATATTATTTAGAAATGTTTAGATCACTTAGGATATCACACTCATAAAATGGAGACTTGTATTTCTAATAGAATCCAAACAATAGCCTAAAAGGAAATATTTATTCACTTTCCAGATGAGGGGCAAGTTTTCTCAGTCAAAAGGAATAGTCTTAATTGAGTCCATTAAACAATCTCAATGAATTTCTAGCTGGTTAAATTTTAATGGTGATTTAATTATATTACATTAAAAATGATATTTTTTCAACACATGCAAAATACTGTCTAAAAGCAGAGAATGGTATTCATGATTCTTCATTTAAACATTTTATCTTAAGAATGCTACCAGAAGAAGAGTAAAAGTTTTAAGGGTTTCTACTGGTTGAAAGGGCACATTGTCCTAGCCATAATTTTTTAAAGAGTGAATTCATGAAGGTGTGAGAGAAAGCAGTAAATAGTAAATATACACATTGATTTATCTTTGTTAAAAGTTTTACTTTTTTTTCTTCAGCAAGGAAGTTTCCAACTTTAGGAACAGTGAACCTAGCTAAATATATAAAAAGTGTCCTAAAAATGTGCGTGTGATATGCATGGTATTATGTTTGTTGAGTAACTAAGTTTGTATTACTGTATAGAGTCTTGGAAAGAATTCTGTTAAGATGTACTGTTTGTGAACTCAACTGCTTGAATCTCTCTTGACTTAAGTTATATTTGTAAATTGCTTGGTAAATTCTATAATGTTATATGAAGGTGACATTATTATTACTACTAATGGTAATTTATATCAGTATGTGATATTTAGGTTCTGAATATAGTCTTTACTCCTGAGATGTGGTTCTTTTAAAGTACATATAGATGAATCTCTTCCTATAGTTTTGCTTATCACTTGAGATCAGATAAACTAGGTCCCATGTTTTTTTTTTCCTCCTAGTGAACCTAGAGTTCCTCAGACAATACCTTGATTCAGGATCAAGGTCTTAGAGTCAACAGTCAATGGTGATAATAATGTCATAGTTATCTTTATCCAACAAGGAAATAGTTAGAATGTAAACATTTTAAAATAAAGCTTATCCAGAATTTTCTTAGGTATTTTAACTGATGAGGTATACTAAATCAGGTTACGCAATTTTCCAAATTGTTTTTATTTCTAGTTATTAGAAGGCATTGTGACCTATCTCTTTTCTAAAGATGTAGCCAATCACTTTCTTCTTTCATCCTATCTCTAGTATAGAAATAGAAATAATATTGAAATTGGAGGCCCAAGATCTGAGAAGACAGAAAGCTTTTTTGGTTATGTTAGGATACAATTAAAGATTATTGAAAATGATACACAATTCCCCCAAATTCAGGTCAGTGGATTATCTTTTTCCTGCCTAATCCTCTGGTTAGCTGTAATCCCTATGCAAATATAAATGTAAATATGTGGACTAATTCAATGGGCTGCCCATCAACTACATGCTATTATAAGGATAATAACATTCTTTAGTCAATTGGTCTTTAATGTGTGGATTAGGGGGATAAATGTTTGTTGTTGTTTTTTTTTCAAATTTTTTTTTTCTGTCTATAATAGTCCTGATCTTCACATACTTTAATAGGTTATTCCTAGTCATCTCAAATTTAATGTAATTGTGTCCTTCCTGCCTGAAATCCTTCCAAAATGGACTGTGATTTCCTTGGAAACAACTGATAATTTTAACTTTGAATTGTCCTTCATTCTGACCATTGGATTAACATCTAGTTGATATCACTTTACCCTTTACCATAATTCTGAAATCAGATCTCTCTTCTCACAACTTAATGATTGAATTCTACTCCCTTTACCCATCCTGCTAATATCCCATCCCTGTACCACATATCTTCCATTCCATTCATAATATTCCTTTTAATAGAAATATCTTTTAATATGAAAACTTGGATGGAAAATAGATAAAAATTCAATTAAACTTTGCTTCACAACAGAGATGGATTTTTTTTAATAGTTTGAGGAAGGACAAAGTGTACTTGGATTGTGGCCCTGTAATATTAGGAAAATCTGACTCTCAAGGGAAGATCAGTCAACAAGTATCTGTAAAGTACCATAGTTTGAGAGACACTGTACTAGGCATTAGGGATTGTGACCTTTAAAAAGTTTGAGAGACATAATTACTGGGTAATTATATGTGTGTATGTGTGTGTTTCATATGTAATCATTTAATCAAGGCTACATGTTTATTAATAAAAGAGGCCAGTGGCACTCTTGAATGCCAACAACCACTCATGGTGGTAGGCTCACAGTTTACACGCTCTTGGAAGAGTAAGTATTCCTGAGGGCAGCAATCAGGATAATAACCTGATTGGTTAATATATAATAATAAGAAAATGAATATTACAATGAGGAGTGGGCTATATTAAAATGAACCTTTTTGAGGTACATGATTTGGATTATCCAAGTCTTGGTGAGAGAGATTTCCATATCACTCTCTGACAAAAAGGAGAATCCAAATTTTTCCAGACTTGTCTGAGTAAACACAAGGAGCAGGAATCTACCCATTGGCCTCAACTTAGAAATTCTTTTACTGTCTTATTAGATCTTAGCCTAGTCTTTGCCCAAGATTCTCACACTGGTTGATTTCTGGATGAAGAAGTAGAAAGGGGAGGAAAAATAAGCAAACAAAAAAACCTTGGTCCCAATACAATGTTAGTTATTAAATAAAAGAGAAATATTACTTCTCTCAGGATCAAAAAAATGAATAAAATTCAAAATTAGGAAGTAGGATGCTAAGGAATTTAAGTATTTAAAACTGACAGGTAAAGAATGAAAAATTCTGTGTAAATGGGGACTCGAGCTTTGAAAAAGTAATAGAGATTACTCTGGTTTTATCAATGACACAGAAATGATGGCAAAGGAGAATCAAGGAAGGGAAGAATTCTACCAAAGAGAATAATCTATTTTTCTATACTGCAGATTCATGGGTAATTTACTAAGAATCTAGCTTTGTAAATAGAAAACTGAAGAATTACAAGAGAGCAAGTGGAAAAACTGCTACAAAATTTAGTAGCAGATTGGATTAGTTTAGCAAAAGAAAATAAGGACTTGAGCACATCTAAAATAAGTTTTCTTAGAAACATGAGTAGTAGTACTATCCTTCATGATTTGGAAGTTTAAAAGTATGTGGTATATTTTTTGGAGGGGATGAGTAAAGGAGTAGTACATTAGATTTTTTTTCTCCCCCTGAAGTAACTTCCCTCCCTCTGTCCTTTAGAACCTTAAATTTAGACAGGTTAGTTTTGGTTATTTTATTTGTTAGTTCTGTTGTTTTTTCTTCTGAGAACAGGTCTCTCTATCTTGCCCAGATCAGAAGTACAGAGGTCATTCACTGACCCAATACCAATACTGATCAACCAGGAGCTTTCACTTATTTTTTGCTTTCATTTATTTCTTTTTCTCCCATAGACTGCTTTGTTGTTTTGTTTGTTGTTTGTTTTTTTCCCTGCTTAGGCAGCCTAGGGATCCTTGAATTTAGAAACTTATGACTTATTGCAGACACACAATGCTTCTTCCTAGTAATAATGATACAAATGAATATTACTTCCTCAGGCAACCTAGATTTTAGCACTTTATTTTATAAAATGTATGTACTTTAAAATGATTTCTACACTAATGGATTTTATGGGTTTAAAACAGAGCTGTGTTCTTTATGTGGTCGATATTTATATATCTCTATTTGTATATCTATTACAGGTCATAAATAATTTTTTAAAAGAATGTACTATAGAGGGGTGACTAGGTGGCACAGTGACTAGAGCACCAGCCCTAGAGTCAGGAGGACCTGTGTTCAGATCTGGCCTCAGACACTTAACACAAAAACTAGCCTGTGACCTTGGGCAAGTCACTTAATTCCAATTGTCCTCCAAAAAAAAAAAAAGAATGCACTATTGAAACTATAAATTATATACACACATTTGTATACACACACACACACACACACACATTGTAAATGTATAGTAACCAGAGTTTTTAAAAGGTGGCAATATACTTTTTCCCCCAATATGTATTGCAAAGTCCCAGGGGGAATTTGTTGGACTCTTCTCAGGACTATATTGGTATATTCTTTATAATATATTTGAATTATTTTTAAAATGTCAACATTTGATGAATGATTCATGCTATCATTAGGTCTAATACAACTAAGTATACCCTAGTATTTATATGTTATTTTCTTAGATGAAATAACTTACTATTAGGCTATCAGTATCAAGCATGTAATATGAGGGTCAGCTCCATATAGAAACATATCAGTAAACTATTAACCTGACTGCACATATATCTTATTTTCCCATTGGACTTTAAGACAGGGATTAAGTACTATATTTCTCTCTTTCCAAACATTTCTAGCATTGTGCCATGTACTGAATGGAGTAATTAAAAAAAAAAACTAGAAAGAAATATATTTAAGGATGAGTGATGGGATGGGGTAATGGTCTTTATTATTTAACTAGGAATAGTTAAATCTCATCCTTTCTAAATGTGTTAAGTGACATGAGAGGCACAGAGTTTCATGGTAAAAAGGAAATTTGAGGGTTTTTTTAATTGACAAGTTTTAGTCTGTCAATAATTTATAATATGCACTGGGGAAGTGGTATGCATATATTCTTGTTTTTAAAATCAACCTTTCCACTTATTCTCTATTTATATCTCTCATATAATATTTTTCCAGTTACTCAAGTTTGAAACTGAATTATTGTTGACTTAAATTGAAGTCTACATAAAAGATAATGTATATTTTCAAAATATTAGCAAAAGGACTCAAATGTGTTTTCATTACAGATGACTTTTCCCGTGATTTCTTTACAATTTAATAACTAAAATACTGAGCAGGAGAACAACATTCTTATAAAATTACAAGAGAATGAAGAACTTCAAAGAAAATACCTGGATTAGCTTTTTAAAATATATTTTTATTCATCAAACATTTATTTTTCTCCTTCCAACCTCCCCCTCCCCACTGTAAAGAAAAAAAGAAGAAAAAATTAGAGAACCATTGTATGTGTTTTCATTTGGAATGAATTCCCATGTTGTTCAGATCAAAAACTTCATTCAGTTTATTTATATAATTCAAATCTGAAAAGGGAGAAAATGGACAAAATGAATCAATTAGACTATAATTTAAGTTATTGAACCCATTATCATGTTTGTAATCAGACTGTATCAAATATTGAAGGATATGTCAGCTCAAAAATGTCAATTTGATTACAGTTAAATAAAAGTTGAGAAAAAGAAAAGTTAGACATACAAATTTCCCAGTGGCACATTATGAGTTATTGCCATATTGACACATTAATTTTTAGGAAAAATTCAAATTTCCTTATTGTCATAAAACTTTGGACCCCTCATGACATTTATAATATTTTGTCTTGTATTATTATTTTTTTTTCTGGACATTTCTGTAAGTGAATCCTAGCTCTTTGTGCGCAGAGGTAGTATTTTACTCATCTCTGGAATTATGCAAGTTCTGGCACTCTAATTTTCAGTTAATAGGAACTCTATTAATAAATATCTACTGAATATATAGGTACTTGAATATCTACTGAATGATTGAATGACAAAATAAATAAATTAGGGAGTTTTAAATAGAAAGAGAATTAGATTTATACTCATAAGACCTGGATTTAAATCCCAGCTCTGTTTCTTAAATTCTCTGTGACTTGGGGGTGGCTAGGTGGTGCAGTGAATAGAGCACTGGCCCTGGAGTCAGGAAGACCTGTGTTCAAATTAGGCCTCAGGCACTTAACACTTATTAGCCACGTGACCTTGGGCAAATCACTTAACCCCAATTGCCCTGCCTTCCCCCCTCCAAAAAGGAAAAAAAAATCTCTGTGACTTTGAGCAATTTACTTTTTCTCCCTGGGCCTCAGTTTCCTCATTAGCAAAAAGAAGGAATTAAAGATCACAAATTGATCTCTAGGAATCCTTCCAGCTCTGCATACTACTACCCTGTTACTTAATGAATTAAGTTTATATTAAGGTTCAATCTTAAAGTGAGAAGTTCATATGGGTAATGGTGTTTTCATTGTGAGGCATTCATATTATTTGCTTTCTGAAATCATACTCCAGTGTTCATTAATGAGTCATTTGAAGTTACACTAGCATAATGTGTGTGTGAGTATATGTGTGTGTGAGCTCATGCACGTGAGTGTATGTTTGTGTATGGTAGTATTTTGAGAAACAGGGTATGAATCCCTCTTTTACTGATTCAAGGGCAATTTACTATGGCATACTACCTCTCATTTACTAAACCATAGAATTACTAAATCATAGAGTTACTAAACCATAGAATTTTGGACCTGCAAGGGCTGAACATGCCTGTTATCTGAGTAGGCAAAGAATGCTCATACAAATTACAAGATGATGAAGAACTTCAAAGAAAATACTATTTAAAATATAAAGAAATAGTGAGTTCCCTTAGTGCATTAAAAATGGGATTCTGTTTTTAAGACATCTTTCCTTAGTTAAATGGTGGGATTTTTTTTTTTGTCATTTTACCACATGCTGTCTGAAAATGTATATTTTTGTGTTATCATTAGAACATTAAAAGGATCCAGATAATGTGATGAATTATCCAATATTTTACAAAGCTCATTTTTTGTTTTGTTTTAATTTGCAAAAGAAACTCAGGTATAGTAATTTGAAAAGAATTTAAGGTACGTGTTACAAAAAGCATAAAACTGTGATTGACATAGATTTTGTAAAATATTAAAAATTGTAGTGATAAAAATCATTGATGGAGAACTTTTACCCTAAAATAAAAACTCAGAATATTGGTTTGGTAGTTGTTTTTCTTGAATTTTTTGAATGCTATGTAGTTGTTTCAGAACTCTAAGGAAAAGGGAAAGGTTAATCATCAAATAAGCATTTACCACCTGCTTTTCACAAAAACAAGCTTGTTCACATTCTTTAATAAAGAATTATATGGCAATATCACCTTACCCTGCTCTCATGTCCTCTTGATGCAAAGAAATAAACTGTCATCATTCTTGAATGATAAAACATAAGCCATCTGTCATTTAAAATGGTAGAAAAATGATTTTGAAATGTGTCCTAAAGGAAGAATGATTGAATAGCTAATAGAAAACTCAAGGAATAGTTGATTTGTCCTGAAGGAAATGTAGCATATCTAATACATTCCAATCCAATCCAAGAAATGTATTTGATAGGCACAAGGCCATATGCTACCTGATAGGCATTGTAGGCAAAAATGAAATAGTCCTTGCCTTAATGAACCTTATATGCTACTGTCTACAAACTTGATAGCAGCCAATAAAAATTTATTAATGATCTATGATGTACCAGTCACTGTGCTAATAACAGGGTGTACAAAGAAAGGCAGAAGGCAACAGTCCCTGCTTTCAAAGAACTCACAAGCTAATTAAAGCAAACATGCATGTGTGTATATGTGTGTGTATGTGCCTGTTTATATGTCTCTGTGAGTTTATGCCTGGTAATTTGAGAGGGGCAGAAATACTAATAACTAAGGGGTTCAGGAAAAGTTTAGAGATTAAATTTAAATGTTCTAATATATTCATTTATCAAGGAACTCTGACTAGCTTGAAGACTAAATCATACTGAAGATAACTTACTTTCAGATAATAAAAGTTTCAGGCAACGAGATGGTAGTGTATAGAATGCTGGATTTGAAACCAGGAAGTCCTGAATTAAAATACTGCCTCAAACACTTACAAGCTGTGTGAACCTGGGCAGCAAGTCACTTAATTGCTTTTAGCTTCAGTTTCATACTGAGGTGGGTAATAACACCTACCTCACAGGGTTGTTAGTACCAAATGAGATTTTTAAAAAAGTATAATGCTTTGAATAATTTAAAACAATTACTAATTATTATGATTATAAATCATCTATATATTATTTGTTAGAATCCATAATGCTTGTTATATGGTAGCAGACTTATTCCTATGCCTTAAGTCATGAAATATTTATGCTTTAAGATGAGTTAATATGAACAACATTTATTGCTAGACTGAGAGAAGAAAAAACATTGTTTTCTATATATTCTATTTGGAGGAGTGCTATTTTGGTCATATCAGGTACTAGTTCCCTCTTCACCCCATTTTGAAATATCTTATGGCTCAATGGAAATAGCACCGTGCTTGTAATCAGGAGTACACGAGTTCAAATCCTCCCACAGATCTACTAAGCTGTGCCACACTTGGCAGGTCACTGAACAGTTTTATTACCTCAGTTTTCTCAACTGTGAAACGGGGATAATATTAGCACCTACATTGCAGGATTGTTGCGAGGATGAAATAAGATAATATTTGTTAAAAACGCGTAGCAGAGTATCTGGCACATAGTAGGCTTTATATAAATATTTCTTTCCTTCCCTTCCCCACCATGTGTACCTTGAGTCCCTCTGGTCTTCTACACAGACAGATACACATATACACAGTTTGTGTGTGTTTGTGTGTGTGTGTGTGTGTGTGTGTGTGCACCCATGTGTGTGTGTTGACTATCTTGGGAAATACAAAATTCTTGAAAGTAGGAACTGTTTTAATTTCATATTAGCATTCCCAATGCCAAATGTAGTGTCTGGTAGACACTTGAGAAATTCATGCTGCTGTGTTGATCAATTGAAAAGTTTAGAAACTGGCTACTTTCCACTAGTGTTATGCATGTTAGAGCTCCTGTTCCATTATTATTCCATCCATCCCATTGAAACACACAGAACCTCATCCTTCCCCCCCCCCCCACTGTCATTCACTTAAAGACTGCAGATCCCACTAAAGGAAGAGAAGAGAATGCACAGATGAATTAACAAAGGCATTCCACATTTAATGATCCTCTTATCCCTGCTTTTCTCATACATACCCCAAAACTAAATCTTCCCAGTGTACATTCAATGGTTTTGAGAGGATAAAATTTTTAAAGCATTAAAAGAGATTTAATTCAATAATTTAACCAAAAAATTTATTAGATTGATAAAGATAAATGCTTAAGAAATACAGAAAGAACCTTCCCACATTACTCTGCTATAATTAATTAGGAATGATTCAGAGACAGACTATTTATACTGAGGAATCTGCATGGTTATGAACCTCTTTCCATCTCCTTTTTCTACATACAACCTGTATAGCTTCTGCCCCTACAGTTTTAGGGGACAGTTTTATACTGGTTCCATTTCTAGAGTCATATACCCTTGGGATATATGGATTTTTCTGAAGATTGGGCTCAAGGTTTTAAATCAGACATGTATGACTTGTAAACTTCTTCTAGCCCCAGATAGGTTAGACTAGAGAAAGACTGAGGATGATTGGTTGCAACGAGTCACAGGAAAAACAGTAGCATGTCCAGTGACACACAGGAGCATGGGCAGTGACATTAATTTTTTTTTAATTTTGCTACATTTTTTGAGGGGACCACAAATCATTTGGTGGGCTGCAAGCAGCACGCTGTAGTATGTTATGCTGGCCTGTTCTAAATGAATAGCTCGTAGATGTAAATAGGAAGCAAATCTCTGTAAAGGAAGCAATAAAGATTTTAAAAAATGCATATTTTAGTATATAGATTCTTATCTACATTTTTCTCCTCCAATCCAGAAAGGCATGTTTTTAGTAAAACCTCAAGAGATAGGAAGAGGAGTTATTTTTTCTGATGTCTTTCTGCATGGAAAACGTCCCATATTTGTTAATTCTAACAGAATCGAATACTAATAGTAAACTGAACATAGTGAAATGAAACTAGACCCTTTATTTTAATGGTCCCCAAAGTGGCTTCTAGACTGATCAGTCCAAGGAGATTATGACCTGATTCCAAAGGGTGTGTGATGAACCATTTGCAGTCTGACCTTTGCAGGGATAGACAATCTCTGGCACTTGTCTCCACCACAAGCCAACCTATCCTTGACTCTCAACCGTCCTTCCTATCTAATGACTGAAGCTGAGTAAGCTCCCAAGCCCACTTCTTCAATATAGGCAGTTAAAATATAAATGAACTACTACTCAAGATAGTTATACTGGTGTCATTCCCTTCTTCCCCCTTCATACACCTTCTTATCATACATCCTTCTTGGATTCAGTGTTATCTTTGACTCCTCACTCTTACTCATATCCATATCCACAATCAGTTGCCACACCACATTTCTCATATGCTCACCAATCCTAGAACATTATTAGTCTAAGCTCTTACCTGAACTATTTCAAAAGTGTCCTAATTGATCTCTCCACTTCAACTGATCTCTCCACTTAGATCTTCTTTTCCCAATCTATTCTTCCTTCACTAAGCTACAAAAGTGATATCAGTTCTCTATTTAATAAACTCCAGTAGTTCACTGATCCTTATAATATCAAAGATTTCATCTTCATCTCCTCTTTTGAGTGTTTTTAAAAAACTTTAAAAATTTATTCTTTATTTTTAACATTTTTTTATTTTTAAATTTTGAGTTTCAAATTGTCTCCCCCTTCCCATTCTCTCTACCACTCACTAAGAAGGCAAGCAACATGATAACAATCATACATATTAAATCATGCAAAAAGTATCTATACATTAGCTATATTTCAAAAATAAGCAAGAAAAATCAAGAAAGTATGAAAATTATAGATCAGTTTGTACTCAGAGTTTATCAGTTCTCTTTGTGGAGGTGGATAGCATTTTTTCATCATGAATTCTTTGGAACTGACTTGAATCATTGTATTGTTCAGAGTAGCCAAGTCTTTCACAGTTGAGTATCATTACAACATTGCTGTTACTATGCACAATGATCTCCCAGTTCTTCTCACACTTCACTTTGCATCAATTCATATAGGACTGACTGTGCTTTTTTGAAACCACCCCCCTCATCATTTCTTATAACACAGTAGTACTCTATCACAATCAATTACCACAACTTGTTCAGCCATTCCCCAGTTGATGAACATCCCTTTGACTTCCAAATCTTTGCCATCACAAAAAGAACATATACATACATAGACACATATATGTATATGGGGGAGAGAGAGAGAGAGAGAGAGAGAGAGAGAGAGAGAGAGAGAGAGAGAGAGAGAGAGAGAGAGAGACTTTTATTCCCTTTTTCTTTGATATTCTTGTCATACAGACGTAATGGTGATATTGCTAGGCAAATGGGAATGCACGATTTTATACCTTTTAGACCTATTTCCAAATTATTTTCAAAAATGAGAGGACCAGTTTACTACTCTACCAACAGTTTATTATTGTACCTATTTTCCCTCATCCCATGCAGAATTTATTATTTCTGATAAATGTGAGGAGCTATCTTAGAGTTGTCTTACTTTGCCTTTCCCCAATCAATAGTGATTTAGAACATCTTTTCATATAACTGTAGATAGCTTTGATTTCTTCTCGTGAAAACAGCCTGTTTATATCCTTGGACTGTTTGTCAAGTGGGGAATGGATCTTATTTTTATAATTTTGACTCATTTCTATACTCAGAATGTATTTGAGAAATTGAGTCTTTTATCAGAGAAACTTGCTCTAATTTTTCTTTATTTTATTTATTTATGGTACCTTTTAACAAATTATAATATATAATATGCATATTATATAATATATATATAATATTATAATACAAATATAGCTTCCCAGATTTTCCTCTTTAATTAGGTTGATTCTAGCTGTTGCTTTGTCTGAGATCTTGATTGCTACCCTTGTATTTTGTAGGTCACCTGAAGCATATTAGATTCTTCTCCAGCAACTTATTTTAACTCTATGTATGTATCTTTCTGTTTCCAATGTGTCTCTTGTAAACAACATAAAATTACATTATAGTTTCTAATCCACTCTGCTATCCACTTCCATTTTATGTATAAGCTTATCCCATTCACATTCACAGTTATGATTACTGTGTATTTCACCCTATTTCATTTTTCTGTTTCTTCTCTCTTTTTATCCTGTTGCTCATCAAAAGTCTGTTTTTCTTCTAACCATTCTAGCCACTAATCTGTCCTCTTTCTTTATCATCCTCCCCCCCCCCACACACACACATTTTTGTCCTTTTCCCATCCTATTTCACTATTGGGTAAGATGGATTTTTTATAGACACTTGAATGTGTATACATACATACATACATACATATATATATATATATATAATTCGTTTTTTGAATTAATTTCAATGAGAATGATATTCAAGAATTAGTGCTCTCCCCTCATTTTGCCCTCCACTTTAAAAGCTCTTCATTGCATGCCTCTTTTATGTGAGAAAATTTTCCCCATTCTACCTCTCCTTTCCCCCTACTCCCAGTGAATTACTATTTTCACTCCTTCATTTTTTGGGGGATATCATTCCAAAATAACTGACTCACTCCCATACCCTTTGTCTATGTAAACTCCTTATAAATGCCCTTATAATGATAATGTTCTTAGCAGTTAGATGAATCATCTCCCCATATAGGAACACAAAAAATTAACATTATTGAAAATGTTATGATTACTCATTCATGTTTAAATTTTTAAATTTTTCTTGAGTCTTGGGTGTGAATGTCAAATTTCCCATTCAGCTCTTTTCATCAGGAATACTTGAAAATCCTCTATTTCATTAAATATGTATTTATGGAGGATTATGCTCAATTTTGATGGGTATGTTATTCTTGGTTATGATCCTAGCTCCTTTCCTTCCTGGAATATCAGGTTCCAAGACCTTTGTTCTATTAACATAAAAGTCACTAAAACTTGTGTGATCCTGACTGTGGATCCATGATACTTAAATGACTTCTTTCTGTCAGTTTGCAATATTTTCTCCATAAGCTAGAAACTTTGGGATTTGACTATAATACTACCGAGAGTTTTCATTTTGGGGTTTCTTTCATGAGGTGATTTGTAGATGCTTTCAATATCTATTTTACCTTCTGTTTAGTTTCTTTCTTTGATTATGACTTTCAAGTAGCCCAATAATTTAAAAATGATTTATCCCCCATCTATTTTCCAGGTAATTTGTTTCTCTGAGATATTTAACATTTTCTTTTATTTTTTTTTTCATCCTTTGATTTTGTTTTATTGTTTCTTGATGTCTCATAAGGTCATTAGCTGACCCTTTCCCAATTGTAACTTTTAAAGAATTATATTGAATGAGTTATTGTATCTTCCCCCCACCCCAATTTGGTCAATTCTATTTTTAAGAAGTATTTTCTTTTTAAAAATTTCATTTTAAGTTTTCGACATTAATTTCCACAAGATTTGAGTTACAAATTTTCTTACTGTTTTTCCCCTACCCACATCTCAAGATAGCGATCCTACTGAATACCCCTTCCCTGAATCTGCTCTCTCTCTCTCTCTCTCTCTCTCTCTCTCTCTCTCTCTCTCTCTCTCTCTCTCTGTCTCTCTGTCTCTCTGTCTCTGTCTCTCTGTCTCTGTCTCTG
>NW_027187284.1:2140079-2424158 GCF_028583685.1 Petaurus breviceps papuanus | reverse complement strand
CTCTCTCTCTCTCTCTCTCTCTCTCTCTCTCTCTCTCTCATATCCTCCCCCAAACCCCCTCTCACTTTCTAGGAAGGCAAGATGGATTTCTATATGCCAGTGCCTATATATCTTATTTCTCAGTTGCATGTAAAAAACATTTTTTAACATTTGTTTTTGAAACTTTGATTTCCATTTTCTTTCCCTTCTTTCCTCCTCACCCACCCCAATGGGAACATAAGCAATTCAATATAGATGGCACATGTATAGTTAACAAAAAAACAGTTCCATAGTAGTTATATTGTGAAAGACTATATTTTCCTCCATCCTATCCCATCCCCCACTTATTCTATTTTCTTCTTTGACCCTGTCACTTTTCAAATGTATGTGCTTCTAACTACTCTCTCCCCCAATCTGCCATCCCTTCTACCATTCCCCCTCTTATCCCTTTACCCCTTACTTTCCTGTAGGGTATGATACCCAAATGAATGTGTATGTTATTCCCTCCTTAAGCTAAATTTGGTGAGAGTAAGGTTGACACATTCCCTTTCACCTTCCTGCTCTTCCTCTCGATAGTAACAGTTTTCTCTTGCATTTTTTTATATAAGATAATTTGCCCTATTTTATCTCTCCTTTTCTCCTTCTGTCATTATATTCCTCTCTCATCTCTTAATTTTATTTTTTAGTTATCATCCCTTCTTATTCAACTGATCCTGTGCCCTCTGTGTATGTATACATGTACACACATATACATACACTCACATATGTATTTATATATGCATCTTCCTACACACACACACACACACACACACACACACATATTCCCTTTAACCACCCTCATACTGAGAAAAGTCTCATGTGTTACAAATGTCATTTTTCCATGAAGGAATGTAAATAGTTCAACTTTAATAAGTTTCTTATGATTTATTTTTTTCCTGTTTACCTTCTTATGCTTCTCTTGCTTCTTGTATTTGAAAAAAAAAATTCTGTTCAGCTCTGTTTTTTTTCATCAGGAATACTTGAAAGTCCTCTATTTCATTGAATGACCATATTTTCCCCTGAAGCATTATACTCAGTTTTACTGGATAAGTGATTCTTGGTTTTAATCCTAGCTCCTTTGACCTCTGGAATATCATATTCCAAGCCCTTCAATCCCTTAGTGTAGAAGCTGCTAGATCTTGTGTTATTCTTTTTTTTTTTCTAAAGCAATTGGGGTTAAGTACCTTGCTCAAGGTTACACGGCCAGGTGTTTCTGGGTGAGTGCTAAGTGTCTGAGCCTGGATTCGACCCCCAGGTTATCCCGACACTGGAGCCGGTGCTTTTACTTGCTGTGCTACCTGGCCGACCCTATCTTGTTTATTTTTGTTTATTATTGTTTATATATTGTTTCCACAATACTCAAATTGTTTCTTCCTGGCAGCTTATAACATTTCTCCTTCACTTGGGAAATCTGGAATTTGGCTATTATATTCCTAGGAGTTTTCTTTTTGGGATATTTTCAAGATGCTCTTGGTGCATTCTTTTAATTTCTATTTTGCCCTCTGGTTCTATAATATAAGGATAATTTTCCTAGAGAATTGATGGAAGGATGATTTCTCACCTCTTTTTTTGATCATGGTTTTCAGTTTGTACAATAATTTTAAAATTATCTCTCCTGGAGCAATTTTACAAGTCAGTGGTTTTTCCAAAGAGATATTTCACATTGCTTTCTATTTTTCATTTGTTTGGTTCTGTTTTGTAGTATCTTGAATTCTCATAAAGTTATTAGCTTCCATTTGTTCCAATCTAATTTTGAAGGAATTATTTGCTTCAGTGCATTTTTGAAATTCCTTTTCCATCTGGGCAATTAGACTTTTTAAGGCATTCTTCTCCTCATTGGGTTTTTGGGCCTCTTTTGCCATTTGAGTCTATTTTTTAAGGTGCTACTTTCTTCAGTATTTTTTGGGTCTCCTTTAGCAGGCTGTTGCCTCCTTTTCATGACTTTCTTGCATCATTCTCACTTCTCTTTCCAATTTTTCCTCCACTTCTCTTACTTGATTTTCAAAATCCTTCTTGATCTCCTCCATAGCCTATATAACCAGCTCATATTTTTTTTTCTTGGAAGCTTTTGAGGCAGGAGTTTTGACTTTGTTGTATTCTTCTGGTTCCATGTTTTGATCCTTTTTGTCCCAAAAATAGGATTCTGTGGTCTATTTGTGCTTCCACTCTTTGATCATTTTTCCAGCCAATTACTTGACTTTTGAGCTCTTTGCCACTGTAGAACTCTGCTTCCAGAGTGCAGAGAACTATGTCCCAAATCACTGGGTTTTTTGCAGATGTTGTCAGAGCTATGAGGAGGGCTCCATCTCTACAGACACCCTGAGCTCTGGCACACTAGCCACACACCCCAGGGCCACCACCCAAGACTGGGATACAGATCCAAGCAGGCCAAATTAAGAGTGATTATCCTCTGAATGGTCACTTGGTCCCCCATGATCAGCAGGCCAGGAGCTCTGGAGGCAGCCAAGCAGCTGCAGCCATGGTGCCTCTGCCACCTCTCACCCTGGGGGATAGGTCTGGATCATACTCTTCACTCACCCATTTCCAACAGAGTTTCCCACAGACCTTTTACTTTCTCTTTGGTATATATGGTTTGAGAAGTCTGGAAATTGCCACAGTTGCTGGTTATTCATTCTTTGGCTCTGGCTGGTCTGAGCCACTGTTCAGGGCTGCCCCAGGTCTGGGCACACATGGCTCATGTTGGGACTGTGCTCAGCTCCTTGCTCGGTGCTGTAGACCCTTTGTGTTGACCTGCCAGGCAGCCTTTAGTGGGAGATTTGTTTCTCTCTGTCACTTTGTGGGTTCTGTGGTTCTAAAATTTGTTTAGAGTTATATTTTACAGGTACTGGACATGTTTGAGGTGGGAGTTCAGACAAGTTCTTGCTTTTACTCTGCCATCTTGGATCTGCCCTCCCCCCAACTTCCCCCCCCCAGAAATTCTTTTCTACAGTGAATATTTTTTGGACTTTTTTTTTTTTTACCATTAGGTCAATGCTGTTTTTAAGGTGTTGTTTTCTTCAGTAGTTTTTGTGACTCTTTTACAAAGCTATTCATTGTCTCTTCGAAATATTTTTCAATCACTATAATTTATTTTACCTCCTTTTTTTCTACCCCTCATTTCTTTCTTTAACTCTTTCAGGAATTCTTGTTTTGGTTATGTCAAATGAAAATTTTTCTTTGCTGCTTTGCTTGTAGCTGTTTTCACATGGTTTTCATCTGTGTTTATGTCTTGGTCTTCCCTGCCAACATAGTAGCTTTTTTCGTCACATTGTTTTTTATTGTTTGTTCACTTTTTCAAACTATTTCTTGACTTTGAACTTTATGATAAAGTTAGGCTCTGCTCCCATGGAAGTAGGGAGGCATTCTCCCAAGTTTCAGGCGTGTGTGTGTGTGTGTGTGTGTGCTGCTATTTTCAGAGCTAGTTCTAGAGGTTTACAGGTGTTTTATACTTCTAAGGCTGTGTGATGCTGGGAGAGGTATGATCACTAGTCTCCTGGTCTGAGCTCTGGTCTTTACCCATGAAAAGCTTCTGGTCATTTGTAGCCTCAAGATACAGCATTCCCTTTGCCTTGGAACTGGCTGAGAGCCCTTTTTCTCGTGTCCAATCTCCAGTACTCCTTTCAACCTAGAATGTTGAACCAGAACTGTGTTATGTGCAGTAGAGTTGCTAATCAGTACCAGTTATACCTAGTGTCAGCAGAGTTCCCTGTAATTTCTTCCTCTTCAGTTTTCAAACCTCCTTACTATTTCTGGGCTGAGAGCTTCTGAAAATGCTGCTGCTGCTCTGGCCACTGACTTTGTTGCCACATATGTTGGATTTCCTTTCAACCTACTAAATTTTTGTAGGCCAGATAAATGTTGCAACCTGACTTTTGTTGACTCTGCCATTCCAAAATCTGATTTGAGGAAGTGTTTTAAAGTTGTTTGAAGGGGAGTGTTGAAAGAGTTCAGTTAGAGTGCCTTTAATCTGCTATCATAGTACCACCTGCTCTTTTTAATATTTTATTAGCTGTATAGTGTACATACTTATCAGCATGGTAGTATCTTATACATACTTGAAAATATACGTATTGAGGCTACATGCTCATTTAAAAAAAAGACATTTTGATGCAGAAAAAAGCAACAAGAACACATTAAATTAAAGGTTACAACACTCATTCTGGACCCCACTTCCAAAAGACCACAGATAAATATCTCAGAAACAGAATCTACATAATGAAAAAATGAGATCCTTAATTAACTCAATCTTTCTACTCAAACAAGCATATGCCTTTGATCTCTAATGGCATAAATCAGTCATCTTTCAGTTTCAGATTCATTTAAAAAAGAAGAGTTTTTTTTTAATTTCAGAAATAAGAAAAGCCACTTTATATGATAACCTCAGTTCTGAATAAATTTCATTTTCATCATGGAAGGAAATGTAAGAGGCAGGATTTCATCTCCCCTTTTTTTTAAAATTTGTACCAAAAGAGCTAATGGAGTTTTATTTCAAATTAAAGTCAATTTTATTATTGGCTATCTGTCTAAAAGTGTTCAAAATAATATAAGTTAAGCATTTAATACTGTATTGCTTTAGATAAACTATGAAAATATCTGAAAATTACATGTAAATGGTGTTTTTAGAGTAGCTTTTCAGAAAGGAATAGTTAATTAAAGAAATATCCAAAGCAAAAACACACTTCTGTTAAAAAAAACAATTCTAGGTATGCCAGATTAAGATAGATGACCCTATTCAGTTTGGAACTCTTGAAAACTAGAGGTAAATATGGAAAAAAATATGACTGTGAAGTATAATTTAATTATGTAATATGATAATTTTATGTATATGTATAATTATTGAAAAAAAAATTAATATAAAAATAAAGAAAGCAATTTGGAATGCAACTTTGGAAAGAAAACCCAGGCTCATAGTTGCATGAAGCATTGTGTAAAGATTAAATGTCTATGTCTTATAACCTACTTATCAGGGAAGATTTAAATCTGTCTATAACTCTGTTAGCATCTAGTGAAAGAACAAAGAAATTACCCACCCCACCTTTAGAAATGTATATATATAGAGGTCTTGGGAAGGTAGAAGCTTAAAAGTCCAGATATACAAAAAGCCTAAATAGGAGGATGAAAGGGGTTAAATAATTTACTATAATGAAAAAAGGCACTTGATTTTCTCTAGTACTTCTTTACAGTATTAATCCTAGCCAAGTATTATTAGATTTGATTTTGTGATCTTATATTTTCATGTGTATAATTGGAATATACTTGTATATTGTAAAACTATTTTGTAGCTTGAGGTGGTTCAATTTCTTTAAAAAATTCTAATGGGGGGTTATAGTATAAGTAACTAGAAAGGTTAGAGTCCCATCCTGCTAATAAAATCATGATTGACCTTTTCCCCCCCTGAAACATAAGTTATATATAATTTAAAAGATCTAGATTTGCATCACTTTTGCATAATGAATGAAACTCTATCCATACTTGGTAATTGAATCAATACAGAACTCATTTAAAAACTGCTAGGATAAAATATTCACTGAACTTAATGTTCTCCTTTTAATGTGTAGCCTTCTGTCTGTTCAATGGTATGGCATCTTTGCTTTTAAAATTTTCATTAATTCCTAAACAGTTTTCCAATTGTTCCCCTCCCCCAACATTTGTTTTAAATCATTAGTTTTTTGAGTGAAAGAAAATATGTCTGGTGAATGTTATGCTAGTGATGGAATGGAAGCTACTTTGAAAACTCATAGTGACCATAGAAGATCAATTTACTTATGCCTGTTATTAGAACACTATCTATAAATGGCATGCTATAGAGGAGGGGAAAACAGTCTCCAGAAGAGAATTACTAAGTTACCAAGGTATATCCTAAATGTTAAAATCCCCTAACCAGTACTGAGTTACACTAATTTAAAAATAAAATGAAATGCAAAATTTTTCAAGACAAAAGTTTCAGTGTTGATTCCTTATTTAAATTTTGACAGGTCATAAAACTTCTCAGTGTCAAGTTCTCCATCTGTGAAATGATGATGCCTTAACTAGCCAACCTGAGGGCTTGTAAAAAAAATTTTATGAACATGCTTTGCAAAATTGTAAGGAACATACAACACTAATCTTAGTTCATTTTTTGTTATAATTATTTGTTCTTGTGTTATATTCCAACTTGATCATCCATGAAGGAAGAGAACACATCTGATATATGTTTACATTTCCCAAGGTCCACAAATTGTGCCCTGAACACAATATGAAGTTTGTAAGTGTTTTGTTGATACTGGTATTTCAATGGAAGGGATTGACATTTTTGGTTTAAAAGAAATGTATTATTGTTTCAATGGAACATCATCCATTAATTTATTTTTATTAAGGAAGCAGGGTTTATTATTAAGTGAAACAAAATACTCACTAGAATTTTACCTAATTCTTTCTGTGTTTCACCTTGAAGCATAATTCTTTTCCTTTATTCAAGATATTAAATGTTTTTAGTTCTAACATAAGATAATAGCATTGCTGATCTCAGGAGGCTACTGTGCAGATTAATGAAAGATTTTGAAGTGCTCTGAGACACCTAATGAAAGATAATTTAGCCCTTTAAAACTAAATGTTCTGAGCCTTTTTTGTTGTTGTTAAATTAAATATGCACATGAAGTTTCATACACAGTGTTAAAACCACCAATTAATGAAAGTTTGGGGGATAATTCATAGTACAAGTGTAGCCTTCTGTCTCCTCTTTGGCCTCCTTGCCTTTTAGACTTTTCCTTAATTACTAACCAGTTTCTTACTTACCTAATACTTCATTGTCTGAACTGTTCAATATGATCTTTGTTTTTAATCTCTTTGTATTTTTAAATATTTAATTGAGGGTTATTATTATGAATGGCAATAGATAAATCATCAAATCTGACATTATTTTATATGATTAAAATTTGAAGAGTAAACTATGACTTTTATAAAAAAAATTCATTTTTCCTACTTTGCTTTTAATAATTCTGTGGGATACAGGCACTGTGCTTATCACAAAACAATACAAAATTACAAACATTAAGGCAAACAAGATGGCTTTAAAAATTTGAGGAGGAAGACAGGCAAGTGGTTTAGTCTCAATTTTACTGATGGTTAGATCATAAACAAAATGGCAAATTTCTTTTGATTTCTGCATATCTGCTCTATTTAAAACTGCAAAAGTCTGCAAATGTATTTTTTTTTCCTTGAGTATACTGAACTTCTTCCCAAACTTTTTCTTAAACAAGCAGTTGCTACTTTAGTAGTCCTGTTCGCTTCACTCTCATTAATTACCATAGTATCACTTAAAGCTAAAGTGGTAATCAGATCAATAAAAGTTCAAGATGGGATGCATTCCTTCTTTGTTTTTGCCAGAGTTTAATCTGAATATCTACTAAGGATTCTGTGTTACTCTATGAGAGAAGTAACACACAAGTAATACAAAGACTTTCAGAATCATTTGATAGTTACATTAGTTAAATACGCATTTCAGGTTGGAATAATGTATCCAATTGCAATATAATCATAGAATTTGAATTACCTTAAGTCATTTTAATGATGAGCAGAAAGCTGAGGTTTTTTAACAAAAAGAAAAAGAAACTTTTGGGCAAAAAGAAGTCTTCTTAGTGGACTCAGAATGGTGACTACCAGACATTTTCCTCACCAAGTTCAATTCTGGGTGTGGCATGGCTAATAAATATGTCAGCTCCTTGTTTTTGTCCTCCATTTCATGTTCACTCCTCATTTGCCTGGGATCAGGAAAGAATAAATAGTATGGAGAGAGAAATAAGGGTGGCAATACATATGTATGATTATGTGGTTAAGTGAGGGGAGAAAAGGCAGTTGGCTGCAGCAGGCTATTGCTTCATTACTACTACCTATCCCCAACCCAAAGACTTTCTTTTTTTTTTTTTAACCAAAGACTTTCAATATTTTTCCTCCTCTCCATTGAAAAGCCTCCAAGTAAGAGAGAAAGAGTTAGTCCATTTAAGCCTTTTGGTTGTACAATCAGTTCTGCCCCAGCACCTAATTAAGGGTTTTTCCGTAACCACACAATAAACCACCAGGAAACAGAGTATGTATGCACATAGTCTGAATCCAGGGAAAGCCCCATCAGTTATGCATTTTTGGAAATAGGTCCACCATGCCTTCCTGCAAGTTGATGGTGGACAGATATTGCATTTGCTTTAAGAACTGTGCCCTCATTGGTCAGTCTCCATATTATACTCTTTGCCCCATCTAAAATTTGCCAGTCTTGGTAAACCAGCCAGGATATATTTTAAACACATTATTCCTATCCCAAATCCAGATTAGTTCTCTGGTATTCCATGGATGTATAAGCATTTTTTTTCCACTTACTCTGTGCCATAAAGGAAAGAGTCTCAAAACAGCCAATGAGTCATAGTTCTTACATAAGCCTACTTGTATAGGTAAAAATCACAATAACCCATAAATACAGAGTTGTACAGCTTCAATAAATAATAATTTAACATGTTAAAAGATTAGTTTTTCTTGCCATTGAAATAGAATTATAATTTTAAAAAATGTTACTCAAATGCACTTCATGTTTAAGAATTAAAACTGCACACTGGGTTTGTGGTGTTGTGAAGTAATTTCATGCCTAGAAGTGTCATTATTCCAAATGCAAAGACCACTGCATCCAGAGGCCAAGATGTGTAGTCATTTCAAATGTATTTCAAGTGTATCTTTTTATACTTTGGTATTAATGTACTTATCCATTTTACATGTATAGCAAAATTCAATATAATTATATTAGGTTCTTTTTAGCACTCTTAAAATTGTTGTTAGGTATCTGATCAACTGAGTTACAGCATTTTGAACTAACCTCAATTATTTCAACAGCAAATAAACATTTATTGAGCACCTACTGTGTCAGGCATTGTGCCAAACTCAGAGGGTATCAAAAAAGACTAAAGATAGTACTGCTCTCAAAATGTCTTATAGACTCAGTCTAATGAAGACAACATTCAAACAACTAGGTACACACAAGCTATATACAGGATAAATTGGAAATAATTAGCCTAAAGAAAGCAATAAAATTAAGAGGGATCAAAAAATACTTCTTGTAGAAGGTGAGATTTTAGCTGGGTATTGAAGAAAGCCAGGGAAGCCAAGAGGCAGAGTTGAGGAGAGAGCACATTCCAGGAATGGGGGGTAGTCAGTGGAAATAGGTTAGAGTGTCTTGTTTGAGGAAAAGCAGGGAGGACAGGGTCACTGGGTCACATAGTAGATAAATTAAGAAGGAAAGAGGACAGCTGAAGGGTGTGATATGTAAGAAGACTGGAAAGATAGGATGAGAGTTGGTTATGAATGACAAACAGATGATTTTATATTTCATCACTGGTGTTTATTTTTGTAGAGAGATGACATGGTCTGACCTACAATTTAGGAAAATTGATCTGGTAGATGAATGGAAGATGGAGTGTATTTTTTTTTTTTTTGGTTTCTGAGAAATTTCATCACTTTCAGTGCTCTATATTATAAATATCACTTTTCAAATCTCAGTAAGGGTAGAAGTTTATCATTGTTGACTTTGTATCTCCAGTACCAGGTATGTACTTCCATTCTTTGGGACTTCACTGGATCTGTATACTTATCAATATGAGCACTCCCTCCAAAGGGAATCCATTCACAATTCTCAATCTATGCATCTCTTGTTCTTGTTGTCCCATGTCACCACTATGCTACATTTTTTTCTTTTTAAAACCACTAAACGTTGCATTGTTATCAATGAAATACATAATACATGAAACGCCATTAAAATTATTATTTATTTTAGCATTCATTTTTATTAATATTTGAATTTAAAATTCTCTCCTTTCTAGCCCCTCCACCACCTGCAGTGAAGGCAAGCAATGTGATATCAGTTATAGATGTGAAGTGATGTAAAACATATTTCCATATTATCCATGTTGCAAAAAAAGAAAAAAAAAACAATAACAAGAAAAATGTTTAAAAATGAAAAAAAAGTATGTTTCAATCTGCACTCAGAGTTCATCAGTTCCCTCTATGGAGCAGATAATAATTTTCATTATGAGTTCTTTGAAATTGTCTTGGATCATTGTATTGCTCAGAGTACCTAAATATTTCATGGTTTATCATTCTTACTGTAGTGTTGTTACTGTGTACAAAGTTCTTAAGGTTCTGGTAATTTCATTTTGTATCAATTCTTATAAGTCTTCACAGGTTTTTTTTTCTTTTTGGAAGCATCCTATTCATCATTACTTATACCACAATAGTATTCCATCACATTAATATTGAAGGACATTACTATCATTTCTAATTTTTGCCATGATAAAAAGTTGCTATAAATATTTTTGTATATATTTTACTTTTTCTTTGATCTCTTTGGAATATAGATAGAGTAGTGATATTACTGGGTTAAAGGATATGCATAATGAATAGCCCTTTGAGCATAGTTCCAAAGTGTTCTCCAGAATTATTGGACCAATTCATAACTTCACCAGGAGTACATTAGGGTCCCAGTGTTTCCATATTCTGTCCAGGACCTGTCCTTTTCCTTTTTTTCTGTAATGCTAGTCAATCTGATAGGTGTGAGGTGGTTCTTCAGAGTTGTTTTAATTTGCATTTCTCTAATCAATAGAAGTTTAGAGCATTTTTTCTTGTTACTATTAACCTTTGATTTCTTCATATATATGATGTTTTATCAATTGGATAATGGCTCTGATTTTTATATATTTAGATTAGTTCCCTATATATTTGAGAAATTAAACCTTCATTAGAGAAGTTTGCTACTAATTTGGTTTTGTTTATACAACTTTACAATTTTATTTAATCAGAATTATCCATTGTAAAATACTGTATCCTCATTAACTATCCTTTGCTCATAAACTCTTTATCTCTTGATCTGACAAGTAAGTAAAATGTGTGAGATGTTGGTCTCTACCTAGTTTCTGCCAAACTGCTTTCCATTTTCCCTGACTGTCAAATAGTGAGCTCTTGGGGCAGCTAGGTGATGCAGTGAATAGAGCACCAGCCCTGGAGTCAGGAGAACATGAGTTCAAATCTGGCCTCCCACACTTAACACATGACCTTGGGCAAGTCACTTAACCCCAATTATCCTGCCCTCCCCCTTCCAAAAAGAAAAAATATATAGTGAACTATTGCCCCCAAACCTTGAATCCTTCAAGTGATCAAAAACCAAATTATATTACTATGGTTATTTATTATTGTATATAAATCTAACCTTTTCCACCAACCCAGTACTGTATTTTTTATCCAGTACCAGCTTGTTTTGATGATTAACTGCTTTGTAATAGAGTTTAAAATCTGGTATTTGTGTGCTATCTTCCAAGACATTTTTTTCACTCATGCCCTTGATATTCTTGACCTTTTTGTTATTCAAGATCAATTTTGCTTTAATTTTTCCTTGATCTACAAAATACATTTTTGGTAGTTTGATTAATATGTATATTAATTATTATTGTATTATATATTATATAACATATTATATATATTATATAATATGTATATTAATTACTCTGAATAAGTAAATTAATATAGGTAGAATTAACATCTTAATATATTGGCTCACTTTTGTTGATTTTCCAAGGTTCTCTAAGTATACCATCATAAAATTCCCAGAGTGACAATTTTCTTTATTCATTTTGTACTCTTATTTTTTCAACTTTTTTTGAAAGGCAAGAGCCTTTTAAATATCCAGAATTTTGTGTACAATACTAAATAATAGTGATAATAGACATTCTTGATTCACTCCTAATTTTATAGGGAAGGCTTCTAGCTAATGCTTACTCCAGATTTTAGAAAGATATTGCTTATTTTGAGAAAGGCTTTATTGACTCCTATGTTATCTAGTGTTTTAAGTAGGAATGGTTGTTACATTTTGCCAAAATCTTTTTTTGCATCTATCGATATAATCATATGATTTGTTGTTTTTATTATTGATATGGTCAGTTATGTCAATAGTTTTCCTAATATTGAACCAGCTCTGCATTCCTGATATAAATCCCACTTGGTCATAGTGTATAATCTGTGTGATATGTTGCTATAATCTCCTTGCTAGTATTTCTTTTTTTTACAATTATCTCTCTTTGATCTATTTCCCAAGTCAATTTTTTTTCCTAGTGAGATATTTCATATTTTTCCTTATTTTTTTTTCATTTTGACTTTGTTTTATTGTTTCTTGATGTCTCATGGAGTTATTAGCTTCCACTTGGCAACTTATAGTATTTTCAGTGAGCTTTTGTATTTATTTTTGTTTTGTTTTGTTTTCCATTTGGTCAGTTTGTCGTTTTAAGAAGTTAGTTTCATTGGTGAAGTTTTATACCTCTCTTTAAATTTGATCAATTCTGTTTTTAAGGTGATTTTTCTTTAGAATTTCTGTGCCTCTTTTAACAAGTTATTAATTCTCTTTTCATAATTTCCTTACATCACTCTCATTTCTTTTTCAAATTTTCCCTCTAACACTCTTTTTTGATTGTTAAAATCCTTTCTTACTCCAGCTCTAGTGTTTCCAGAAATTCTTTTAGGGCTTGTGTCCAATTTGCAGCCACCCCAACTCTGCCTTGAGGCTTTGCTTATTGCTATTTTTCAATTGCCTTTTTCTGAGTTTGTGTTCTGATCTCTCTCTTCATAGTAGAGTTTTTTTAGTGTCTTTTTTGTTAATTTTTTTTGCTCATTTTTCCAACCTATTTCTTGATTTTGAATTTTATGTTAAAGTTCAGTTTTGCTCACTTTGGGGACAGGGTCATTATCCAAAACTTCAGGCTTTTTCTTGCTGCTATTTTTTATTTAGTTGGGGGTATGCAAAGCTTCTGAGGTGGTGTGATCTGGGGGAGATATGGTTACTGCTTTCCTTGTCTGTATTCTGGTCCTTTTCCAGCAAGGGCCACTGTCCCTTTCTTTGTCTTGGGTTTTAAAAATATATTATGCTCATCCTTTCTTTTGGCCATGCTGCTCCAGATATCAATTTGAGACATTATTTTAAAGATTTTTGGAGGGGAATGTTGGGCAATGTCCGCAGCAGTGCTTCCTCTACTCTGCTATATCGACTCTGCCCTATCCTTTTCTCTAGCTACATGAATAGGGAGGCAATTTCCTTTTCCTTTCATACATTTTTTGATGACAGACTGCACGTCTTCTGGGCAGCTCCTCACAGAAAGTTTTCTCTGTGGATTAATATCATTCAAGAAACCTTGTATAATTTTGTCATTTCTTGGGAGATACTTTGTTAGAGAGATTCCTAGGGCATCATTTTGCTTTATCAATCCAAATGCTTTTTCTCCTACACAGTGGAAAACCAATACAGAGTATACTAAACATTTTAGTGCATGTTTACGTTACTAAAGTTTGCAAATACACTAAGAGATTTGGAACTTCCAATGCAATGGAATATTGCATTCTCTACATTATTTTTTCATTCAATTGTACAATTTGTGAAAGAATCTTGTTTCTTTAAATGTTCTTTATCTTCTTCATCTCTGCCTTCGGATGTCCCTGACTTTCTTCAATTTCCATTGCAAATGAACCTTTCTACAGAAGTCTTTCCCAATACTTCTCTATTCTATTGCCTCCATCTATAGATTATTTCCTATTCTGTATATCCTTCCCACTCCCCTCCTGATACATAATTGTTTTCATCTTGTATCCTCCATTAGACTATGAGTTCCTTGATAGCAGGGAATGTCTTTTGACTTTTTTTCATATTCCCAGAATGTATTACAGTACCTTGCACATTTTTGGCACTTCATAAATGCTTACTGACTGATTTTATAGAACTGGTAAAATAAACAGATGGGTCATTAGATATATTTTTTCTCTTTAACTTTTCTGTGATAATTACATCTGTGATTTTTTTCCTAATCATTTGGCAAATCCCCTACTCTTTCAGAATCTTAAGCATCCATGCTTCAATGCCCTGAAAACTGCATCACCTCCATTATGGACATCCTCTTTCCATCCTCTGATCCAGTAAATTTTCTACCCTTGATCTCTTTAGCACAATTTTATTTCTTTATATAGCACATAGGGAACTAGGATGTTAGAGTCCAAATATCTTGAAGACTCTACTCTCAAGGTCATATTACATAGCTTGCTATAAAATCTCTTATTATCCCCAATACACTATTATGTATATCACATTTTAAGGATCACAGAAAGTGCCTTATAAATACTATCTTATTAGAACTTTGCAACAACTGTTTGAAAAAAACAGAAGCTGAAAGTTTAGTTGACTCGACCCAGGTCACACTGCTGATAAGTAAGGGAAACAGCATTTGAACTCAGGTCTTCCTGACTCTGAGTTTAGAATCTGTCTACTACACTTCTGAAAAGAGAAGTGATCATTGGAAGCAAAGTGTTAGTGACACAGTGCCATTCAATCTCTTGATAATGATTTTGATGTTGCAGAAAAATTAAAGAAAAACTTTTTCATGTGTACACATGTAAATTAATTTTTGTTCCAGCTAGTGATTAATCATCCTCAACATAGACATTCCATGGAAAGAGTTATCATTATAGACTAAACCCAATTTAGTTTGACACATTCTTTTGATAAGGTTAATTGAATTAAGTTGGGCATAAAGATTATTGTAAATTGAATGCCATATCCTCAAATGTCTCTAGTTATTTAATAACTTCCAATAAACATGAGGCTATGAAACATAAAAGGAAAATTTATGGTGTTAATTTAAAAGTATCTTCTCATATCTGATGTGCATGCTATGGCACACTTTATAATGTTTGTCAATTCTCAAACGTTGTTGAAGGAAATAAATAGGGTCTTGACTTTCCTAAAGAAAGAAGACATGATAAAGATAACTATCATATTATTAGAATAGAATGTTGCCATTTTTTTATTAGTTTAGCTATGCAGTATTTTTAAGACTATAAAGGGACCAAATACAAAAATAATTAATCACTGGCATGTAAACATTAGTGGTAATAATAATAGTGATAATGATGGTTCTGGTAGTGATGATGTGATTTCTGTCCAATTATCTTTCCACTTTACATGTTGTTTAATTCTGTTCATATATTTTCACATTATTTTTATTTAAAATAGCAACATTACATTTGTAGTAGTCTTGTCCAGGTCATAAGAAACCAGAATATATTTTGGAAACCTATGTACCACATGCCCATTTCCTTCTGTTTAACTGCCCTCCCCTATGAAAACTCTTCTTTCCTAAAAGATCATTTTTTTTTTCATTTTGGCCACAGTGAATAGTTATAACCCACAAAATGCTACATATGTGTATAGTTACTGAACTCAGAGGACCTGGGTTCAAACCTAAGCTCTTCTTGCCTGTGTAATCCTGGGTGACTCAGTGAACTGTACAATGTGTGATTGATCTAGTGATGTCTGAGTTCCCTCCTTGCTTTAGATCTATGACTCTATGGTCTGCTGATTTAATTTACTTTCATGGCATCTGCCTTGCAAACCAATTTGTACTTTGTGTTGTCATTTCATTATATACTCCCTGAATCTTATTACTGGAATAAAGGGATTTAGTACTCCAGCCTTCTGACTCAATAAGGCATCCATGGATACTTTCAGTAGTAAAGCGGTGCCCCTAGTGGCAAAATCAGGAATTCTGGTGCACAGGGCAAATTCAATTTTGAGTTTTGTTGGCCTAAGAAGGACCCTGGGATATTCTTCCATGAAAGAGAAAGGCACCATATGCCTTCTTTACATTTGAGGGAGGAATAGCATAGACATCCATTATAAAAGGGGCAGCTTGGGGCACAGTGGATAGAGTGTGGGGCCAGGAATCAGAAAGTTCTGAATGCCAATATGACCTCAGACACTTAGTAGCTGTGTGACCCTGGACAAGTTGATTAGCCCTCTTTGCCTCAGTTTCCTCATATGTAAAATGAGTTGGAGAAGGAAATGGCAAGCCATTCCAGTATCTTTACCAAGGAAACCCCAAATGGGGTCAGTAGAATCAGATACAACTGAAACAACTGAATAAAAACTACCAAACTAAAAAGGGGTGTGGTGTGAGTACTCTGGCTAATCTTTTTATTCTAGTTCAAATGTCTCAGAAGGGAGCCTCTTCCTCCAGAAAATCAGACTTGTCACAACTTCAAAAATGACAATAGATCCCTGAACTTTTTTTTTTGTTTTGTTTTGGAGGGGGAAAGGAAAGACAATTGGGAGGTCACACAGCTAGTAAGTGTTAAGTGTCTGAGGCTGAATTTGAACTCAGGTCCTCCTGACTCCAGGGCCCATGCTCTATTCACTATGCCACCTAGTTGCCCCAATCCTACAGGAGAATGAATCAGGCAGAAAGGGTGTTAGCAGTGATTGAGATGGAAAAAGGCCCTGAAATTATTATGATTCTATGAATTAGTAGTAAGTACCACATGGCAGGCACCATATGGCAGGGGGTGGGAGAGCAGGGAAGAGTATATTAACCTGTTAGTGTCAGTAGCCCAGGGCAAAACCCAAATTATACCTCTCTATTTTGCTGTCTAGTGCTATAACTATAGGCAGAAGTCATGGACATCTTATTTTAGCTTCTTGAAAAATCAGACACAGCTGGTCCTTCTTTCATAAAGAAAGGAAAAAGGAAGACGCCCAAGAATTTATAGTTAGAGAAAATATGGGCTGCTCTTTGGATGTTTAATCTTTTGATGTTGACTGGATGTTTCAGGCAGAGGAGAGCAATGTTGACTTTGTAAATAAAACACACACACGCACATGCACATGCGAACACACACTGAAAGATTTCAATGTTCTTATACTTGTCAGATCTTTCCCCATAGGGAAACCCTCAAAGGGAAACACCTAATAATAATGGTGAAATACAAAAGCTAGGGAGCTAGTATGGAAGAAAAGAGAAAAAGTCAATATGGGGAAAATTGAGGAAGAGGGAATAAAACAGATGTCAAAAGCTAGCAAAGAAGGGAAATCCATTATATGCACTGGGAGAAATGTTTAAGAGTGACTCACTAGAGAAACATACAAAAAAGACAACAAAACATAGAAGAAGAAAGTATAATATAGTACAGTCCTAAGAGGAACTGACTGTTGTTGTTTTTTTTTTCATTCAAGCTGAGTAAAAATAAAATAATATAAATGTAAATGGGACTGGTTGGTGGCACAGTGATAGGATATTCAGTTTGGATTCAGGAAGATGACCTCAGATACTTATTTAACCGTGTGACCCTGGGTAAGTCAATTAACCCTGTTTGCCTTAGTTACTTATCTGTAAAGTTAGTTGGAGAAGGAAATAGTAATGCATTCTAGTATCTTTGTTTAAAAAAAATGGAATCACCAGGAGTTGGACATTATTGAAAAACAACAATAATAAATGTAATCAAGGCAAGTTGGAAATATAAGCGAAATGAAGATGGCATGAATTGAAAATGGAGATGGAACATGAGAAAACAGAAACAGGGAAAGAAAGAGCAGGAGGATGATAAAAGTTGGTGAATTGTATTTAGTTATTACTTTAAAATATGTTACTGACAACATATAGCTCTGAGATTGAGGGAAATAAAAAGGATACAGAATATTTTTTGCTATGGGTATTTATTTTTTCCTAATACCAAATATAACTTTTGTGCACATGTACAACACATTCATTTATGATGACAATTGTATGAATTCATGAGAAAGTATTCAAACATAGTAATTGGTAGTTTGAATGATACCCAGAATGGCACAATCAAACTACTCTGGCAGAACTTCCTAAATTAGTTATTTCCTTGAAAACTTAGAAAACCATTAGGCACTACCTCAATGGTAAACATGGTATTCATGGTATCAATGGTATCCATGCCAAACAATTGTTAATTTTAAGTCTGAATTTTCCCAACTAACCTCTTCTAGCATTAATTTAAATGATTAACAATTCATATAATTAGAAAAAAATTATGTGTAAAAATATACCCAAATGCTTAAGGTAAGGACAAAGAATCTACATCTATTAAAATTTCCACATTTTTTTCTATTTCATTTCTATTTATGAAGTTGATTTTTAACCAAAGTGTAGTGATTTAAAGTTATTTTTATTCAATTTCCTGTAATCATATTTAACCTATGTTTCTATTCCATTGAGATATTTTCATAGGTCCTGACTTTTTCATCAGACATGTTAGATATCCTTTGTCCATTTGTGTTATCTACAAATCAGATAAGCATGTCATTTATGATGTTCATCTAATTCATGATTAAAAGTATTAAACAGAATGGAGGAAAAGACAAATCTGAGCACTTCCCTAGGGAGTTAGCCCTAAGTTGATACAGACATGAAATCTATACGTTGTGTCCAGACTTTCATTAGTCCTTAATACATCTAACTAGTTTCATCTAGCCCATGTCCTCCTACTTTATCTACCACAATAATGTGAAATATATCATCACATGCTTCATGACAATCTTCATATATGGTAATATTTATGACTTTCTGATTTACCAGCCCATAAAAAGAAAAGAGGTTAATTTGTCATAGACTCTTCTTGATGAAAGCTTTCTGGCTTTACAGAACCACTACTCCCCTTTCTAAATGTACAAAAAACATGGGTCTAGTAAAGCATTGTAGAATTTTGCCAGGATTTAGAAGAAAGCTCAATGATATGTTGTGTGAAGACCTATAGTTTTTGTTGTTGTTTTTATTGTTGTTGTTTTTAAATCAGAATTTCTGCCATGCCTGTGGCATATTATTTATTCTCCATAGTCTTTGAAAGACTACTAAAAGTGATTGTTTTTCAATACTTTGGTGTAGAGTTTATCTGGGCTTGATTATAAGTTTGTTAAGTGTAGCTTACCAACCCTTTATTTACCTTGGGTTTCCCTTTCTTATTAAAAATGTTTATTCCGATTATTTTAGTCCAAAGATCATTATCCTAGTAGAAAGAAGAAAAGATTATTTTCTACTTCTTCTAGGTAATCTATTACCATTATTTCATTCATTCCAATGATGATCCTATACCTTCTTTATCCCTTCTTTGCTTTGGTACTTTCCCTCCTCATTGGTTTGAAAGAAAATAAAAAGATTTTGTTGTGAATTGTGTTTATTGCCAGCCTTAGCTCATGGTGGACTTTCCTTACAGAATTCTAATACTAGCCTTACAGAACCACACCAAATTGTTCTCTTAACATAGGTCCCCCCACCCCACTATTTTTTTCCCATATCATTACTGTTTTTCTATTTGTCTTCATAAAGGCCAGCTAGGTGGTTCAGTGAATAGAGTACTGGGCATGGAGTCAGGAAAGACCTGAGTTCAAATTCAGCCTCAGATACTTATTGCCTGTGTGACGCTGGGCAAGTTAAATAATCTCTTTTTGATGTTTCCTCACTTGTAAGTGGGGATAATAATAACACATATTTCCCAGGGTTTTCATGGTGAATAAATGAGATAATTTTAAAGCTCAGAATGTAGGTCACATGATACTACCTATCCTTTCTTTGAACCCTTCGAAATTTGTTGTTCCCAAATCAGAGGCATGTCAGATTATGCTTTCTTCTCTTGTATTATATATTATTGGTTTAGTGGTCACTTCCTCCAAACTTTCTATTTTCTTTAAGCTGCTAGTTTCTTCTTGTAGGTTTGAATGGTAGTAATGGATAACATCTCCCCTCTTGCTTCCTCTAGCATTTGAAGGGTAAATATATATGTAAGGCAAACCTAGAGTTTAGTAGCTACTCTGTTTTAGTACACAGAAGCCCAGCAGATTTCTAGAATATTGAAGGCTTCTATCATTAGTATTTCATATTTTTGTACCAATATTTGTGATGTTTCCTAAATTCATTTGTTTCTTTCTTCTATATGGCCGTTCTGGAGAATAATTCTATGACAATATTACTTCCATTTCTCCCTTTTTTGACTTTCACTCACATACTTTCCAAAATGTTTTTTTCTCCTCTGGTCCATGGATTTCCTTGTAACTTTAATCTTCTTAATATATAATTCCATTCTAGGTCTGATCAGTCACAGTCAGACACATTGCAACTTGACTCTAACATAGTAATGTCATTTTGGTCCTCTTCTAGAACTAAGGACAACAACCATGTCTTCCTATTAACTATACTTTCCTTTCTTAGTTAAGCTATACCATTTTGTATCAAAACAACCCCCTATGCTTCCACTTACCATCCTAGTAACATTTTGAACCAAAATGCTCCCCTCCGTCCCCTATGTAGTTTGTTTCCTCCTTAAGAAAGTTAACTTTAAAGGGTAAGGAATGTTTCAGCCTTTGCATTTGTATCCCCAATGTTTTTTTTATTTGTTTTTGGAGGGCAATTGTGGTTATGTGACTTGCCCAAGGTCACACAGTCAGTAAATGTGTCAAGTGTCTGAGGCCATATTTGAATTTAGGTTCTTCTGACCCCAGGGCTGGTGCTCCATTCACTGTGCCACCCAGCCGCCCCTATTCCCAATGTTTTAATGCAACATTTGGCATATAGCAAAGAATGCTAATTAGTGATTTCATTCAGTCATAGGAACATCACATTCAGAAACCCAATATTACAAATATTCACTTTTTTTTTTAAAGATTTTGTCTCCTGTGAATTTCTGGACATTTCTACTGCTTAATTACACTCTAAGATGTATTCATTATGAGTCATCTCTTCTAAGAGGATTCTAAGGAATAGATCAATAAAATAAGTTTGAGTGGGGGTGGTCAAGGTAGCTAATCTGAGGAGCTAAGGAGTGATTTGTTGAGCAGGAGATATAAGATTGAGTATAATGGGGTAAACTGATAGAAAGGTTTAAATGTCAGATGGAAAAGTAGTCATTCATATGAAAATGAAACAGAGAGCCACCATAAATTATTGAGGAAGGAAATATTTTGAGATGACTATGGCTGCAGTGTACAGTAATGGAAAGATGTGATAGCAAGTTCTGTATCTGTTTAATGCTATCTGATTGTCAGTGTGAGAAATTATCAATTCATTGGTCTGGATCTGTCATTTAACTTCTCCAGAGAACTCTTGCTGTAGAAACTGCCTCTACTAATAGAGAATGGCACATCAGTCTATACCCTATGAAAGTTGCTTGTATCACTAAGAGGCGAAGTGTATTTACTTTTGTCATATAGACCATATGGGTCAGCGGCATAACTAAAAACAATTGTTACCAAGGACAGCTCTCTTTCTACAATGCTGCATTTTCCTCTGTGAAGAAATTAGAGGCAAGGAATGCCATGATTGTTTTACATAATGATAGGAACTTGTAGATTCTTATTTAAAGTTTTATGTGTACAATACTTGGGAAGAGTAATTTGCATGATTCATAAGTAATTTTATAGATAGAAGGGTTCACTTATAATCCTATTCCATGATTGCAAATATATATATTTTTAAATTTTTTCCTTGAAATTCCCAAGGAATCATAGGGGAAACCATTAAGCATTCCAGTCTCTGAGGCTGCAACATGACCTTTGGTCCTTCTTATTTTAGATTAAGTCCCTTGCCATTGCTGATAGGGATTCTCCATTGGCATTTCTCTTGAGGTCTGAGAGTGTTACCTCAAACCCTTTTATATTTGGAGGTGTTTTTAGTTGCCAAGGAATATACTTTTTCTTATCTGTAGGAAAAGCTTTTGCTTCTGCTCTTGGATTTAAAGGTGTCCCTCTAGATTACATTTCCCAGTTCATTGAGGATAGCTTAAAGCTAAGAAGGGGAAGGTCTAAGCTTCATTTGATCAAAGAACTAAGTTTTGTCAGATGCTTGTGCATCAATCCCTAAAACTTGGAAAAGTTCTACTTAGTTTGTCGGTTCATTGCGGAAGTGTCCTATATAAATCTGCCAGCTCTGATATCAGTCACTGGGTGGGAGAATTAACATTGTTCCAGAAAGAAATGAGATTTCAATCTAACTTAACTTTTGAAAGCAAATTCCAAATATCTCTCTGGTATCAAACAAATTTTTCTCTAGGTTCTTCCCGAGTCCTACATTTTCTAAAGGGGAAACTTTGAAGTTTAAAGCAAATAAAAAATATTTTAAAAAACCTAACACATCAAGGATTGTTCCAAGCAAAATTCTTCTTTATTTTATTTTTGTACATGGTGGAATTGTAGATTGGGGAAACTGTGAAAAGAAGGTTGCCAAAGTTCCATGGTGAATTGAGTTTTCTGTGACCCTTGGGGTCACATAAAAGAAATCCATTGGAGAAAAGCCGATATTACAACACCCTTTGAATGAAAGTGTGTTTTGCTAAGATTAATATAGGACAATTATAGCAAGAAATCTCTTATCATAGTTATATAGAAAAGGATATTGTTCCTATTTTAAATGGACTTCCACTGAGAAAAAAAAATGCTCTCCAGCTGACACCTTTAGGCATTAAAAGGAGTTTACAAGCTGGTCTCATTTTTCTTTTGGTAATAAGGAAGAGGTGGCTTCTCACTACTTTGAGAAACACTACTTTCAACTATCTTTTGAAAAAAATATATAATTCTTGGAATAATAGTTCTAGAAATAATGATTGATGGCATTACTTCCACTTGATCTTATACTTTTGCAAAAAACAACAGCTCATTTTAGATGATTACACTTCAAGTTAATAAAGTTCTCAGAGGTATCATATATTTAGTTTCCTACTTCCATCTGTAGAAGTTTGGTATGTCCTAAACTCTCAGTCAGGGCCAAGCCTCTTAAATTATTGCCTAACCTTATTCCAACAGCAATATTGAAGTTCCTGCTCTGTCTTAACCACAACACTCGTTTTTATATAATCAATCCATGTGGCCAAAATGTGGTTTTGAAGACTAATAGCTAGTCAATAACCATTTATTGAAGGCTCACTGAAATGTAGAACATTGAACTCAGTGGGCATTGTTATAATAAAAGCTATTAGGAAATCAGACTAAAGGTGATGATTTGTGTGCTTTTAGGGGCTGGGAAAAAATCTGGGTTCCATTGAAATTCAAATACATTTCCTTCTCCCCTCCACACAGATAGAATTGCTTAACAAGAAATATTCTGACAGTAGTGCTAAAACCTTCTTGAAGTTTAAATCTGTCATGAGGCTAATGACTATCATCTTCACAAGTCCTGGAAGTGAAATCTGGGAACATTTATGTGCCCAGCTTTAAGAAAAAGGTAACAAATTTTCAGCAGCTAGGCAACTAAGCTTGAAATTCATTTTTATATTCATTTAAAATGATCTCGCTGTTGTTTTTCAAAATTGATTACTCTTAATTATATAGCTATCCTGGGTATAGAGCAAACATTTGTTTTTATTCTTTTGCTTTTTTTTTTAAATGGAACCATTCTCTTCTGAATTGCTTAAAGAAGAACAATTTTGATGGGCATGCATAATTGTAATAAACAACATTGTTAATGAATAAAAGGATAGAAGGAGATCACTGATGATAACAAAAAAAGGCAAATTGAAATCCTTTGACATGGGATATATTGGATTTCATATTTTCATATTAACAGAAGTTTGGTGGGCAGTTCATCAAATTTGAATTTCCTATGAGACATGATAAACTGCCATAGACATTGTAGCAGGGAGGGATATTTTTTGCAAGCTACACAACCAGGCATTTTGCATTGAGGAACACTATTCCAGCACTAATGCTGGCATCTCCAGGGGAAATGAACTGATTGATGTGTTTCAAATGGGCATTATCTGCTGGAGTTCTCATTCCTTCATCTGGATAAGATTCTTGAAAGACATTATTTTTGTAATTTCAAAAGAATAAATGGCATAAGGGTTCTAATTCCAGTACAACATAAGTTCCTTAAGAATAGGGAAGGTTTCAGTTTTTGTCCTTGTATCCCCCAGTACCTGGTACATACTAAATACATAATAAATGCTTGTTGAATTGAATAGAATATAAAATATAAATGGTAGTTTGAGTAATATCTTTACTGAATGGCCTTGAGGTAGCTTTCAGGGGAAGATAAATTTGCATGGTTAATTATCCTAGGCCTTGGTTTAGGCCTAAGGTCAAAAACAAAATATATTTTTTTTTAATTTGGGGGTGATTTTCTTTTAGAGTTTATTTTGTCTTTCTTTCTTAGAAGCTTTATACACCCTTACTAAGATCAGTAATAACATCCTTACCAAGGTACTAAGTTCTTTAATTATCCCATTCTTTTTTAATTCTCTACCCCCATTTCTTAAAATAGGTTATTAATGTTGCTGTTTCATTCCCTGAAGTAAAACTTGTAACTCACTTGCTTGGAATAGTTCACATCTGATTGACTAGATGTGGTAATAATACATTTCTTTATTGCTAGTTTAATCTTTTGTGCTTGAAAACAAACAAACAATCCCTACGAATACCTAATGTACCATTCTTGAAAAATACACTCAGCCACTCTCAAGGGTTTCTCTCTATGCAGGATGGCAATGAGTAATGATTGTGGTTAATTAAGTTGGGCAACCTGTTTTCCATTCACTTAGTAGCACTGATAATTGTACGTGCAGGCACGAGGTTTCTTTAAATCTTCCCTAATGCTTGTAGGCAATAGGAAGTAATGCTTTTCTGACTCATGTTTTTCTATCTTGATTTTTCATTAATCCTATTCTTCTTTTCTGTAAATACAACATTTTTAGGGGGGAAAAAGCTGTAAAAATCAAACTCATTCAGTTTAGCATATGTTGTAAACTACATAATATTTATAAAATGAAATAGATATGTCATCATTTAATTCCTTAGGTAACCCTCAAAATACTTATCATTCACTTAAATTAATAAAAAAAATCTTGGTACTGAAAATGGTTTTATTTTAGTTAAGTTACAAAATACTTCCAATTAAAAAGTACACAAAAATTGCAACATTACTTGGGGTTATTTTCCATGAAGCACTTTGAAAATCAGTTTAGAAAAATACTTTTTTTATAGTCTAAGTGGAGTATTTTAAAAACGAAAATGTCATTCCCTTCTTGATAACTCAGAAACATTGTAATAGGATTGCACAGTTCCTGATTTTAAAGAGATGTAGGATTCATAGTTTTATTACAAATACAATATTCATTCATAATATTCACTGTTCCTTCTCTTAAAACTGAGTTCACATGGTTGGCTTTTATGTTCAATTTTAGCTTCTATATACACACACACCCCATTTGCTATATGAATTAAGTACTGTATCCCAATAAATATTCATTTCAGGTAGTTGGAGAATCTAGAAAAGATTTTTTTAAAGCAATTGGGGTTAAATAACTTGCTCAAGGTTACATGGCCAGGTGTTTCTGGGTGGGTGCTAAGTGTCTGAGCCTGGATTCGATCCCCAAGTCATCCTGACACTGGGGCTGGTGCTCTTACTCGCTGTGCTACCTGGCTGCCCCTAGAAAAGATTCTTAAAGAAACATCTGCTTATTGATATATACATTTAGAAGACAGTGCTTTGTTTGGTATATATTGAGTGACATAAGACACATATAGAAGTTTTGCCTTCTATTTCCATGCAGGTGCACAACTCACCTATACACAATCTCACCCCCTTAGTCTTCCCTCCCTCCTTATTCCTACACAGTTATACACAGCAATTTGTTCACATAAGTCGGTGTACTGTAGAGTTTAGATGAAAAATACAGGTGTCCTCATAATAAGCAGTCCTCCCAATTCTCATTACTGGTTTGTTTCTTCAGTCTTACAGAAATCCTATATAAAGCAGGAAGCACAGCTATTACTGGAGGAACTAAGATTACTGATTAGAAGAGAACATAATCAGGTAGATTGAGACTGTAGGAAGAAACCATTGCTAGGAGAGGGGGGTATTTGCAGAATGTTTTCCCTGACTCTGGAAAGAGCACCTTACGATTCCAAGCAGCAACACTGAAAGAAACTTGTCTTAAAAGATGCTGCCCTTGTTTGTTTTTCAGAAGCTGGTCAGAGATTATGTGCTTGCTTTGTCTGTGCTTGGCTTTGACTCTCCCTCCAGGTTGCTTGTCCCTAATAGAATGTATTAGGGAGAAGTACCAACAGGGAAATCAGCAAAAAGCTTTCCTTTGAAGGTAGCAAGCCACTGCAGAATTTGAAATGTCTGGGGGCTCATCTGGTGAGTAAAAGCTGCAGATAAATGTAACAGCCATTCAGAAGAATGATAAATGCTCCAACCATTAAGAAGTGTGCTCCCTAAAGGTGGTTCTTTGGGTCATTTTGCTACTTCTAGGAATAATTTTGGATGACTACTACTCCTTATGGTTTCATGTGTAGCATTTATTAGAAGATAAAATGAGAGGGTTCAAGGTTTGCGTTTCACACCAGAGAGCTATTAGGATGATGCAAATCACTGATTAAAGAATGAAGAGAATAAACTTTAGGATACTACTTTTCTATACTTATGGTTTTGGCTTGGCATGCCTAAGTTATTTCTTATATGAAGATACAGTACAAGTTACACATAAATTTTAAAAAGGCACCTTTTTTCCAATACAAAACAATAAGCTTTTCATTTATTGATTAGTAAAAGTCCTTCCATCAACTCATTAGCAAAGGGGTGGTGGAAATAATTTTCACCATGCTGATAATGGTAACACATAATTATGAGCATTCTATTTTCCACAGATACAGGTTTTAAAAGGGGATTTTCCACAAAAGGGAAGATATTAATGATTATTATGAACAGTAATTTATATGTGATCTGAGAAGATACTACTTACATGGCATTAGCAAAGAAACTGGGTCACCAGCTGTAAACAACCATATAGTCAATACAGCATAATTACCTGGTAGAGTTAAGTGGGAGAGGGATGATTTTGAAGATTAACTATATTGATGTCAAATGCTTTAATGAATAATCCTTCATATAGATAAAATTTTAGAGTAAAATTATCTGGTTTTAATATACATTTAAAAAACAGTAACACTAACATTTTCCTGGTTGTGGTGTTTTTATTTTGGAAATAGATCATATGCACATTCATATAAGGCATGCTGATCTCCTTTAAGCCTCCTTTGCTTTTGATTTGGATGTCTCTTTAACCATTTAAGGGAAGATAACTAACTGTTTTTGAATTGTAGCAACATGAAATAAGCCCTGGTGAGGCATGTGTAAATAAATAATTCCTTTCATGTTCTAATACATACTTTATATTGGTCAAAAAGAGTTTTCAAACATAAGTTTCTATTTCTAGATTCTGTGTTTTCCATAACTGGAATTTTAAGTGAAACTAAATCCTAAGAATAGACAGAACATCTCACTTGTGGAAGTCTGATACTGAATTTGTAATGGCTAAGTACAGCCATTTTTCATGGGGAGATTTTTTTTACTAACCTCTTTCTAAAGAAGTTTTTCATCTTTATATTTGTGTTTTATTCATAAGACAGATTGTCCTGGAAAGTACAGAGGCCAGTTAATGGTTTATGAGTTCAAGCTGAGCTGAATATAGCTAAGCTCTGTCTTGCTTGACATTTCATCAAAAGCTGTGTTGATTTGCAATGTTTACGGACCTATTTATTGAACCTTCACAGCTTGAGGTCTGCCACCACGCTTGCTGACATTGCTGAGTTTATCTCGAAATGCATGTACAAACGAAGAAGAAAACAGAAAAAAATGAAGTGAAGACAATAGTTCCCTGGTTTCATAAATTATGCATTTTGAAAATTAAGTGGAAGCTCAAATGAGAATATCTTGTGTTTGCATATGGATTTTGGGTTTTTCTCCCCCAAAGGATTCTCATATATATTTTATCATATGATCCTTATAACAATCCTGTGTTGTGGAGCCAAAACAGGTGATAAAATTCCCACTTTTTTAAAGGAGAAAAATAAGACTCAGAAATATAAAGTGAATTGACTTACCCAAGTTCATCCAGCTAAAGAGTTGTAACAGTGTTGAACTAGAGCTCAGATAGTCTGAGTTTGCAGCCAAAGCCCTTTGCACCTCAAGAAGAGATCTCAATTGATCATTAAAAAATTGTAGGTAGGCATGTGACCTTGGGCAAGTCACTTAAACCCAATTGCTCTGCCCTCCCCCCTCCAAAAACAAACAAAACAATGGTAGGTTCTTGAAGTCTCACTGAATTGTCCCAAACCAATAATTAGGTTATTTCTGGAGAAAAAAAAAAAAACAAAAATCAGAAACAAAAACAAAATTATTCAAAGTGAAAGTCTCTTTTTTAAAAACCCTGAGTACCTTTTTTAAGAACCATAACACGCTCATGATGACGTTGCTACAAAATCATGAATATCAATTCAGTAACATTTTAACTTTTTAGTGTAGGAAATCAAGCTTCAAATTTACAATTGTGAGGTGCATCCCTCTCTCTCTCTCTCTCTCTCTCTCTCTCTCTCTCTCTCTCTCTCTCAATAGTTGTCTTTTCTATCCCATTAGTAACTAACTGAAAGCATGGGCAAATAGCCACTAGAAATAATGATGTGGTGTAATCAATAGAACACAGGACTCAGCCAAGGCTGTCTTTTACTAGCTGTGTGAATTGAAGGTAATCATTTCACTTTGCCTCACTTTTTTCACCAAGAGGCAGTTCCACCTAAGGAATAGTACTTAGGTCTTGCTATCAGTAAGAGCTACATTCAAGTCCTTTCTTTGACATAACTAGCTAAGCAACCAAGGGTAAATTGACTCTTCTTAATACTCTAGACCAGGGGTGGGGATCCTGTGGCCTCTAGGCCACATGTGGCCTTCTAGGTCCTTGGGTGTGGGCTTTTGACTGAGTCCAAGTTTTACAGAACAAATCCTTTTATTAAGGGGATTTGTTCTGTGAAGTTTGGTTTTAGTCAAAGGGCCAAACCTGAGGACCTAGAGGGCCACATGTGGCCTCAAGGCCACAGGTTCCCCACCCTTCCCCTAGCCAATTCTTTTAAGACTGTAAGTTATAATGACTTGCTGATATGCATGAATGAAGGGAGTTAACCTACAAGAAATGCCCTATATTTATGAAAACATAGTTTCCGACAAAGACAGGGATAAAATTATTTTTATTAGACATATCACAGACATATTAAGATTATGTATAGTGTTTGGCAAATGGCAAGCACTTAAGAAATTATTTTTCCCCCATTCCGTCATTTATGTGAAAATACTTCGTAACAGTAAAGTAATATATACATGAGTTGTTGTCACCAGCACTTAGAAAAGTGCCTGGCACATAGTAGTCACTTAATAAATGTTTACTGAATTGAATGTATATTACTTAGTATATTTGTCCACAAAGCTCTTCATTTCTAGTTACTAAAATTAAGGTGTGAATCTCATCTCAGTGAGAGACAGCATGGTAATGGGTAGGGCTCTGGAGTTCATTTCTAGATGTCCTTCCTCAGACATTGCTTTGGGACCCTGGGTGCCACTTCACCTTTCTGAGTCTCAGTTTCTTTACTTGGAAAATGAGAGAGTTGGACTCCATTTCCTCCTAGGCCCATTCTAGCTCTAACTCTGTGGTTCTATGCCTTAACCCTTTTGTTCCTCAGAGTCTTCTAGTCAGTAAAATTATAATTTACACTTCATCTCAGAGACATCATGGTAAAGTATTAATTTAAGTCAAGAAGACGGGTTCTGATTCCAATTCTCCAGCTTAAGGACTGTTATGTAAAACAACTCTGAGCCTCAGGCAACTTTCTTAGAGTCTGTTTAGACAGATCTGGATTTTTGAAATTATTCATTCAAATGATTACTAGATTGTTGACATTTATAACTCCTGCCCCCAAATCACAGGCTCTTAATATGTTGTTAACTCTGTGATAGCAGTATGACTTTGTTTTGTGGTTGGAATATATTCTCACCAAATTTCTTTCTCTTCAGTACATAAAAATCATCTAAGTAGTCTAACTGAGCCTGGTTTCTTGAGAATGGAGCTATAGACATTCTTTTCTGTCTGCTTTTCCATGTGAATTTACTTGATTCTTTCTTTCCTATGTTTACCTGTAGGCTGCTTAATGAATTAGATACAGGGGTAGGGAATCTTCAGTCTCGAGCCTTATGTGGCCCTCTAAATCCTCAAGTGTGGCCACCTAGAAAGCCTCATGTGACCTCAAGGCCACAGATTCCCCATCCCTGAATTAAAGTATCTGTGATTCAGCAGTAAACAACAACAACAACAAACCATCTATAAATAGAACCAGAGTTTACTAAATTATAGTAGCAGACAGAACTTGAGGTTAGGAAGGACAAACAGAGGAGAGAGGTGAGAGGAAAAACTTAGAATACTTCCCTTTCCTAATATAACAACATTCTTTCATCTCCTGCTCATCTCTGTAGAATGGTAAAGGCAGAAAGAAAAAGAAAAGGAAAACTCTGTGTTTGGGGTGGGGTGGGGATGGGATTGTGAGGGGTGGGGAATAGGCCTCATAACCTACTATAACCTGCTGAAAAAGAGAATGGGAGAATGGGAGCTGGCAGAAACATTATTGTTTTGTGTCCTCTTGCCCTCTCGCTCTCCTCACTCCCACTCCCCACATTTTTCTATTTTTAGATATGAATCATAGGTGAACTTGTAGAACACTACTTTTAAACATTTAGACTTAAATAACTTTAAGTGAAAGTTCTTTCTAAATAGGTCTTTTAAGTGGAATAAAAATAATATAAGGGAGCACTGAATTTCTCAGTGAATTATTAAGAAGCCTAATCAAATCTTTTTCAAATATAAAATGCACATCAGTGATTTTTAAGAAAACTGTACTGGAAAAAAAAGCATGGAAGAAAAATGTGATACAATTAAAGCTAGCATAGTTCACTTTTTAAACTTATTTGACCTTTTTCCTTTTCCTTCCACTTAATAATTTCTATTATGTAATGTGTAACATAAAGCTAACCTGGAAAACTATGTTTCAGAAGAGATATTTCTTAGTCTAAAATAAATTAGAAATCTAGCTTAATCACATGAAAATATTGTAGCTAAAATAAACAAGTCCAGCTAATCTAATCTTATAATATTGGAGCTTGAAGGGATATTAAAATATAAATGGGAAATGAATTCTGGAACATAGGATTTCAGAATTCAGACAGATCTTATAAAGTTAGAGATAAATATTTAGAATATGATATGATGAAATATAGAATGACAGAAATTAAACCCCTAAACCATGAAGACTGTCCTGATCTATTCCTTCTTTCCAATTTTCATAGAGCATTTTGGATATTTCCTCTCATCACATTTTTTATATCATACTTCCAAAATATTAATTTTATAATTTTAGATAATAAACTATCAGAATATAGAAATTATTTTTCATTTTTGCATCTCTTCCATCAACTAAAACATAGTAGATTTTTTTTTAAACAATCGGGGTTAAGTAACTTGCTCAAGGTTACGTGGCCAGTTATTTCTGGGTGTGGTGCTAAGCATCTGCACCCGATTTGATCCCCAGGTCATCCCGACACTGGAGCTGGTGCTCTTATTCGCTGAGCCACCTGGCCGCCCCAACATGGTAGATATTTGATAAGTATTGATTTTGTAAACAAAAAATGGAAATATATTAACTTTTTTAAACAAAAGAATATTTACTTGGTCTAGTATAAATTTGTTTATAGATATGTAATAAGTAATAGCTAGCAAATTAATGGAAGGACAATGCTAGTGACTCTTTCAAGCATATCCCTCTTTGAGAGTATATTCTAATTTATTGGAAATTTGTATGCCATAAAAGAGACTTTGCATGCAGTATTCAAATAATTCTCTCTCAACAAAAATTTTGAGTAAAAGCAACTGGCTTCAAATTCCAGCTGTGCCACTTTCTATCTACTGAAAATGAGATTATTGGTTATTCGTGTCTCAGTTTCCTCCTTTGTAAAATAAAGGGGTAGGGATAAACCAGTAATTTTTAAACTGGAGTTCACATATCCTCAATATGTGTATGGAAAGATTTTAGGATGTCTGTGGGCTTCCATGAGAAAATGCATACCTATACTTTCTTCTGTCTTTCTGGCTTTGTCTCTGTCTCTGTCTCTCACATTTTTCCTCTTTCCTGATATCCCCTTTAAATCAATCCTTTAAAATTGGGAAGATTACTTTTCTTCTGATTTGTAACCTTTTTGGTTTCTCTGGACTCATACACACACACACACACACACACACACACACACACACACACACACATATATATATTTTTAAGTTCCCACTCATATCTGATCTTTTCATCAGAAATGCTTAAAAGTCATCTATTAAAGAATGTGCTCCAACCCCCTCTCTGTTGTATTATGATAAGCTTTGGGGGCTAAGTTATTGTGGCTTGTAAACTCTCTCTCTCTCTCTCTCTCTCTCTCTCTCTCTCTCTCTCTCTCTCCCTCTCCCTCCTTCCCTCTCTTTTCCTTTGGGGATATCATATTACAAGATTGTCTCTGTTTTTTGTTTGTTTGTTTAGAAGCTGCCAGGTGTAAGTAGTTCCTTGGTATTTAAAGTATTTCTTTCTGAATGGATGGTATGTTGTTTCTTGGATGTAGAAGCTATGAATTTTATCTACCACATACCAGGCATCTTTCCTTCTGGGTTTTGTTTCAAGAAGAGATCAGTAGATTCTTTCTATCTTTACTTTTCCTTCTATTTCTTGGTGCATCTGGGTAATTTTCATTTATTATTTCTTGAAATATGACTTTTATCTTCTAAATTTTTTCTAAAATTTTATCTTCTTAAACTGAAACTATATATTTCAAGAAGCCATGTGAGTCTCAAATTATTTTTTGACCTATTTTTCAGGTCAGTTGTGTTCAATATCCGATATATAACATTTTTCTCTTTCAATATTTTGATTTTGTTCAAGTATTTCTTTAGTAGAATCATTGAATTCTATTTGATCCACTTTAGTTTGCAAATGTTAGATTCCCTGGGTAAGATTACATTCTCTTCTAAGCTATTTATTCTCCATCCAATTCTTTCCTAAATAATTTATTTTTTTTCTTGCTTCAGAATTTCTAGGTATTCCTATAGTCCTAGTACAAACTTTACTTTTTTTTTCACTCTGATTCTATGCTTGCAGCTGTTACAGAGTTAAATTTGGGATACTTTTTTTCTGGAATCATTTGGTGGTTCCCCCCCACACACCCTTTGTCTTTATAGACTGCATCTCTCTGTCTTAATTGTTGCACAAGCTAGAAAAGCAAGAGTCACTCACATGACAGATTTTGATCTCATCATCAGAGGAGCTCTGGTCTACTTTGCTTTTGCTCTGAACCAGTTAAGCCCTCTTTAAGCAAACTTACTGTCAGGATGTGATATGACATGATATGGCATGACATGATGTGACATGACATGATATGATATATGATGAGCCCCCGATTATCAAGGACACATCATATTAATGCCAAATAATGCTAAACAATGATCAGCTTAGCCCATTGCAGCTCAGAACTCCCAAAAATGAGACCCAAGCCCTCAGCATCCTTGGTAGCAGAGACTACATGTCTTATTCTACATCCTGAGTCCATCAGGTCTGTCAGAGTATCATACTTTACCATCAGTCATCTGGAATCATGATTATTCATTGCATTGACCAAAGGTCTCACATCTTTCAGATTTGTTCATTTATACAATACTCTTTTTGTTTCATGAATTATTACTTTTGATCACTTCACTGTGATCAGCTTCACTCTGAATTAGTTAATACAAGCCTTCCAAGTCTTTATCTCTGATATTATCCATTTCATCATTTCTTACAGTTCATTTGTCATAATTTGTAGCCATGCCCCAATAAATTCTGTATGCTCCCTGACTCCTATTGTAGAGCCTTGCAGTCTATGCATGTCCTTGGTCATCTCCAGTTGTGCTTATTTGGCTGAAGGAGGCCTCCTTATTTATTGCCTCTTAGAGTCTGTTTTTGTTCAGTTTGGGGGCAGAAGATAGCATTCACTTTATTTTCTCATTGAATTTATCATTATTTGATCTGCTGTGAACTTCAGGGTTTTGCTGAAGAGGCAAAGAGAATTTGGGCAGCCCGTCTCCCATATCCATCTTGACAGGGAAGCCTTCTAGTACTACTTTTTAAATTGAAATTAGGAATGTGGGAAGTGGACAGCAACAACAATCCATAGTTGTGAATCTGCAACAAAATCAGAATGAAAGGCCATGGAGATGAGAGTCTTTGGGACAAAAGTAGCAATAGCAGCATTCAGGTTGCACATAGAGTACAGCCTTCATAGGAAGTCAAATATAATAAGAAAGTGTTTAATGACCTTTTTGAAATACAAAGGTTTAATCAAATGGAATTAATGAATGAAGGTAAAGTTCAGGCTTGTGAGATATTGAGAAATGGGAGGTTATAGGTATTAAAATTGTAGTTAGAGAGATGCAACACCAAGTTTGAAAATGAAGCCTTTCTAGGAATTTACAGACACCACAGAAAACACAAAGATACTAAAGTGGAAATGAAGATATGAAATGTAGGCAATTAGGCTGGTCACACAGTGCTATTGATGAAGTGTGAATCGATAATATAGTACCCAGTGAATGAAGGGTGTGATGTGGAAGCTGTGATGCAGAACAACTAATTGACCTAATTTCATTAAAATTAAGGCAAAGGATTTTTGAGAGTGACACTACCAATATATTGCCCAGCATGAAAAATCTTAGACCCCATTAGTCATTTAGTTATTTTATCACTAATCCATTAATTAAAAAAAACTTATTTGTGTCCAAATGATTTTTACTTTTTAGTATAGAGACAGAAAAAAAGGTATCTCTTCCTAATGTGAAGTAGGAGAGTTGGACATATTCTGTGCTTGCAAGTGATGCTGCACAAGAGGACCCTTTAAATAACCAATCATTATGCAATCTCTGTTACATTCTGTAAAATTACTTAAGCATCAACCTTGCACTTGTTCAACCGAAAAACAGCTGATTTTTTTTTCCTGTTTGGTAGGGAATGTGCATAAAAAAAAGAACTTCTGATTTTTCCTGTTAAGGAGCAGGAACACCATCTCCATTTCAAGTCCTTGGCCTAATGATGTGGATTGTCTGAATTCAAATATATTAGTCACTCTAGTTAAGAAGGTAACTGCCTACCTCCACTGATGAACCTGCAATGACATTATGTTACTAAGCAGAAGCCAGAGTATTTGTTGTTTTTAAATAGAGATTCTTTATCCTTTTTATAAGAATTTCAAAGAGACATGTTATTTTTGTAAAAAGATCGATTTTTCTTTTCATATGGGATCAGGGTATCATTACAAATGCCCCCCAAATATGCCCATTTAGTTGAATGATCAGAACTTCACTGATCATGGGGGAAACTCAGGAACTGGATTAAGTTTTCACTTTTATTTGAAAGGAAATCAACATGAAACTTTCCAGTTCAAGTCTCACAAATAGAGTAATGTTTATTGCATATTCAAATGAGGTAACCTGCCTCCTTGTCCCCTGGTAGAAAACATTAATTTTTATAATGGGCAGATGAGTTGGTATTTCTAAAGGGCATAAAATGTTTTATGTCCTTGTTTTATTTGAAGGACCTCAGATGGTGCTGCAGCAGTGAACTAAGAGCCCCTAAACCCAAATTTATAGACTTTACCACTTAATAATGAAGTGACAGTGGGCAAATCATTTAGATTCATTCTCATAGACTATTTCCCAAGGTATGAAATGGGAATAATAATTCATGAACTAGCTAACTCGAAGGGCTGAAGTTGTTAATTTTTATAATAATTAATAATGATAATAATTGGTGTTAATTTAGCTGTTAGAATTTGCAGAGTGCTTTATACATATTAGTCCATTTTTTATCCTCACACTACTTTGGGAGGTAGGTACTTTTGTTACCTGCATTTTTTTTTTCTGTTTTACAGATTAGAAAACTTCAACAAATAGACATTAAGTAACCAGATCAGGGTCACATAGTTATTAAGTGTCTGAGTCATTGGGATGAAAGTGGGAGGAAAACAAGCTTTTTCTATAGACACAATCCACAAGGTTTTCAGTGACAAAGCAAAACAAAACATTAGCACAAAATGAATGACTGATTCCCTCTTCTGACTTCGCTGGGCCAGTGCCTCTTCCACATGTAATCATTCTGCCTCCATTAAAATTAGTAACAACTTGAAGCAAGATAACTCAACCAGATCAGGGTCAAGGTTAACAGGTCAGTCATTACACTTTCAACAAAAGTGATGATTGACAAAATTAATGAATTGTCAATCTCCTGCACATCTGTGAAAAGCATTTAGGTTTAGATTTAATGTATGTGAAAAAAGTATAAGTTCTGTTCAATGAATGAGTGATTGGTATATTAACTATGAGAGGAAAAAATGTTGTTATATCATTTATTTGTGATACACACCTTTAATTGTTTTAATAAAGAATACTTTGAGATGCATACTTCTTAGTTGTATGTTTTTAATTGGAAATGATTACATATATATTTCTTCATTTTATCTGTTCATCAGTATGTTTTCTCTATTTCTATGTCTCTTCTATGCTTAGTGTGACTGCTAATAAAGGTTTGTAAGGCAAGAGAAAAAGATTTACAGAATGATGTACATTAGTGTATTCTCTAGATGAGATAACATGTTTTGTGCAATATAAATTTTATTCTCTGATCCAAAATTATGTGACAATTTAAATGTATAGATTCAAAAATACAAAACCACATTTTTATTACATATTAACATAATTTTTGGTAATTTGTGAAAATAGTTATACATTAAATATTCTAAACTATATTATCCTCTGATGATATTTCACAAAAGTGAGTTATCTTTAAGATCATATTCTTGATCTTAATTTTTAGTGGTGGAATTTTGGGATTTGTTTATTATATCTGATCAGTCATTCATCTACATATAAAAATATTTATTGATAATTTTTAAACAATTAATAAAATAGAATATAATGGGATATAAAATTTATTAGTAATGTCTTCTTAAGCTTCTGTAGAAGTCATATTAAAAATGTCACCCCTACATGTGACCAGTGATCTTTAATAAATGAATACATGATGATTCACTGCTGCAGCATTTGGAATTAAATCTCTTAACCAAAATAACTTCCATGTCTTTCATCTTTTAAATTTTCTTTCCTTAACAGCTGGTCATTAATTTGTCTAATTGCATTATAATGGTTTTTTGTTATACCAGATGTTATCAGGGTTGAGAGAGAGAGAGACAGAAAGACAGACAGAGACAGAGAATGTGTGTGTGTGTGTGTGCACGTGTGCCTTCCCTTTTCCCTCTTCTCTCCCCCACCCCTCCCACACTGTCCTTGTATCAGGGTTTAAAATATCTGATTTGCAACTGTTCTTAACACGTTAGAGAAATGAACTGTTTCAAGCTCAGTGAAATTAAAACCCAAACTGAAGCAACCTAAATTTGTTCAAAGGTCAAGAGCTCTAAAACCTTTTCATGCTTTTTCAAAATTTAATTGCCAAATTTGTTTGTAATTACTGAGCTTCTTATATATCAAACATTTTCTTTTATTTCTCTGGTATGTGGAATGAATGGCCTCAAGTATGGTTATTTCTTCAGATTTAGTTATTTTCCTGATTAATTAAGTTGATTTTAATAAGTTAATGTCAAGTTTTATTGGTGATATTGTTATGTTCCAATTTGTTATGTTTCATAAAAGAAAGTTTTATGAGAAAGTGTGTCTTTACAGATAATTGAAGAGCCAATCATAACTCATTCAGACTGTGATCAGATTATAATGAAAGGATCTTTAACTATCCTTACCAGAATCTTATTAAAAGGAAAAAAGCAAAACAAAACACAAAAGAAGAAGTTCTGTTACACTTCCAATTAAACTCGAGATTTGTTGTTATTGAATTAGCCTACTTCTTATCACATGTGGTTTTCTAGTATATACAATTATAAAAATAAAAAAAAAACACTCCCTTCTGAAGTAACTTCAGGTGTTTCTAAAAGTAAAGACAAAATGTATATTGTTACATTGAGTGAATTGAAGTTGAATTTCAGGTTTTCAATTTCAAATTTTAAAAGTGGGTGTTAAATAGAACAATCTTAATTTTAAAAATTTTCAGTAACAATGAATTCCTCGTGTAATATATGTCATAGCAAAGATAAGAATGAGTGCTATCATGTTTTGGAAAACTCAGTTTGAGAAAACAAAAGCAATAATTTCTAAGACATTAAATATGTAATTTAGCCAAAAAAATATTAACCCCTTACTGTGTACCAGGGATTTCAGCCACTGCCCCTAGCAAACCACTGCCCTCAGACTCAATTCATATATTTGAACAGGTGTGTTCTTGTAATCAGCCTTAATCACATCATCCATTTAGCCCAAGAAAGGACCACAATAACTATCTATCTTGATCAGACAGGACCACAATAGCTAGCCAATTGGAAAGCAGCATAACCAGAATGTTTAACTACCAAACCATAGAAGGGATCCCTACCCTATTATCTAATCCCTTAACATACCTCCTCCTGCCTTTTTAATATTTATAATTTCTATCATGTACTTGTATCTTTACCATATAGTAATCCATCTTGCTCTCTCTGAAGTTACTGGTTCCTCCTGCAACTTAGCCCACTCCATGAGAGGCCTCAGTCTCAATAAATGTCTGTACTTGGATTAGAGTTGGTCTGACTGAATTCTTTGAGATCACTTTTTTTAAGCAATTGGGGTTAAGTAACTTGTTCAAGGTTACAGGGCCAGTTATTTCTGGGTGTGGTACTAAGTATCTGAGCCCAGATTCCAGCCCAGATTCAATCACAGGTTATCCTGACTCTGGGGCCAGTGCTCTTACTCACTGAGCCACCTGGCCATCCCTGAGATCATTCTACCACAACACATCATGAAACCCTGACAGTTTTTGGCCCTGGGTGGGTAGAGACTAAAACCCCAGTAGTTTTTGGCCACTCTGGGTGGACAGAGTCCAAACTGCAACATATATACTTGAGGTAATCTTAGAAGGAAGGCAGTAGCATTGTAGGACAATGGCAATGACTTCTCGAAGAAGGTAGGATTTTAGTTGGGCCTTGAAGGATGTCAGGGAAGCCAGGAGGTAAAGAAAAAAAGGAAGAGAATTCTATGGCTGAGGGCCAGTGAAAATGTGTGGAGTCAGAAGATGGAGTGTCTTTTGGGGTACAGAAAGGAGGCCAGTGTCACTGGATCTTAGAGATTCGTCCATAGTCACTGAGTATGTATCAGAATCAGGATTTGAACCCATGTCTTCCTGACGCTAAGGCCAGCACACTATCATGTGTATCACACTACCAGAAACTCACAGAAGTACAAATTTTCAGTTCATCCTTCCAATATTTCTGTTCATCCACCAATCAAAGACCATTTATTGAATGTCTACTATGTTCCAGACACAGTGCTATATGCTGAAGATTCAAAGATAGAAATTTAATAGTCCCTTCTCTCAAGTAGTTAACATTCTCGGGGTGGGGGAGGGGTTGGTGAAAACTTGTACAAATATAAGTAAATTATATATAAGTATAATAATTTATATATGTATGGTAAATATATGTGTATGGTAAATACAAGATAATTGTAAGGTAGGTGGGAATTAAGTATGACTTCATTTTGATGGTAGAATTTGGGTCAAAATTTTAAAGGAAATTATAGATTCCTAGCGACAGAGGTAAGGACAGTGTGCATTTCAAACATTGGGGATAGCCTCTATAAAGCAAGGAGACAAAGTATGGAAGGGCAGGTTCAGGAAACAACCAGAAACTTAGTTTGGCTGGATGGCAGAGTATTTGAAGGGAAGTAATGTATAAAAACTTGGAAGGGTATTTTGGAGTCAGATTATAAAGGGGTTTAAATGCTAAAAGTTACAAGGAGCTACTGAAATTTCTAGAGCAAAGAAGTGATGTGATCATAGCCATATTTGGGAATATTGCTGTGGTAGGTGTGTGGGAGAGGTTGCAAAGGAGAACTTGTTATAGTTTGAGGTAGTTTTATGGGTCAAAGTATATTGTTTTCAGATTCAAAATTTAGAAAAAAAGGAGAGGGAGAAGAAAAAGAGAAGAAGAAGAATTCAGAGGAGGAGGAAGAGAAAATCATAGAATATCCAACAATTGACAAAAGGAGACTAACTTAGACATAGAATGAAAATGATACTTAATCGGTACACTGAATTAATTCCATTGACTGCAACTTCCCTGCCTCTGTGTTGACCATACTGGTATGCTGGTATAAACTGAGGTAAAATAATTCTTTCCCCTTTGTGGTCTGGCTGTTACACTTTGGCAGACAGGAAACTATATCAATAACTTAGGTTCAAGTTCCCTGAACCAATTATGTCTTGAGGATGGTTTCAGTACCTTTTAAGGAAAAAACAAAATAAAAAAAAAAACAACAACTAACCTAGAGAAAAAACAGATATTTTACTGCCATGCCCTGTCGTTTGTTGGGAAGGTTTTCTAGAGGACCTTTCAGTATCTGAACAGCTTTACCATCATTACTGGATAGTTTGACTACTGGAGAATAAGTGAAAGGTTATCGAGGAGAATAGTGACCAGGAATTATAGATTTCTCCTCTCTTCTACAGAACAATTCTTAATGATCTGGTCATGTTGTGAGTGATGGCAGATTTTGGCAATTCACATTGGATATAAAAAGTAAAATGTTAATAATGAACAAAAGTAGCACCAGAAGTATCAGGGCTATTAGACTTCTCCTTATGAGCCCAATGAATGAGGAAGGACTACTCATATTTCATCCCCCTTAGAGGCCTCTGATAAGTTACTACCCTTCTTCTCTGGAAGCTAGGTAGATAACTCACCTTCTACCCCATTATCAATCTCCCTTCCAAGGCCAACTCCTTCTCCATTCCCCCACCACCAGAAATAACACATTATTCTTCCAAGTCTTCTTTTGGAAGGAATTAATTATCCAACGACCACCGGGTGCGCTAGTGGCAGCAAGGTGGAGGGAGCCCCATCAGTTCTAAGCTATAGAAAGCAAAGGGTTATCTTGGACCTGAATTGTTGCTATCCATGCCAGACCCAAGCCACTGCCTACTCTGTTGCTCAGTACTTCGGGCATCTGCCCTTCTTATTAATATTGGGGATCATTTAGCTGCCCAGTGCTACTCTGGCTCGGATTACTGCCCCCCCACCCCCGTTCCACTACCCCTTGTCTTTGGAACCAGCTGCTATGACATTTGGGGCCTGAGCGCTGTCCTTTAATTTTGATTGAGTGATACCATAGATATGACCTTTATCACTCTCCTCTGGGCTGAGCATGGTCAGAGGCCCCTCCACTCCTGGGGCCTATGCAATGCTCCTTTCTGCTGAGTCCAGGTACTGCCATCCTCAAGGTAGTTACAAGTACTACTGCTAACCCTTATTTTGGGACCTGCATTGGAGTCCACACACTTCACCAACATGTACTAGAAGTCCCAGAGGGAAAGAGAGTTACAATTCATAGGAGTGAGAGAGAAGGTGCTTTTAATGTATACTTTTTAAACAGCAGCACCTTCACCTCAGGAAAACCAACTTGGGTACCTTTATCCATATCCTCAATACTGGGAATGTCTGCAGGCTCCTGGACAAGATCAAGCCTTCTCCTTTTAAATGCCTCCCAAATACCAAAGAATCATAACATATGAGAGTGACATACCTCCCAATTATCTCCTAACTCCCTTATAAGAAAAAGTCTGAAGTTCCATCAGCAGAATTCATGGATAATCCCCAAATTCCAGGCTTTATGATGAACTTAGGTCACTAAAGCAGGTGGGTCTGAAGATCATTACCACCCCCAAAATTAAAAAAAAATCATGCAAATGCAAGAATCATCAATAGATAACACTTTATATTTTGGGATGTAGTTCTTAAAGATACAGAACACATTTACATCTGTCCAAAGTTGCTGAATGCACACAAAGAGTTTCCTCTCCAAACCCTTGAAGAGCAATGTGGGATATCTTAAAGGATGAAGTGAGATCTTCCAGAAGAATGGGGGAGGGAGTCTCACTTTTATTTGTGTCATTCTCTCACTTGAACAAAGAAATCCCAATAACTGTTGAATATTGCCAGTTCTTAAAATCCAGGCCTGACAAGTCAGCCTGTTGCTTCAGTCAGAGCTAGAATGAAATAAGATACTCTTTTAGTAATTAATATATGCAGATTTACTTAGCCATAGAGTGGGAAAGATATTCAGCAAAGATATATCATTATATTCCTAGGGCATAGCTTTCTTGCCTCTGTATTAAACATTGACACTCTAGTCAAACCTGAGGAGAAACAATTCTTGCAGTTAGTAGGACTTAGTAATGGGTACTGTACTTATGTAGATTGTAAGCTACCTCAACTACTTAAGTCAATCATGTTTTGAGGAGAGTTTCAATAGCAATTAGGGAAAACTAGCCTAGCCTACATGACAATGATTCCTCTTTTCCCAGGTAGGGAGACTAAATAGGATGCTAGTGCATTAGTTCAGGACAGGTGATGAGAGTCTGTAGCAGGGTACTGACTGATTGAGATGTGGAAGTAGAATTAATATGATCTTGGAATTAGATCATATATCTATATCTATAATGAGGGAAAGTGAGAATGTCACATTTATAGGTACCTGGGTGGTATAGTGAACAGAATGCTAGACTTGGAGTCAAGAAGACCTGAGTTCAAATATGGCCTAAGGTATTTACTAGCTGTCAAGTGGGAAAATCAATTCACTTCTTTCTGCCGCAGTTTTCTCATCTGTACAATGGAGACAATAACACCACCTATCCATTAGCATGGTTATAAAGAGAAAATGAGATAATATTTGTTAAGTACCTTGCAAAAGTTAAAATGATATACACACATATATGTATACTGTGCTGTTGCCACTGCTGATGTTGTTACTGTTATTGTTATATACTTAGAAGTCAAGGATCTAAACTTGGATGACTGAAAAACTGGTGACACCTTTCACTGAAGCAGGAAAAATAGAGGAGTAACTTTAGGGGTCTAGGTGGGGAACAAAGTGTTCTGTTTTGAACTATTTAAAATTTTTAAACTATAGGAAATCCAAGTTGAAATGTACAGTTATAGTTAGCAATTTGGGATTTGAGTTTATAGGACAGACTAGTTCTGGATAATGGAATAATTCATTCTGAAATTGAAAGTGGCAAGTTTCTACTTTGTAATAAATAGTCTGATTATGAATAACTATATTGTATAGGAAAATAGGGTAATATCTAGTCAGTTTTGCTGCTTGACATTATTATCAAGTCCTGGAACTTGGGAAGGGAATAAGTATTAAGTAAGTTCATTACCACTTTTCTTATAATCTGTTAGGGGAACCTAAAAACGTTCATGTGTTCTTATTATCTGATGATATGAAGACTTCTGCTTTCTTTTATTGCACATCAGTTAACCAAAGGTTCTTAGGCAACAATTAGGTAAAACAATACTGACTTTATTTGACACTGGAGTAAAAACTTTCTAGCATTAATTCCTGACTTCATATTAGTTATATCTGAAGTTAAAGTTCTCACTAATTTCAGCATTAGCCTATAAATAGAAGACAATATTGTCCAGTAGAATAAGCACAGGACTGAGAATGAGAAGAATTTGATTAAGAGACTTTGGGTCCTTTCATGTCTATGGGCTTCAGAGTTGTTCTAATATTTAATTTAATAATATGCTTACCCAACTGACCAATAAGCATTTTTAAGTATCTATTGTATGCTAGACAATGCATGTACAAATACAATTAAAAATTTGTGTTCAAAAATGACTAGTTCCTAGTGGCAATCATTTAGTGACATTAAAATGGCAGGTTTTCATTGGGATTCTAAGCATGTGCTGAGTTGCATGTATGGCTTATCACATAGTTTGCTTTTTGTTTGTTGCTGTTTTTGTAACTTTCCTATAGACTTGCTTGCTTCATGGATATTTTATTTCCCAATAATTAATCTGTATTTGTAAACTGTAAGAATGTACTCTTTATGAAGGCAGGGGCCATGTTTTACCTAAGATTTGTATTTCTTCTAGCCCTTAAGCTGCATACAAAGTGCCCTTCATACATTTTCCAAATGAATCAATACATTTATAGATAATACCTCCCTCAATCCCAGTCAGGCTGTAATCATACCTTCTGGTGATGTTGCTTTAAAAACTACCACATCCAAAACCTAATATGTCATGTCAGCCAGCATTAATAATAAGACAACACAAAAGTATATTGGTTTATAAAATACAAAAGGCAGGTTTCCCTCATTTAGCTAATGGAAAGTTTTTTAGCAGATGAGGTTTGGATTTTGGTTCAGACCAAGTACTGAAAAATGAGTATTTCTATTTTAGTGTCTTGCTCTGTTTAATGGTGTAGTTATTTAAAGGTAAAGATTGACAGCACTTTTCATTTTTCTATGATGACTGATTTGCATAGTACCATTATTTCAATGATATCATTAGGGGCTGGGATTCCCCCCCCCTTTTCACATGTTAAAAGGAGAAGCACTATCTATCATTATTACTCTTCTCTAATTACATTTGATTAGAAACAAAAATGGCATGGGGATTTCAGTAAGCCTGGGCCTGACATGATGCTAAATATCCAGATTAAAACTGAAAAGTTCATTCAGTTACCTGAACTTTTCCTCTACATGGTATCAGGGCATCAGAATGCCCATCTATCCCCATGATTAACTACTTATCTTTCAGTTTTCATCTAGATATGTAATGTAATATAGCCATAACATGGCAGTAAAGGAATAAAGTCTTATTCCCTCCCCTTACACTACTCGAGTCTCTAAGTGGCCTTGGGCACATCACTTTTGTTGTTGTCTTTTCCTCTGAAGAATGAAAATAATTAATGATTTTTCCCTTTCCAAACTCCAAGATATTTTGTGCAGATTGATAAACCAATGTCTGTAAAAGACTCCATAAAGAAGAATTCTGCAAAAACAAGACATTATCTTTACTATCATTTTCAATATGACAACAATGGTCTGTTAACTTTAGGGTGGATAGAAAAAAATCTAGCAAAAATCTATTTATTTAGTCTACCTTCTTTTTGAGCTACTAGGCTCTAAGCACCAGCTAGTCAAAGGACCACCATGTCTTTACTCAATTTATTTAAGCTTAGTTTTGTTAATATATGCTTTCTGAATTCAATCCATTTGGAGGCTGCTGGATTTTTGCCTATGACCAGGATTGAGTTTACTTTTATTTTGATTTTGTTGTTTTAAAATCACATGAAGGTTATCAAATCTCTTAATTCTTTCAAGTATTATGATAAAAGAAATGAAATGAATGATTAAAAGTCAACATGAACATATATACAATACATTTAAAAATATTTTACATAAAACAACAAATAAGTTCATATTGCTATACTTGTATTAATATAATAGGATCCTTGGTCCTCTTTTATATAATATTGAACACTTACAAAGATTTTAATTGATGATTAATTGGGAGAAATGAGGCCTTAAAATTGCTTTTATTTTTGAAACAGCAGCCTAGGAAAAATAAGTGAAAAGCATCAAAGAAGAGATCACAACTGGGCATAAATCTTTTAAGTCTTTCTTTGTTCTATCTATCAAATCGATGCTTACCTTTAAGAAAACATCAATCTGTTTTTAGCCTTACTGCTTACTTTTCACATTGACAGACTGTGGTCAGTCATTTGTCTGGACAGTGAGTCATAATTGGCTAGTACTGAGTCTCTAGGGACTTCCTTTTGCCTGACTAGCCAGCTGATTATTAATGCTTAAGTATTGCTGTTTAGTCAAAATGAGGGATCACAGCACTGTTTGGAATGTTCACTGAAATCTGCCTACTAACTGATTTGGGTAGTAATATCTCATGTAATGTCAAAGGTTATCCTTCAATTGGAGACTCAGGTTATAGAAATTGCCAACTATGATTGCAGAAAAAATCTAGTGATAAAGTATTTGATAGATATATAGATGTGTATGTATAGTTATATATGTAGTTGTATAACTATACAAATCACATTGAATGGCATAATGATAACTAATTATATTTATTATTTATAAAATATGATGTTATATAGAATCATTCAGCTATACTAAGTGAAAATTAATTGCATTCCTGATTGCTGAAGAATATTTCCAAATGTTGTCTGCATTATAATATTTTATTGGGAAACCATGATTCCTGAATGAAGGATGAACAAGGATTAAAACCTTTGCTATTTCTAACATTATCCTATAAGATACTATGTCCTCACTTAAGAGGTGAAGAGAGAAAAGGTTCAAAATGACAGAATATCTGCAATTTAATCTCTTTGCTTACACCTTTTTATGAACTAATAATATATTATTGTGAGTGGCATAGTACCATTATATAGGTATATATATATATATATATATACATATACACACACACACACACACACACACACATATATATATATATATATACATATATATATATATGGCACAGTATTCTACCAGACTATAAGCATCCTACTGTACAAACTATGTCTAACCTATTTTCAAATTTCTATTGTAAGTAAAATAGAGCATTATATAAGAACTTGGAAAACTATCCCTGGTCCCTAGTCTTTTACTGTCCAATACATCTTGCATATACTTTCAAAGTCTATATTCCTAAAGCACAGGTCTTTCCATTATTTTATTATTATTATTATTCCTGCTTGCAAGTTTCAGTCATTCCCTATTGTCTCTAATACAAGTAAATTCCTGTTAGGCACTTAAAGTTTTTCACAGCCTAATCCCAACCTATCTTTATGCACTAATTTTGCATCATTGCCCCTTGTATTCTATATTTACCAGCCAAACTGATCTTCTACCTCTTGTTCCCCGTATTTTATTTCCTACCCTGTGCCTTTCCATACCTTGGCCCCAGACTTCTTGGATTCCCTTACTTCTTTTAAGCTTAAGCTCAAGAACTAATTCCTACATAAAGCCCTGACTGATTTACACTACCCCAGTGACCAGGACCAGTGCTCTCCACCCTCCAAAAATTAGTTGTTTATTTTTTATGTGGTTTGTATTTGCTTATCTCTGAACATATTCCCACCAGCCCCCCAACACCTAGTAGAAGATCTGTAAAGGCAAGAACTGTTTGTTTTGGGGTTTTTTTTTTTTTTTTGGTCTTTCTGTCAGTGTTCAGGACAATGTTTAGCATTGTTTAATGGAATATTGAGAACTAGTATGAAATATTCCTTTACATTTGATGTTTGATCTGCTTAACTATTATATGATGGTCATAGAAGTCTAGTTTGAGGGTCAGCCAGGTAGCACAGCTAGTAAGAGCACTGGCTCCAGTGTCGGAATGACCTGGGGATCAAATCTGGGCTCAGATACTTAGCACCACACCCAGAAATAACTGGCCATGTAACCTTGAACAAGTTACTTAACCCCAATAGCTTTAAAAATAAAAGTCTAGTTTGACATGACAATAACTAAGTATTTTTTTTGGTGGGACTTGACTTAAAATTGATCACATGTATCAAATTCAGTGGCATTCCTTAGTAGTGTGAAATATAAAACACATTGTTTCTCAATAATTATATTACTTCAATTTATGCTGATTTTATTAACCTCCTAAGTTGTGTTCTTAGCTAACAAAGCAATATAACCAGTGACAAATGGTACATACCTATTTTAGGAATGAAATCTCCATAAGAACTTCCTTGCCTTAGTTTTCTTATTATAGGTATAAGTATTTTGCATTTTTAAAATATGATTTATGTGACATTTAACCTTTGCCATCTCATTCATTTTTTTCTCTTTGATAAGTTCCTGCCACCTTTTTTCTTCTTTGTAGGCATTGTTGTGGTGGTTTAAAATATTTTATTTAAGCAACCTTGATGATTAACGACATCCAAGGGAAAATATTCCAAATCTCCAATATGAAATGATTAATTACATATATTTAACAGAATAATTTTTAAACTGACTTGCAATTCTGTTGTGTTGGATTTCATTTGATAACTGTATGACCAAAAGTTTTCTAAATTCTCGTTCTTTGTAAATCCTCCTATCTTATCTAGCGTATTTTCCATGGTTTTGATTGCTGTTCATTTTATTTTATTCTTAGTGGTATTTTGACTCCTATCATATTGACTCTTTAAGTTTCAAATTCAATAGTTAAAACTAAGGATATCAAGGATTTCTGATATGCTTTTGTTTTATAGACTTTCTGTTTCTTTGTTATTGTCTTTAATTGGTCAGTTTGTTGTTGCTGAAATCATCTACTCCATGGCCCAGTGAGATACTGGTTCAAATTTCCAATGACTTTCTAAGGGTGTTGGTTTAATAGCCCTTCAGTGGTCATTGGGATGATTTCTAGAGAACTCAGCCATCATCCTATGATTTTTACTCAGCCTCTATCAGCTCATGTACATCATGAAATGTTTTTGCATTTTTAAGCTTTCTGTCAAATAGTATATAGTATAGTGCATTAATTATGATGATAGTTGACAATAGCTTTTAATACCTCTGTTTTGGTATAGTTGAGCTAACAGTAAATTTATACTTTTAAACTCAGGAAAGTCTTTCCAAAGATACATTCTTTGTGCCCATTTCTTCATCAAAATCTTTTAAGACATCGTTTTTCTCATTCGTTCCATTATTAGAAGCAGCTAGGTAGTGAAATGGATAACTCATTGGACCTGAAGTCAGGCAGAATGGAGTTCATTTAATGGCAGTGTGACTCTGCAGCCAGTCATTTAACCTCTATCTTCCTCAATTTCCCTATCTGTAAAATGAGGATAATAATAGCACCTACCTCCTAGGGTTGTTGTGAGAATAAAATGATATGTAAAGTCTTTTGGGTTTTTGGTTATTTTGGGGGGGGATTTTTTTTTGGAAGGGGGAAGGCAGGGTAACTGGGGTTAAGTGATTTGTCTAAGGTCTTGCAGCTAGCAAGTGTTAAGTATCTGAGGCCGGCTTTCAACTCAGGTCCTCCTGATTCCAGGGCTGGGGCCCTATTCACCGCGCCACCTACCTGCCGCAATAATCAAAGTCTTATAGAAACACTACCTACCATTCTATTGCACTTTTTCAACTTTGTGTTAGATGTAAATTTTCAGTGCCTTTAGATTCTTCAGCTTTTTTTCATCTTTCAGATATAAATAAAACCTTCACATCCACTCTCATCTCATCTAATTTGAACTTAAGAATGAAGTTATTTCTTATAATTGCCATTCATTGACTTGTATTATATTAATGTATAACTTGATGCTGAGGGTATCATTGATAAATAGCAGTATGAAACCCCTGTCTTTCACTGGCAAGATGTTTCCAATTTTGTTATAATTTAATACTAGTATATAAAAAAGCAATCATAGTTTCAGTGCCATTTTATGTGCACTTATTGCTTTCTAGAGTCATATGCACCTATTTATTCCAGTAAACTTGCCTTCTTATTATATGAGAATATGAAGGAAGGTAACTCATTTTGTTATCTTTGCTATGCAGATTATTCTGATGGTTCCCAGAAAGCCCAGACTGCAACACTATGCCTCCACATCTATTTCATAGATTCCTAGCTTACCTTTCAGCAGCTGTATCACACTGGATGGGGTGCCTACCCTATAATATATGTCATTTCTGGAAGTTGAAAGACCAGTCTTTCATATTTCCTGGCTGGTTTTCAAGGTTAGCATTGTGATTGAAGTCCCAGGGCATACAGAGTCCCTACTATATATCTCCTTGCCTGGAATTCCCTTATTTGGCCATCTCCCCTCACTAATGGCACAAACAATGAATTGGACAAGTTATTATAATGACTATATTATGATTGTCACCATTTTTACTTGTATTTGATGATTACTATTATTAAATTCAAATCAATCATTCATCACTACATAAGTACCACTCCCTTGAACTCCTACCACCCCATGCTTGACCATTTCCAATATTCTTTAGTCAGACCCTTGTAACATCTCCTTCTGCTTTCACAAATATTGTTGAGACTCTGTAAAAAGGAAATGGGGATAAGTGAGGACAAAAGAGCTTTTCAAAACTATGAAGGATAAAAGAACTGAAGGGAGTTAGAAAGGGTCTGTGGAAAATAGCGATAAATCCTGGGTCTCTCTTCAAGGTTCAGGAATTTTGGTATGGAAAATTTACCAGTAAATAAGTTAATGTGTATTTAAGAAAAAAAAATAACTACATAGGCCTTGTTAGTTTCCAGGAAAGACATTTTAAAGCGTCATATTTAGTTATGCACACTGGACTTTAAAATTTTAGTATTTTAAGCACATTTTGAGGGAAATCAGGGAGTTATGTGAAACTACTATTCATCAATCTCAATAAATATAATGCCATTTGAGAAGATTAAGAAAAAATATAATTTCATAATTGAAAAGAAAAATTGAAAAAAAATCACTGCTTCATTTATTACAAATCAATATTAATCCTGCTATGAGCAAGGCATTGTTTTAGGGCTTCCTAGGTTCCCTTTGTAGTCAATGAAGTATCACTATTTTATATAGATTTTCCAAGATCAAGTGAACATTTGGAGAAAACATCTTAAATATGTCTAACGACTTTGCTTCTCACATCTTAGTTTTTGCATTTAGATGAAAAAGTAGAAAGTGGCTATCTATAAAGAAGTATGTACTTATACAGCAACACCTTAACCTTTTATTTAATACATGGAATAGCTTTATAATCTTGCTTGTGCAATTATTGAGTAAAACTTTGTTTATGTGGTTTCATTTATTTGAATTTGGTGATAATTAAAGCAGGAGCTAGGCTGACATTTACCTGTGCTTTATCTATGAGAAGCATTTGCTAAATAAAATGTAAACAGGATTGGAAGAAGATTCCAAATTATTTAAAATAGTTGAGTGCTTCTGAAAACCATCAAAAAACTAGATTTGCTTAAAACAATTGATATGCTACTTATGTATTATACTTATCTCCTCATTTAAAATGGCTTCCCTGAGGACTCCTGCTGGGCAACACTTTGTTTTGTATGCATTATAGCATGTGCTTGCAGAATATAATTAAAGAAATGAAGTCTTTATTACATTAATTCAGACTTTGCACTAATTCAGACTAATCCTTTCCAAATTGGTCTGAATTAATGAGGTTTTCTATGACTTCAACTGTTTGAAAATAATTGTTAAATAATTCCTTTTGTAGGTGAGTGGTATTAGTTTTACATTTGGAAAAAACTGAGGCTCAAAAAATTTGGATCATGTTTTAAAAGATTATTTTAAAGTTAATGTTGATACCACATTGATGATGAAGAATAAAATGATCTTCCCTAATGGAATAACACTCAATTAAACCACATCTTTAAAAGAGGTAAAAATCACCTCCAATTAGAGGGAAGATTAAGTGGAAGGTGGTGGGGAAAATCCTTATCTTCTTCACCCAAACTGTGATCTCAATTTGAGGGCTATATATTATAAATTCAATTCCCTGTGAGACCACAAAGCCTATTTGAAAATTCCAGAACGGTGCAAATATCGAATAGTCATGCCTCTATATTTACGGAGGCCTGTGTTTATTTTTAAACCCATTGAAATTTCAAGAAATTTATATTATTTTTATGTAATCACCAGACCAAGTAGGTGTTCTCAGATAAGGATGGGAACTAAAGTTCTTCACCATAATTTATGAGAAAGAAATATGGTACCAGGATTTTACCACAATGTACTTTGACTCTCAAAAGCATGAGCTTAGAGTAACATTGTCACATGTACCATTAATAAGGGTTTTTTAACCTGTGGTAATTTAAGTCCTCAATGTCTTCTTGTCTCTAACTCCCTTGACATCCTCTACCATCTATCTTTAAATTAATGCCTTTTGCTGCCTTCTTAGCAGTGTTCATACGGATTAGCAGTAAAATTCAAATTAAGAATAAGGGAGTAAATAAATATATTCTTTTAAAATTGTCCTTCTAAGGCTTATTAAAAAAAAAACTTAACTATTGAATTTACTTGGAGACATTAGAATGGCTGCCCTTTGAAAGAATTGTTAATCCAAATTCATTTAAATACAGGTCAGTTTTTATTATAAAGTAAACATTTCTGTAGAGCCAAAAGATTTCTAGGATTAGTTAATGGTCTCTTCCCCTCAAAAAATAAAAAAAGAGGAAATGTTGCACAGGATAAAAACACTGGACTTGATATCAGAAGAGATCTGGATTCCAATCCTTTCTTCAACCCTTTATTACTTCTGTGATCTGGGACAGATCACTTGATCCCATTGAGCCTGAACTTCTTCATCTGTAAAATAGGAACAGCAGTATCTGAAAGATTTTCCTCAGGGTTGATATAAGAATTAAACTAGATGATATATCACATTCTAGTAGGAAAAATGTGTACAACTTGCTACTAATACAAAGCATTATGACACAGTGAAATAAAAGGAACCAAGAAAGTTTTGTAACTATTGAGAAGAGGGAAGAATAATATCTCCTAACTAGATTGCATTGTAACAAGATTCATGAAGTATGTGATGTGAAAACAACACCTTAAAGAGAGAGTATTCAGTAGGTGAAAATGAGAAGCAGGGGCATTTTAGATGGAACAAATGTCATAAACAAACGGGAGCAACCAGTAATTCTGGATGAGGCATTAGGTGTGTAGTGAGAAAGAAACCTGAGAAGGTAGGAAGGAGCCAGGAATTTGGACATTCTGTGATGGCTAATAAGGAACCACTTAAACTATTTAAATTTAAAATTGATTCAGCCACATTTGTTTTTAGAGTTCCCCTTATAGCCAAATGTCAGGAATTTCCATTAATGCTGACTAACTTTAGGAATGTTATATTTGACAATGATCAGAGCAAAAGTTAAAAGTCTATAAAAGGAATCAAATCCTAGAACTTGGCTTCTGTGTTCTAATCCACTAAACTAATGAACCAGAAACTCAGAAGATAAAATATATATCCTTTTTAAATATGTTCTTGAGATCATGGCTATTGTAGGGGAGGGGTGTGGTTAGGGGGTGAGGAGGGGGAATAAAGTCAGAGAAAAACATTGTTTTCTTTTTTGATTTACTGATCACAACAACTTCCTTCTTTTTAGCCTCATGATATTTTACAATTGAAAACTACTCTACTAATTGATATATTTTCTTAGCCTAATAGAAAAGACTAAAATTTTAGCTAAAGCCTATTTACTTTATGATGAACTTTCCTTCAGCATTTTGAATGTACGGATTTGTATTTTTTTAAACTTTATCAAAAACTTTCTTATTTATTTTTTCCTATTCTTGTAATATTCTTTGAAATCAGCTTAAGTGTATGTTTGTTTTGTCCAAATCTGTAACAAGTGAATATAGAGAGCCTCCTGGTGTGCAAACTCCTTTCACTCTGCATATTAGCTCATTTCTAATTTAATCTCTATAAATTGTCTAGCACAGAAGTTAAGGGAATTGCCCATGGTCACATGGTTAGTACTTGTCAGAGATAGGACTTGGACACAAATCTTCCTGATTTCAAGGCCAGCTCACTAGCCATCATGCTATGTTTCCTCCTAAGTATTATTATAAATTCCATTTGAGAAAACTAAATCACAGACACTTTAATATTTATGTTTAGATATATGAACTAGAGAGTGTCTTTCTCTTTATGCATGTGTGTGTCGTATTTAGAACAATAATATTGCTTTTATTGTTGTTTGGCAAACGCCTTCCAATAATAACAAAAATGTAAACTCCTGAGATAATTTAATATACTACTCATAATAATCTGTATTTACATGCTACCTAACATACCATTAAATACATACATTTTTTTTTTCATGAAATCCTTGGACCAATCAATAGGAGCCATTGTCTACTTTGAGGAGTTATCGTCCCCATTGTACTTCATATCTTCTATAATGATATATCTTGAACATCTTCAAGGAGAAGCTAGATGACCCATTATGAAGGATAGCATGAAAGGGATTTCTATTCTGCAGTTGGGCTTAATGCTTTTGTTTGTCTCTCTAAACTGTGAAGTTCTGTGACTCTTGGACTTCAATTACAGGACTAGAGAACTAGGAAAATTAGGAAACTGAATATGATGACATGTATAGATAGGATGAATTTAGCCTGAAGCAGATGAGACTTAAGAGACAACATTCTAGCCATCTGAAAGTATTTATCTGTATGACTGACATATGGAAGAAGGATTAGAATTGCTTTTATTGGCTCAAAAGCTCAAAGCTAGAAATATTTGAAGTTGGAAAGAGATAGATCTCAGATCAATATAAGTGATGGGAAACTTTTGAACAATCAACACTGGCCAAAGTGGAATGTGTTACTTTAGGAGGAAATAAATTCCCTGTTGATGGAGGTCTTTAAGCACAGATCATCCCTTTTTGGAGATGCAGAAGAAGTTTTCATTCTACTGCTCTGTTTGTCTTATAAGTTTGGTTCAGAGTCCCTTTTTGTATATGGGAGGGGATATTGTATTCCTGGAGCCCTTAATCTTTTTTGTGTCATAGACTGCTTTGACCTTTCTTTGAATTCTATAGAATTCTTCTTAAAATAAGGCTTAAAAAATAAAATAAAATATTTAGAATCACAAAGAAAACAATGATAATGTAATATAGTCATCAAAATATAGTAAAAAAAGTTCACAGAACCCATATCAAGAAACCATATTCTATTTAAAGATAGAATGATAATTCTACAAATATTATATAGGTCCCTTATTCCTTCCCATGATGTTGAAAATAAGGACAAATGTTTTTGGAAGGTGTGTCCCATGCTTTTTTAAAATTTATTATTTTTTATTTTTTCCCCGTTGTCCCATGCTTTTTTTAATGATATCCCACATTACAGTTTGAACTTTAGTATCTGTACATCTTAAGAGCATGTGTTGAGAGCCACTATTCTATGTCATTTGTTTTATTTAATATTTTTTTATCTCCTTCAGTCTTCAATAGTTGATACCTTTGAGTATTAAATTCTGCCTGATAGTTTGACTCCTGCTTTTTTAATATCAGAGCAAAATATCTGGAGATAATAATAGCTTACAAGTATATAATGCTTTGTATTTACAAAGTGTTTTCGACAGAACATCCATATAACAGGTAGAATCAATGTTAAAATTCCATTTTACAGCTGAGCAAACTAGATTCTAGAAAGAAGTAATTTGCATATGATCAGACTGTTAGCAAGAATGAGTTAGAATCTGAACCCAAGCCTAGATTATAAAATCAATACTCTTAATCATAATTCTGTGCTGTCTTTCTATGAGGACCTTCTTGTAATTACTCACTGCTAATCTCAAGCAGTGGTTTATCTCTATTACCATTCTATCTCAACTATACCAGTATAGTTTATAACCAAAAGTTTATGATTAAAACCTGGAGTTTGGATTACCCTCTTACCAGAGAACCTATCACTTCCCTTCCCTTCCAGACATACCTAATTCTACAAAGTGCTCACCCTAATAGGATTTTAGGAATTGTTTTTAATCTGCCTTGACATAAAGGCAGCAGGGACAGGGACTAAAAGTTGATGTGAATTCTCTTAGGTTTCTCTTTGTTAATACATGATATAGATAAATAGATGATAAAATATAGATAGATATAGATTGATAAATATTGAATGAGTAAGTATTGAGTGTTTACTATGTATTAGTCCCTCAGTTTATTTCTGAGGATACAAAAACAAAATAAAATAAAATAATACATTTTTTACTCTCAAAAAACCTAGTAGTGGGAGAGAATAACAATAAAAAGGATGGTAGAAAGTTGTGGGGTATCACTTGGGTGCCAGGTCAGGAATTTGTCAGGAAGGATATAAGCAATATGACTGGGCCTTTTGATAATGTGATAATATGATGGAACTTACTTTCTCACAGGGGATAATAGCACTTTTAGAGGAATAGTGCCCATTAAAGGGAATTTGGACATGAAGAGTAAGTGGAATAATGAGCCCATGGTACAAACCAATTGAATACTCTTTTCAGAAGTAATGATGGAGTTGGAAAATCCTTAGAATCAAAGTGCAATAGTCTTAATTTACTTATGAAGAGACTGAGTACCAGATAGATGACATGATTTACTCAAGAAAAAAAACAACTTTACCCTCCCATCATATACCACTTTCTCAATAATTAGCACTGGTAGACTGTACTAGGTTCTTACCAAGGAATCAGTCACCTCCCCCTGTTTGCTTTGGTGCTTTCTGGACAGTCAGTATACCTTACCTTACAGTGTCCCAATGGCACTGACACAAACTTGCTTGTATATTTTCTCCTTGAAAAGAATGTCTTAAAATAATAACAAAGTGCTACTTTAGTATGATATAGACTCTCTGTTTTAGAGTCTGGGAGATCTGAGTTCAAGTACCACCTCTGACACATTTTGGCTATCTGATCCCCAGGCAAGTGCCTCAGGATCTATAAACTTTAGAACATTTGTCAATATGCCTTCCTATTCAGAAATTCCCCATATTAATGGAATAGCTGATCCAGAACAAAAATTTAAACTATTAATATAACATATACATATTATATATTTCATGTAAATATGTATAAATACATATGTGTATATATTCATAGATATATTTATTATACAAAAGCCTAAGTAGATTAATATTATCAATTATCTAAATTTCATTAGAATTGAATGTTCAGATTGCTGAATGGGCCCATCACTAGTTCATAGATATTGACTAGACACTGAAGATGGACAATGAATTAGAACCAGAATAGAATTGAAGAGTTGAATGGATTGTTTTTTAAAAATGTAATACTGTTTTTAATTAATTCTTAAACAAGAACATATCCCTTAGAAAATTAAACATTATCAATACTTTGGTAAAATTCTATGGCTATATTTTTTGAAAAAAAAAGTTGTGAACCAATCAAAAAGTAACAAAAATCCACATGGCAAAGTATAACATACTACCGACAATGAATCCCACAGTAGAATATGTAGAAAATGTATCATCAAAGAGATAGATGTATAATTGAAGAAAGAAGTGGATTGATGTGCAGTGGGCAGTGGGGGAGGAGATAACCAATATTTAGACCATACGCTGCAGTAGTATATGCGATGTCATGTGATTAAGGGAGAAGAAACCACTACATTCAGGAAATACTCTGTGGAAGAGTTAGAAGGGTGAGCAGGACCATAGAGACATGGAATGAACAGGCATGGGTATGTTACAACCTAATTCATTGCAAGGAGCACCCCTATCATTAAGCTCACAAAACTGTCAAGGAAGTTTCAATATTATAACTCACAAAGGAATAGGGGGACAGATTAATTGGAAATTCAAATGTTGGTTGCCATGATTTTTTTTTCTTTTTGGAGGGTGGAATGCAGGGCAATTGGGGTTAAGTGACTTGCCCAAGGTCACACAGCTAGCAAGTGTGTCTGAGGTCAAATTTGAACTCAGGTCCTCCTGACTCCAGGATTGGTGCTCTATTTACTGCACCAACTAGCTGCCCCTCGCTGCACCACGTACCTGCCCCCATGATTTTTATACATGTACTTAATTGACTTAATTTTAAGCTGACTTTTCACAGAAGGATAATACCTTTCCATATGTAAGGATCTAGTAAATCTATTCCATTCAGTTTAGGAAGAATTGTTTATAAAGAAGATTTATGCCACAATATTGACAAACGTTGAGGTTTATAAAATGAAAACTCCATCTGATGAAATATGCCAAATAGATAGGAGGTTAGTAACAATCAAGTCACAGATTAGGATCTTGTCAAATATACTTAGTCCTTCATCCTGTCAAGTTAGAAATATTTAAAAGAGTAAGGTTTAATGTCTGGGAGTCTTTTGCATAGAAGATTGAATAAATTAAAGTAGACTTCTGGTAATGTTGCTGCCAAATCTACCATATTTCATAGACATTGATTTTAAAAGACATAATTTTTATGAGTAAATTTTAGAATTTAAAAAATGAGTGGAATAGAGAATCATCCCTCACTTCATAGAGAAGGTCTAACTGCAAAGACAAATACTGAAATTCTAAGTGAAATGTGACATAAAAGTATTTTAATAAGTTCATTGAATCTAGAGAACAATGCTTATTCTATTGTCTTGATAAAACTCATCAAATTTAGATATGAACTTAGCCATGAATGGAGAGATTCTGAACCATGGACTCTACTTCAACAGTTTTCAAAGAAAACTTAATCAAAGTGGAAGGGACTGTAGAGTAGCAATGGAATAAGGTGTAGAAAAATAGAATTACATTATCTTGGGTCAGGTCACTTTCAATTGAGGTAATTTTAAAACTATTAGAATAGAGAATTAAATAAAGATAGGAGTAAGACTTCTAAGCATCTCTGAAAAACAGGGAAAACTGATTGATGAGACAGGCTTTTATCATGATTGTTAAAATACTTCATTAAGAATATGAAAAGAGTGAAGCAATTTTATGCTTTCTCTGTGGTCTACTCAAATAGACAATTACTTCCCAAGCAATTGAAGACATCCAGATACCTGGATATATGTTGTTTTAGTTTTGTTGAAATCTCTCTCTCTGTCTCTGTCTCTCTGTCTGTCTGTCTGTCTCTTTCTCTCTCTCTCTCTCTCTCTTTCTGTCTCTCTCTGTCTCTGTCTCTCTGTCTCTGTCTCTCTCTTTCTCTCTCTCTGTCTCTCTCTCTCTTTCTCATCTTCTCCCTCTCTCTCTCTTTCTGACCTACCCATTCTCTGTCTCTTTTTCCCTCTCAATCTCAGTTTATTCATTTGTAAAATGGGTTAATTAATAGCACCTACCTCACAGGGTTGTTGTGGAGATGAAATGAGATAATAGATAATATAATGCCTTGCAAATTGGAGGCATTTAAATTTTTAGTGTTGTTGTTAGAAATATACATTTCTGATATGAATTATGAAAGCAAAATTAGCCAAAATCAATAATACATTAAAATATGTCCTCTTTTAAAGTCATTCGATTGACACTTAAAAAAAAAGCACGTCTTTGTGAAGTGCTCCCTGTCTACCTGCTAGAGAATTAACCTCTGTGAGACATATACTATTAACCAAAAACATTAACTAAACTGTGGGGCTTGGGGGAAGCAACAAGTAGAGGGTTTTGCACACAAAATGAACATTTAGGGAAAGCCTGAGAGGAAATCCAGATAAGTTGAGGAAAAGAGGTAAGCCAAGAAACAAGAACCCAAGATCCTGAGTCAGCTACCATGAGTAAACCTAAGAAAAGAAAGAGACATAAACAATGGCAGAGCTGAAGATAAAAGTTTGACAGAGAAATGCAAGCTTGTTATCCAATGAAAATGAGAATTATGAAGAGGTTGCTTTATTTCCTGCTATCATGTGATGACCTCTACCTATTTGCCATGCATATAAAGTCCTATGCCATTTTATTCACACAATTCATCATTGGTAATATTTTATAGCTTCCCTATCTATACTATCATCATTTCATTGTCCTTTGAGTCACCTGCAATTTAGCTTTTTATAGGATTGTGTTATTCTATGATTCATGGTTATGGAGTATCCCTGAGACAATAATGATGTTTAAAAAAAAAGATGCTATGGTTACAGGGAGCATCTTAGCCTTGTTGACTGCTGACGAGTTTCTGTAATGTGACCTACCTTATTATCTGCCTTCTATCATTTTCCACATTCAGTGTCTGTGCAAGTATGCTTCTTATAAACTAATAAACTGACTCAATAGAATACTTATGCTAATTGATAATACCTTTTATTTGTCCTCTTGGTTTTTCCCTTGCAGCTTGCTAAACTGATTTCTTTTGGGTATCTGTGGATCTCATTATACATAAATGTAATATTTTGGAACTCAGTGCTATTAGTACAATTTCATTCCCAGCCAAGAATATATGGAGAAACTCACCTACTCTAAAGGATCCCTCTTCCAATTAGACTTTTCATAGGACAACTACCTTGACTTTTTTGGATACCTTTGGTCTCCTTATTTTATATTTTGCTTCATATTAAAAATTAGAACATAATCGAGACAAATTCCCACGTGGTTGCACCTGTCAAAAAATATTATATAATATTAATAGACATATAGCAATTCACCTTGTTTAAGGGCAGCTTTAAAGGATGCATTTTTCCCCATGCCAAAATATATTAAAACTAATCAACACTAAGAAATATTTTATCTTGATTTCTCTCATTAATTGTGAGACTCTTAAGGTATCCTTTAAATTTGTGATCCTACAAAGATTTTTTCTGTGTGTGGAATCATGTAGGAAAGTCTAAATAGTTTTTCTCATATTTTTATGAAAGATTATCTAGATACATAGTTAAAACCTCCTCCAATAAATTTTATATAAATAACAGATTTGGACAATGATTGGTAGTAACTGGTACCATCTCAATTACTGATTTTTAATAATACTATTGTTATTTTTTCAGAATTTGCCCCCCCTTGAGAGATCTTAAAAATTAATTATAGGGTACTATTAAGTTATTCCATCCTGGTATTATCCTTTCCTCAGGTTGTATTTATTCAAGTGCAGTAGAACTTTTCTAATTTATTTTCATGAGTATTAATTTTACTTCCAAATTCTATTGTCATAAGTGACTGAGTAGCCATAGAAAAGAATTACAATGAAAATGGTGGACAATATGTTTCAATCACATTTGATTTTTATCTTCATTTCAGTTTGATTTATAAATATAATTGGAATGATCTTCCTCTATTGGGTCATGATCATGCTAAGCTGTCTAGGCTTTTTAAAATTCCTTCATTTTGGGGGAGGTTTTGTGAGTCATTCTGCTTATAATATTCTTTTTTTGTTGTTGTTTTTGTTTTTTGGAGGGCAATTGGGGTGAAGTGACTTGCCCAAAGTTACACGACTAGTATTTGTGTTAAGTGTCTGAGGCCGAATTTAAACTCAGGTCCTCCTCACTCCAGGACCGGTGCTCTATTCACTGTACCACCTAGCCACCCCTGCTTAATATATTCTACGATCCTTCCCAACAAAGTATTTTTTTTTAAAGCTTGTGTTGTAAATCATTTTATCTTTGGTTGATCTCTCTTCAGTTGAAAAAGAGATGAAACATTAATTGGCTGGGTGATTTATCATCTCAGTTTTGTGATTATGGAAATCGTTTTAAAATAATAAAACTCCCCTTAGAAATGACTTTATTTTGTTTATTTTTTTATTTTAACCAAACTTTATATTTATTTTTTCTTTGTGAATAGATTATTTAAATAGACTTTGCTGATATTGTTATAATTTCATTTAGTCTTTTCAGTCTTATATTTTGTTCTAATTTGATGTTCATTTTGGGCCTATTTTAATTAGTGATCTTTTTGCACAAATAGTTTAGTATAAAGTGACTCTCATATCAGCAACTGGTCAAAATTGTGTCTGTTAAAATATAGTCAGTTCCATTTTTGTGACTTTTGGTGCCTACCATGTCCTGCACCTTCCAACTCTGCTCTGGAAGAATATATTCATGATATCTCTACATGAAGCTTCTTAGTAATGTAGACATTTTTGGTCTCATTTATGAAATTTAAATTATTCTTTTCAATATTTTGTTTCTGTCAGGTCCAATGCTCACCATAGATTTGTTGTAATCATATAACAATGTATATGTTAACTTCATTTTGAATAGATTATCTGATTTGACTTAGAATTTCTCTACATTCTGCAGCCAATGCTGAAGTTTAAAACTCAATCCTTCTCAGTCATCTCCTTATCTGAACTCATCATGAAGACTGCAAAGAGAAATGACCAAATATCCCACTGATAGCTTTTTCCTGTTGCCATTGGTGCTTGATAAGGCCAACTTCATGATTTTTTTTTGGTGGAGTGGGGAGGAGAAAGGTGCTGCTTGTAAATAATTTATTGAACAGAAAATTAAATAAGCCATTGAATTTGAATAGGGACATTTATTTAAAAAGGATAACATTCATTTGTAATGAGAGAAGGGTTTGTTTATACTTAGACTTCATTAATTCAAAAATGGCCATAAATTGAGTGTGTAAATCCTGGCATTTAAGAGTTGAAATGAGTAGAGTTTGATTAAATTTATTTGTAATGAATTTAGATATGAAAGTGAGTTAGTCTGGAATTCGGAGTCATTTGGCTAAGTGTTAGATTTTTTTAACAAAAATGTTAATTTATTAAACAAGCAAAAATTATGACTGGGTATTCAAATGTATTAGTCTTTTTATGTTTTGGAAAGTAAAATATTGATTAGTCCAAGGGCTCTGGATTTCATGTCAAAAATGAATTTTCTTTTCATTTTCATGTCAAAAAAACATGAATGCTGTTTATCGTTATTTAACAAAATAAAATGCATATGTACATTACAGCTATTTTCTGATACAGTGGAGAGTACACAGAACAATTAGATCTTGGCATATACTCAGATCCCAGAATTTAGCAGTACTGGCATTTTATCAGTCACCTTATGCCACTCCATCTTCCTCCCATTTTTTCCCTCTCACAAGGAAGTGACACTAAGTTCTGTATCTCTAGAGACTTTATTCTCCCTACTGTTCACCCTCCCTCAAGAATTAAACAATTCAGCTTTGATATCCTGCCCTGAAATTGATTTTTGATTATTTGAAGTGGATAAGTGAGTGAAAATTCACAAGCCATTTTATCAAGAAAGTCCAAGACGATTTCACATTCAGTTCAACAATCCACCAACACACAGAATGGGCACATTTCTATTTTTCACAACTCTTACCATTTCCAAATTTTTCTCTTGCTCTCTAAAAAAAATGACTATTACTATTGCTACTAAAACTGTTATATCAATCATTTTCCCTAAGGTTCCACTCATAACCCCTGTTCTTTCCTAGACTGAAAGTCACTTTCCTGGATACGGCTCCTCAGTAAAACCAGATGCCCCATTAGAACTGTGTGCTCTTTTTGTGTAGGGGCCCTCTCTCTCGTTGACTTGCATTTTTACTTCTGCAGTGCCTGTCACACATTGTCTCACTCTGTATCTCTCTCTCTCTCTCTCTCTCTCTCTCTCTCTCTCTCTCTCTCTCTCTCTCTCTCTCTCGCTCTCTCTCTCTCGCTCTCTCTCTCTCGCTCTCTCTCTCTCTCTCTCACTCTCTCTCTACTTATCTACCCATCTTGCTAGCTACAGAGAGAGAGTTATGATTTGGGAAATATCAAATGTAATATGGTATAAACTAATCTATGGTGTAATAAGTCTATTCCACAATAAAGTCCTGATGAAATTCAGCAGAAGAATTTGAAATAGGGATAGTCGTGAAATCACAAGACCATAAATCTAGACCTTGAAGGGGATGAAAAGGAGCCCATCTCATCTTCCTGCCTTCTTGACATTTAATGGATGAGGATATTGAGACCCAGGGAGCTTCTGTGACTTACCCAATGTCACACAGTCAGTCAGAGTAACAGTTTGTACCCAAGACTTCAGTTTCCAGGCACAATGCTCTTTTTATTCTATCTTACATGAAAAATATTTTTCTTTTCCTACTCCCACCCCATTTTTCTTGGTTGCAAAAAGTGCTAGAAACTAATAAGGTGATAAATCACTGAATCAGGTGCCACTTAAATGCTATTCGCCAAACCTGCATTTGTCATAAAAACTTTCCTCTTTAGTAAGGTCTTTTGGTATTATACTTGCAAGAATATTGGGGTTAATGTGTCTTGCCTACAGACCATAAGTGGCGCATTGGATAGAGCGCCAGGCCTGGAGTCAGGAAGATCAGAGTTCAAGTTTGGCCTCAGACAATTATTAACTGTGTGGCCTTGGGCAAATCACTTAACCTCTGTTTGCCACAGTTTCTTCAACTCTAACCTGGGTTAATAGCAGCTCTTACCTTGCAGCATTGTTGGGAATATCAAATGAGATAATATTGGTAAAGTGCTTAGCATAGTGCCTGGAGCATATTAGGTGCTTAATTAATGCTTATTCTTTTCCCTTTCTCCACAGATAGTAAATGTCTCAGACTTGACATCATTGAATCACAATAGCTTAGATATTCTTTTTTTTTTTTTGAGGACAATTGGGGTTAAGCTACTTTCCCAAGGTCACATGGCTATTTTTTTTGTGTGTGTTAAGTGTCTGAGGCCATATTTGAACCCAGGTCCTCCTGACTCCAGGGCCAGTGCTCTATTCACTGCACCACCTAGCAGCCCCTTAGATATTCTTTCACAAACATTGAAAAATAGAATGAACTGAACTTTTTTTTTTTTTAAAGCAGTTGGGGTTAAGTAACTTGACCAAGGTTACACGGTCAGTTTTTTTTTTGTGTGGGTGTTAAGTATCTGAGGCCAGAACTGGTTCCAGGTCCTCCTGACTCCGGGGCTGGTGCTCTTACCGTGCCACCTAGCCGCCCCATGAACTGAACTTTTAAAAGTATTTTTTTTTTTTGGATAACTATAGTTATCTTAGCATGTCATAACTCTGTAGTGGATGATTTCTCAACACTTGGCTTATGAAGGACAGATTATGATGCTATTACTTTATGAATATCTTTTGAATAAAATGAATTGCTCATGGAGAAATGTTTATTTTGGTTTTAGGGAGCTTAGGCTTGGGTAATTATTTAGAAAAATTTGTGAATATCAACAAAAAGACATTTCCTTTCGGCTCATTTGCAAACAACTTAAGGTGTGTGCCTATAATAATCAAGATAAAAACTGAAGCACATGATACATTTAAGAACATAGCCAAAAAAAAGTCAAAGAATATTCAGTGCCCTCTAATGGATATAGTTATCTGCTCTGTGTGGCTATAGTCCTGGATTGGTCCCTGGGTGTGTGATTAGAATATGATTATTTTGCATTATTCAGTTCTTCATACACATAAATTGGTTAAAATATAATGCATCATTTTATTTAAATCAGTATATATGACCTTACAAAACAAACACATGGCAATATATCACAAAGCAGGTGAGCACATTCTTATAAATTTAATATGGAATTAAAATGGAAAATGCTTAGAGTGAATAGTAAAATTGAATGTGAGATTTTACAATATTCCATTCAACTAAAAAGTAGCTATGATAAAATTACTCTGGAATATTGCTATCATTGTTATCATGGGGCAGCTAGATGGTACAGTGGATAGAGTGCCAGACCTGGTGTCAGGAAGACATGAGTTCAAATTTAGCCCCAGACACTTAGTATCTCTATGTCCCTGGCCAAGTCACCTAACCCTATTGCCTCAGTTTCCTCATTTATAGAATGTGCAGGAAAAGGAAATGGCAAACCATTCTAATATTTATCTTTGCCAAGAAAACCTCAAATGGCATCATGAAGAGTTGGACATGACTGAAACAACTGAACAACAATTCCTATCATAGTATTCATACTAGTTTATTATTTGGAATAAATTGGCTCCATTTCAATAAAGGTATCTTGTGATAAGTTTCCTTTATAATAAGTTACCTTGAATAAGTCTATATCTAACCTAGTTGGATGGCATGTAAGATGGAGCCAACTTATTCCAATGAGAGCTCATAGATCCTCCTTAGAGGTTTTCAAGAAGAGAGTACATAGTGACTTGTCAGATATTTTTTGTTAAGAATTCTCTTATGTCTGAGTAAGATTTGATGAGGTGCCTTCCAATTACCAAATGCTGTGACTGTATCTTCCATGTTAATCTCTTGCAAGTTTAGCAGAATATTGGGTGCTCAGTAGGTATTTGGTATTGCTTTTGCCTTGATAAATTATGTTGAAAGGGAAGGGAATAAGGATTTAGATAGGATTTACTATGTTCAAGGCCCTGTGCCAAGCACTTTTTATAAGTATTATCTTTATCTGATCTCACATCAACCCTACAAAACAGGTGCTATTATATCATTTTACAATTGACAAAACTTAGGCAAAAAGAGGTCAGGTGACTTGCATATGATCAGATAGCTAGCAAGTGTCTAAGGTCAGATCAAAATTCTGGTCTTCTTGACCCTAAGTCCAGTTCTTTATACAGTGAGCGACTATTAAAACCATGACTTGGCAGAATGGATGTGATAATATTCTTACCTGTTTATGAGAATTCTCTATCCTGGATGCTCAAGTCCTGAATATGTTTAAGGATGGTGCCATTGATGATTGTCACATATCCTTCAACAATTCCTCTTGGTTTTCTTCTGTTTCATTCATATCAGTGAAACACTTGGACTGATCGCCTCCTTAATTTCCTTCATTCCTAATCTGCAATGGTCCCAAGTCCTTTTGTAAACATATTTTTTTTTCAAAAATGTTCATTTTGCCATTGAAAAAATAATTTTAAATTGGCACTTATTTATTTTTTCTTCCCTTTCTTCTTCCCCTGCAAGCAGTGAAAATAAGAAAAACAAAAGCTTTGTGGCAAATATTCATAGTCAGTAAAACAAAAACAAACAAACAAAAACACCAAAAAACTCCACATTGGCTGTATGCAAAATTTTATTTCATTCTTCTTTATCACCCATCAATCAGGACCTGGCTAGCATTCTTCATCATTAATCCTCTTGACCTATCATTCCCCCCTGAAAAGATACAAATTCAAAAGTGTTTCAAATTTGTTTAGTTCTGCAATTTTCTGGTTATGGCATAAATTATTCTTGAAGTTTTGCTCATTCCACTGCATCAGTTTTTATAAATCTTCCTAGGTTTCTCTGAAACTTTCCCTTTCTTCATTTCTTAATGAGTAAGAGTATTCCATTCTGTCCCCATCCTATAATTTGGTCAGCCATTCATCATTTGATAATCTCCCCTTTAGTTTTCCATTCTTTGCCACCACAAAAAGAGTTTCTATAAATATTTTTGCACTTGTGGATCCTTATCCTGTTTCTTTGAATATACACCTAAGAAATAGTATCACTTGGTCAAAGGATAAGCACAGTTTAGTAACTTTAGGGGCAGAGTAGCCAGTTTCTTTCTAAAATGACCAGGCCACCCTTATCCTACTTTTGCAAATGTCTTGTAATTATTATATTTCTCCAAGAATTTGGTACAACACTATTCATATAATAGGCACTTGATTAGTATTTGCTAGGTTAATGAATAAACAAAAATGCTTCTTTAATATTTATTTGTACATGGTTACTGATGTATTTTAATAATAAATATTTTCAATGTTACTAACTTCATTAAACAGTCATTTATTAAATGCCTATTTTATGCATATCACTGTGCTATACAGTAAGGAAGTCATTGAATGAAAGGAGACATAGTCTTGGCCCTCTTTCAGCTTACAGTCTAGTACATGAATAAGACAGAAACACAGAATGCAAAAGATACATTACATGATAAGGGCATTGAAGGGCAAATCAAAGTATTCTATAATATTCAAGAAATAATGAATTTACAAGCACAGATTTCAGATATATATAATCCTATAAAAATAAAATATGGAGAAATTGAAAAACAGAATAAAATACCCCCTCTAAAAGAGAATCACATATGAATTTACTTACATTTTTCAAAAAATCTTAGAACTATTATTAATGGCATAGCATTATTAGACATTCTTATACATGTGAAACTATTAAATAACTGATATATTGGTTTTGGGGAGTAGTATAAGGCTATTACCTAAATACATTGTTATTGATTTTCTTACTAATCTTTAGCATTTCTATGTAATTTCAAAACAAGTTTTAAAAGCATTAAATATTGATTCACTTATTAATACCTTCAAATAAATACATTTTAAAACATAGAGAAATGAATGCTAGATTGAAATATGACAATTGTACATACAAGAGATAGCTAAAATAGTCTTTCAAACTGCTGACACAAAACTTGGTTTTCTAAGGAAAGAAAATAGGAAAATGCTTTCCACTTCATTGCTCAGTCTCTTCCTGTTTGATACAAATTGTATGTAAATTAGTGAACTGGATGTAAACACAATTTGAGTGGTGACTAAAATTGATGGTCTACCTTTTAGGTTCCATGAAATTGTTTTGCTTGCCTGATAAAATGGTAACAAGGGATATAAAGAGATTGCTTTAACATGTCTAGTGAATTATTTACATGAAGAATGACTCTGCCTTAAGAGGCTGTGTTCTAAATGCTAACATTTATGTTCACCATGTCTGTGCATTCATATCTTGGCTATGACTATTAGTTAATTTAGCAGACTTAATGGTTTCTTTAGAGAAAATTGTTGTGGGAGAAAAATATTAACTTATCCTCAATAAGTGACTTAGAGAGGAATTTTTTTAATTTTAAATCTTGGTGTACTCTTTCTGTCTTAATATTTTTGGATCCTGATATTCTTACTCATTTGTCATTGCCAGGTCAGATTTCATGATAATAGGGGCATTAATGACATATACTGAATATTTTTCAAAGTATTTATGTTTTGATTTAAAAAAAAACTACCTGCAATGATATGGATGCATAATAGTCACTATGCAAGGGTGATTCTATTTCATGGATGAAATGATCAGGGTATAAGCATAAATTTGATAATTTTGTAATTAAACTTGATTCAAGAGCTGGCACTGATCCCTGTTTCAGAAGAATGTATTTATAAAATGCTCTTATGTGTATTTAATGCACTGCAAAGAAAATCATACATTCTGAATTCAATTATCATGGAGTAATGGATACTGTTCAGTCATTTCATTTGTGTCTGACTCTTCATGACCCCATGTGGGGTTTTCTTGACAAAGGTATTGGAATGGTTTGCCATTTCTTTCTCCAGTGGTTTAAGGAAAACAGAAGTTAAATAATTTACCCAGTCACACAGCTAGTACGTGTGTAAGGCCAGATTTGAACCCAGGTCTTATTCCAGGTCCAAGATTCTATCCACTGAGTCACTTAGGTGCCCATAGTAGAAAATAGAATAATGTAATTAAAATCAGGAGGATGTAGGTTCAAATTCCATATCACAAACTGTGTGATACTGAACAGGTCACTTAACATCCTTAGGATGTCAGTATCCTTATCTGGAAAATGGGAGGATTTGGATTGATGATCTCTGGGGTTCCTTTCACCTCTATATCTGTGATACTATTATCCTATGAATCTTGTAAATAGTTCATTTAAAGTTATGTCATACTTCTTTGAGAGACAGTATACCATAGTAGATTAAAAAAACGTTCTAGGAGGAAGGAAAAATCTGAATTCAAGTCTTTTATCTGATTCCTATTAGTTCTGTGACCATTTAGTCATTTAAAACTCATTGTTTCAGACATGTATCTAAGACTATGACGTACAGGCCAACTGTTGTTCTGCATCTTTAGGAGATGCCACATTAAAATAATAAATAATGGAAACAGATTTAGCAATGGAAAGGGCCATATTGATTCTTCATTTCAATATTGTAAACCTATTTTACAAATTAGAAAACTGAAGCCCAGGAAGGTTAAGTGATGAGTCCAGGGTTGTATAGGTATTAAGTGGCAGAGTTGGGATTTGAACACAGATTCTGACTGCATATTCACCTTTCTATTCTGTATTTTTTAAAAAGTTCTTAATCCAGGGTCCTTTAAAGACTCATCCTTGACTTGCTCATTCTCTTAACTGTTGATCACCTTCTCCTTGACACTCTCTTCATCCTAGATTTTGTGATTTTATTCTCCCTTGGTTTTCCTAGTACCTATTTGATTGCCCCTTCTCAGTCTCCTTGGTAATATCTTCAATCAAGTTATATCTGCTAACAGTGAGTGTGTCTCAGGACTCTGTCTTGGATACTCTTGTCTTCTTCCTTTACTCTTTCATTGTTGATCTTGTCAGCTACCATGGATTCAGTGATCATTTCTATGCTAATAATTCTCAAATAGACTTATCCAGCCCTAACCTCTCTGCTGACCTTCGATTTTGTGTCTCCAAATACCTATTAGACATCCTGAACTGTATGTTCAGTTGGCATCTTAATCTCAACACATCCAAAATTTAAACCATTTTCTCCCTCCTTGCCCAAACCTACTCTCTTCCAAGCATCCCTGTAACTCTTAAAAGTACCACCATCCTGCCAGTCTCCCTGGTTCACAATCTAGGTGTCATCCTTGATTTCTCACTTTCATTCACACCTCTTAGTCAATCTGTTGCCAAGGCCTTTTGATTTTATCTTCATAGATCTGCTGCATGTGACCTTTTCTCTACTCAGACATGTGCATGTACTTTGTTCAGGCCCACATCACCTCATGCCTGGACTATTAAAAGAGAGCCTGCTGTTTGGTAGCCCTTCCTCAAATTTCTCCTCACTCTGATCCATTCTCCACTCAGCTGTCAAAGGGATCTTACTAAAGCAACATGTTTGACCATGTCACACCCTTATTCATTGAATCCCAGTGGTTCCTTATCTCTAGATTCAAATATATAATACTTTTTTTTTCCTTTCAAATTTCTTCATTACTTTATCCCCAACACCACCTTCCTGGTTTTATACTTTATACCTTACAGTCAACTATGTGATCTAGTGACATTGGCCTCCGTGTTATGCCTTGAACAAGATACTCTTATTTCCAGGTTTCAAGCATCTTCACTGCGCCGCATACTTGGAATGATCTCCCTCCTCATTTCTGCCTCCTGGGACTTCTGAGAAGCCCCAGCTAAATCCTCATCATCCACAAGAAGCTTTTCTCAACTTCTCTTAATTCTAGTGATTTCCTTCTGTGGATTTTTCCCATTTATCCTGAATATAGCTTGTGTCTACAGAGTTATTTGCATGTTGACTCCTTTAGATTATGAGCTCCTTGAGGGGGAGGGAGTGCCTTTTTTTACCTTTGTTTGTATCTGCGTGCTTTGTATCTACAGAGCTTATCAAGGTGCCTGACACAGAGTAGGCCCTTAATAAATGTTGACTGACATGCTAGGTGTATCTTCTGTGCTTACTAAATAATTGTTGTTTAGTAATTTTTCAGTTGTATCTGACCCTTCATGACCCCATTTGGAGTTTTCTCGCCAACAGTACTGGAGAGATCTGCCATTTTCTTCTCCAGCTCATTTTACAAATGAGGAAACTGATGAGGTAAACAGGTGTTAAGTGACTTACCCAGGGTTACACAGCTAGTAAGTATGTATTGAAGACAGATTTGAACTTAGGAAGAGGGGTCTTCTGATTCTAGGCCTGGTGCTTTTAAAATACTGCACTTTAAAAATAAAAAAAAATTACGTTTAATATAGATCCACAAATAACAGGCAGATTTTGTTTTCCTGACATTAATATCATTGTTCAATTATACTGAGGCCAAACATATTATAATTGTATATTATACATCCTTTTCACGACATGTTCTAAAATAGAGATTGTTCAAAAGCTTTAATAGGATTTTAGTGTGTGATCAGATATTTCTCTTGACTTTCTACCTTTCTCCTGTCAAAGGGAAAGGGGTAATAAAGGTCATTTTAAATGAATTAATTGTACATGATTTTACATAATCTGAAATATCAGTAAGTCCTCTTTATTTGGCCTTTTTTAAAGCATTGTATGTAATAATTTTCTAACTCATCTTTATGTATTTTATTTTACCTTAGCCTTACTAGCAGATTTGAAGAAGGCACTCCATGCATGCTTAGAATATGATATTATTCTCTTACAGATAAACAGTGTTCTGTTGCCAAGAGTAAAATAGTACATTATTTTTTCAGTCTTTTTTTTAAATTTTATTAATTTGTTTCCTTTTAGTTTACAGGATTCAATTACACAATTACTTGAATTTCACATTTTGTCCCCCTCCTTCCCCGCCCCCCCAGGGCGGCTTACAGTCAAGTATAGGATCTGTAAATACTTTCACATTATACATTGGTCAGGTTATAAGGACGGATTGTACTGGCTGGAATGAAAAATGGTAAAGAGGACATAAAACCAAATAAGAGAACGAAAAAGATCAGGTATTTTGCTTCCACCTGGATATAAACTTAGTTCTTTCTCTGGATGCACATTTTTCTCTCCATCATGAGTCTTTTGGGATTGACTTATATCACTACATTGCTGAGAAGAGTCCAATCTATCAAAGCTGGTCATCACACATACGTTGTGTCTGTAATTGTGTACAAATTTCTCCTGGTTCTACTCTTCTCACTCAGCATCAGTTCTTTTAAGCCTCTCCAGGTAAATATGAAGACTTCCTGCTCCTCGTTTCTTATAGCACAATAGTATTCCATAACATGCATATACCACAACTTGTTCAGCCATTCCCCAATTGATGGGCACCCCTTTAATTTCCAATTCTTTGCCACCACAAAAAGAGCTGCTATAAACATTTTTGTACATATGGGTCTTTCTCCCATTTCTATGATCTCTTTGGGATATAACCCTAGGAGTGGTATTGCTGGATCAAAGGGTATGAAAGTATTTATAGCCCTTTGGGCATAATTCCAGATTGCTCTCCAGAAAGGCTGGATCAGTTCACAACTCCACCAACAATGCATTAGTGTTCCAATTTGCCTACATCCTCTCCAGCATTTGTCATTTTCCTGTTTTGTCATCTTAGACAATCTGACTGGTGAGATGTGGTACCTCAGAGTTGTTTTGATTTGCATTTCTCTAATCAAGAGTGAATTAGAGCGTTTCTTCATGTGCTTATAGATAGCTTTAATTTCTTTCTCTGAAAATTGCCTGTTCATATCCTTTGACCATTTATCAATTGGGGAATGACTTGTATCCTTATAAATTTGACTCAATTCTCTGTATCTTTTAGAAATGAATCCTTTGTCAGAGACATAGGTTATAAAGATTCTTTCCCAATTTCCCACCTCCCTCTTAATCTTGGTTATATTGGCTTTGTTTGTACAGAAACTTTTCAATTTCGTGTAGTCAAAATTATTCATTTTACATTTTATAATGCTCTCTAATTCTTGTTTAGTCATAAAGTCTTTCCCTCTCCACAAGTCCGATAGGTAAACTATTCCTTGTTTTAGGAGACTGCTTACAGTATCAACCTTTATTCCTAGATCATGAACCCATTTAGACTTGATTTTGGTATATGGTGTTAGATAGTGGTCTATGCCCAGTTTCTGCCATACTATATTCCAGTTTTCCCAGCAGTTTTTGTCAAATAGTGAGTTCTTATCCCAAAAACCAGGGTCTGGAGGTTTATCAAACAATACATTACTATAGTCACTGACTTCTGAATCTCGTGTGCCTAATCTATTCCATTGATCCACTCCTCTATTCCTCAGCCAGTACCAAGTAGTTTTGATGACTGCTGCTTTATAGTACAGATTGAAATCTTGTAAAGCTAGTCCACCTTCCCTAACATTTCTTTTCATTAATTCCCTTGATATTCTGGACTGTTTATTCTTCCCAATGAATTTTGTTACTATTTTTTCTAGCTCTATAAAGTAGTTTTTGGTAAATTATTTGGTATGGCACTAAATATATAATTTAATTTAGGTAAAATTGTCATTTTTATTATAAATAGTACATTATTTTATTGGGCATTTTTTATTTAAGAATTAAAATGGCACTTAATGACATTAAGAAAATTTTCATACCATATTTTCCCTCTAGCAGAATGTCCCAGGTGCTTCTTAGAATATAGATTCTGTTATTCCTTTAATGAACATTCAGTTTATGAGGTTTTCTAGAAAGGAGTAGGATATCTGAAGTACTAAGTAAATATAAAATAATTTCCTAAGCATAATCTCAGTTGTGGAACACAGCAAATCCAACTGTAAACTAAGAACACCAACGTAAATAGATTACATTATATTGTAGGTGCTGACTGGGAAATTAAACACTGAATAAATTCATGCTACCAACAAAAACATTCTCCTAAAGCCTGTTCCTTTTTTTTTAAAGCCCAGATAATAAATTAAAATTCAAGAAAAACAATCTGATATCATATTGAAATTACAGCCAAGTTTCACTTCAACAAAATAATTTGTGAATTACTGAAGGTTCCTATCAGAGCTTCTTTTCTAAGACAAAGATTCCACTCACTGGGGAGTAGCATCTGTTTCTATCATAAACTTGGTTAGGAATATAGTCTCATGTGGTTCCCTGACTGAGAGGATCCTTCCTTGGGGAAGTGCATGGACTATCATTTGAAATCTCCACATTGCCAAAGGCAGTGAGTTTAGAGGCACCTGTGTTTTTTGGCAAAGCACCTCATAGTTTGAGAGATACCAATGATTTAAATCCCCCTGAATTTCTATACTAGAAAAATGAAGTGATATGTTTCACTTGAGTCACTTTGTTTTACCAATACAGAAATGACTTTACTATGATGATTTGCAACATACATATCTATATGGCGCAAAATCTTTTTTTTTTCCTGAATTGATGGAAAGACAGGAGAAGAATGATTACTTACTAAAGAATTCTAAGCCTTGTTTATTTACCCTTTAAAATATGAACTGAGTATCTTGAGATAAGCATTTGAAATTTCCAAGAGTAAACAGAATCTTTTTGCATGTGAAAAAATTGGCATTTCTTGTCCTTAGCCTAATTCATTTTAAATGGCAAAACTTTGCACAGTGTTAACAATGAGTAGTGTTGTTTAACCTTGTCTATATCTATAATGAGATATCATTTTATGTGTTCACTACACTGAGAAAATCACAACATATGTTTATAACAGGTGTTGTTTTTGAAAGAGTAGTAGAGAATCGAATTTGATAGATATGAAAAACTAGGGTTAAACATGACATTAAAACTGCATTAAAAAAAGTTTAGCCTCCCTCCCCATTTAATGCTTTCTTTTCCCATTGCATCTCCCAGATACCAATGTATAATAAATTGTAATATTCCCAATCCTTTAAAACACTACAAAATATTTAGAAAATTAAACCCCCCAAATTGCTTTTTGCTCTTACATGGTGTTCATTTGTGACATCTCCTTATCATTTTATCAGTGTATTTTCATTAAGCATTTCATGTTTCATACCAGAGGTGTGACAAACAAGGGAAGTGATTGAACTTTATTTGCCAGCCAGCTTCTGGGCCATATGCTATAGAGGGGTTATACTCTATGTTGAGAGGAGCTCCCTACGATAAGGAAAACAGATATTACTCATATATTTATTCACTTCATTTGTATTTTCTTGTGATTATAATGAGCATAGTGAGAAAAGAGAAATTATAGTTCATATGGGGCAGAGCCTCTGATGTTATTTTAACAGGCATTAAACAGGAGTCTTAGTGAACAGTCAAATTACCATGATTACCCTTGTCATGTAAGGTGCTTTATCTATACCAATGAAGACTGTAAACATTATTCCTGTCTCCCTGTGCCAATGACTAAAAGATTTAGTTGTTTTAATATGCCATGATATAAAGTCTATCTCAAATCCATTGTCAATAGTGTTATTCAGTAATCAAGCCACATAAACTGTATCTAGAATAATCAAGATGCCTTATACTTGTAAAAAAAATACTGTTTCAAAATGCTATTTTACTGGTATTTCACTGACATTGTGAAACTGATTGTATAAAAACCATTATTCCAATTTTAAAGATGAGGAAACAAATAGAATGTAAGCTGTTGTTAGTGCAAAATAAGTTACGTGAGGTCAGGAACTTTGCTTTTTGCCTTTGTTTCTAGCATCTACCACAGTGCCTTATACAAGACTCTTAATGTTTGTTGAATTAATATGAATTGAGGCTGAGTGAATATAAGTGATTCTACCAAAGCCCTAAGTGACTTTTTCTCAGGATGCCGAGGGGCACAGTTCTCTGGAGAAGCAGATTTTCAGAGGCCTCTGTACCCATACCTCACTTTTCTCTGCCAGCCTAGAAAACAACGTATGATTCTCCATCCTCATTCTGAGGTAGGCTGATATTCTCAGGATCCCATCTTCCTGGCACTTCTCTCCCTTCTTTCCAAAGCTCCACAGAGGATCAGGCCAGACTCTCTGGAGGGAAAAACCACATTTTCTCCCAGAATGACCGCATCTGTGGTTGAACTGTCGGTAACCCTGGTGTCCCCATCTGATTGCCCTTAGTACTATCACTTATCCCCCTGCAACCTACATCCATTTTTCTCCCCCACAGTTAAAAGAATTCTTAGTTAACTGTTCTCTGAAGTACAACACCCTTTCCACTAACTATGATGTCAATGGTGCTATAAAGGTATAACTCGATATAGAATAGTAATAGTTAACATTTATAAAGTATCTATTATGTGTCAGCCACTGTGCTAAGCACTTTACAGATATCTTATTTGATCCTTACAACAGTCCTGGAAGGTAGATGTTATTATTATCCACCTTTTATATTTCAGAAAACTTAACCAGACAAAGGTTAAATGACTTGCCTAGGGTCATTCATCTGGTAAATGTCTGAGGCTATGGGCGACTAGGTAGCGCAGTGAATAGAGCACTGGCCCTGGAGTCAGGAGGACCTGAGTTCAAATCTGACCTCAGACACTTAACACAAAACTAGCCGGTGACCTTGGGCAAGTTACTTAACCCCAATTGCCCTCCAAAAAGCAAAAAAAACCCCAATGTCTGAGGTTAGATACAAACTCAGGTTTTTCTGACTCTAGACCAACACTATTCAGAGCCTACTAGCTTCCCTTGGATAGTAGTTCCTAGCTTTCTAGTTATATTAATAAGTGCTTAATAAGATTGCTTAATATTTATTATTTTGAAACCTAGAACTTAATTTTACTGGGAATGGCAGAAAATACATTGAAATGAAGTTTTCCGCCCATTGTTTATGTGAAGATACTGAGGTCTGTCTGTGGGTTAAATTCTTCAAAATAACTTTTTTAGCATCATATGTTTAGAGCTAGGAAGGAAATTTACCCCCTCATTTTATAGAAGAGGAAACTGGAGATGAGACTATTAAGTGATTCATAATTAACAAGCATCAAAGTTAAGTTTAAAATCCAAGTTTTCTAATTCTATAACTAATGAAATCAAATAAAAATTAGGACAGTTGCTGGCGCATAGTAGGCTCTTCGTACTTGTTTGTTTCCTCACCCCCCCCCCCACAAAGAAAAATCAGCATTCTTTCCTCTGCAGCAGGTTGCTAACAATTTGCCACAGAACTGTGCTGGAATCTTGGTCTCTGGCCTCCCAGTCTCATAGTCTTTCCAATGTTGCCATTTTGTTACTGACATGGGAGGGGGACAAAATTTCTTTCAGGGAAGTGTGGTTTGAAACAAGTTGTTTATAGTAGTGAGGAAGGACGCCAAATCCAGCTGCTGCCACTGGCCATCAATGCACCACATCTCTTCACATTGTCATTTTCCTTTGTCAAATACTTTCTCTAACTCCATGTAGTTAAACAGTGCAAAAGCCATGGTACTGGAAGCAGTTGAAATACTGTGTATTGTGGATCCACTTGTTCTTGGGGATTGAGAGTTATATTCAAATATTTATACCATCACCAAGTCAACAAACATTTAAGTGCTTTCTGTGAGCTTGGCACCATAGCACCTGGCAGGTTCCCTGTAATAAAAGTAATGACTCACATTTGTAAAATATGCTTCTTTTTCCAAAACATTTCCTTCCAATAACCCTGTGAAATAGGGAGTGTATTGTTATCCACACTCTATAGATGAAGAAATTGAGCCTCACAGGGGTTAAATGATACGTTTCCTGCAAGTAAGTACTAGGAAAAGGGAGAACCTGCCCTTGAATTTAGTTTGGGTCTGAGAATTTTAGATTCTGAATTAAGTTGCAAACATTTGCTGATGAGGATGTTATATTTTTTACACCCTTAGAAAATGTGTTAATGGAGCTTGTGTCTGTACATGGAGAGACAGGGGTGTAAAACTTGAAAAACAAGAAGGAATATCAGTGTATTGGAAATACTTTATTTTGTGACACAGTTTTGAATTATAAATGTAACTAAAGCACATAGCAGTTTAAATATTTAATTAAATATTTAATTCAACCCAGAGCTAATTTAAATTACCTTTACCCAGAAATTGCTAAATAATGTCATTTAAAAACCATTAAAACAAAAACTCTGAGTAATCATAATGTATAAAAATATTAGAAACTATGAATCTAACTTAAAGTTATGAAAAAGCAGGGTTAAAAAGATTTTCATATGTATGTGCTCAATTGAGAGAACGGTATCTATACCCACTTTATAAAATCAATGAATTTCTTCTAAAGGCATGGGATTTATTCTCTATTTTTTTTAATTGCCTTATTTAAAACTAGCAACTTTCATTTAATTCATTATATCCTTTATACAATGGGACAGCCAAGTGACATAGTAGATAGAGTGCATGGCCTGAAGTCAGGAAGATTCATCTTCTTGAGTTCAAATCTGTTACTAGCTGTGTAAACACTTACTAGTGTTTACATTTACTGTGTAAATACTCTTAACCCTTACTAACTGTATGACCCTGGGCAAATCACTTAAACCTGTTTGCCTCAGTTCCTCATCTGTAAAATGAGCTGGAGAAGGAAATGGCAAAGCACTTCAGTATCTCTGCCAAGAAACCCTCCAATGGGGTCACAAAGAGTCACACATGACTGAAAAATTACTTAAGAACAATAAAAGTCCTTTACATAGAGAGACAGTGTTGTAGTAGATAGAGAGATTTTCTGAAATCTGGGAGATCCTGGGTTCAAGCCCTGAAGGTGACATGCAACGAATGACCCTTGGCAAGTCATTTTGCCACTTAGTGATCTAGGCCAAAAGTGTCAAAAATGTAAGGTCACAAGTAGTTCCTAATTGTGGCCTGATCCAGATTAAGATATAGTTCCTATCTGACTTTAATGTATTTGTATATTAATTAATAAAGAAATGCATAAACACATGGTTTTCTAAGTAAATATGTGACCTAAAGAGATCTTTATATATGTTTTAGTGAAACCATTTCTCTTTGAGTTTGACACTACTGCAGGAATCTATGAAGTCTCAGAAAATGTGCAAACATGAAATGCTAGAAAAGTTTACACACTAAGGATGTCTGTATACCAGAAAAATCATAGGTCCAGTCCCTATCTCTGTTCTCCATTTAGTTACACGCTGTATTTTTTTAAGACATTTCTTCCTCCCTCTGCTATCTCTCCACTGCACACCTCTTCTCTGTGTCTCCGTCTCTCTATCTCTTTCTGTTAGTGTATCTGTGTCTTTAACTCCCTGTGTTTTTCTCTTTGCTGTCTCTCTCTGTCTCTGTCTCTCTTGCTGCCTATCTGTTTCTGTTTCTCTCTCCTTCCCCTTCCCCTCCCCTTTCTCTTTCTATTTGAGGGGAGGTGGAGTAGACCTCGATCACTCAAAGTTGAATTGGCTTTCCCAGTATTCAACAGGCTTTATGTTTCAGATCTGGTACTTGACACAGGTCCATAGACCTTCTGCCTATAACCCCATGCTGTCATCCAAGTTTTAAAAAATAAGGGGCAAATTTTAAGGCTTTAGGTTTATAATTCTGGGAAAAATTTCAAGCTTTTAACAAATATTCATATTTTAGACAAAACCATGACCAAAAGAGCCACCTGAAATATTTTTGAAATATATTTGCATTTAGTATTCAGTAATGCATAGTTTATAAGCACTTAGATTTCAGCAAAGCATTTATGTCTCATGTCCTCATGGATCAGATCAGGAAATCTGAGCTAAATGACAGTACTATTAGGAGAGGGGAGAAGTTATGTGATCTTAGATTTTTAAAGAAAGACACACTTACTACACAGAGGTGGCATAGTAAATAGAGGCTGGTACTTAGAGTCAAGAAGATCTCAGCTCAAATTTCACCTCAGATACTTAAGTCATATGACCTTGGCAAGTTGCTTAACCTTTGTCTGCCTCAGTTTCCTTTTCTGTAAAAACGGGAATAAAAATACCCACCATTTTCTAGGCTTGTCATGAGGATAAAATGAGAAAGTGTTTAAAAGTCATTAACATAGTGTCTGGCACATAGTAGAGGCTTAATGAATGTTTGTTTAAAAGTTTTTTTGTTTGTTTTTTAATGAGGGTGATTATATGGTGAGACTACATCTGAAATATTGCACTGAATTTTTGGTGTCAGACTTTCAGAATTTCATTGATCAAGCTGGTACATGTTCAGAAAAGCCTGATTTGGAAGGTAAGAGGGTTGGAAATAATGATAGATACAGGGAGCTGTTAAAAGAGCTGGAATTATTTTTCCAGAAAAAGAGATATTGGGAGGACAGTGGGGCAAAATGGATACCTGTTTCCAAGTAATTAAAAGAATTGCTATGTGGAAAAGAAATTAGACTAATTGTGCTTTGGCCTAGAAGCCAGAACTAGCAATACTGGGTTGAAGTTTCTGAAAGACTCATTTAAATTCCGTGTAAAGAGAAATTTATCAACAATTAGAATTGTCCCAAGGTGAAAAGCTATGTTTCTGGAAGTAGTTGGCTCTCCCTGCTTTGCAGGTTTTTTTTGTACAGGGAAGCCCTTTTCAGATAGAGATTGTTTCCTTCTTTGTACCTAGTTTCCCAGCACCAACAATTGCTTTAACTGTTACAGGGATTGTAAAGGGCACTGATTACATCTTCAGATAGGATTGGAATCAGTGATGACTGAGTTTCCTTCTGACAGAGATTCTGCGTCCCTATGATTTGTTCTTTGAAAAAAAAATTAGCGATCTATGAAGATACAAATAATGTAAAATGTGTCATTGAAGATCTATCAATTTGATTACCATACAAAGTGAACATAATATCATATCTGTCTTACCCAGAGAAGCTCATAACTCATTAGATTACATATTAACACATCCCTACATGGACTGATACTCGGAAAGAAGAGAGTCTTGTTTTTATGTTTTATAAGACATTTTATCTGCCCAGGTTATTCCTAAGTCACAAAGTCATTGACTGAAAAGACTTTTCTGCATTTTACTCAACCCAAAATGACAATGCAGAATACATAGTTGTTCTATTAATATTCTAATCTAAGTCAGCTGTCTCAGGGTAAGGAGAGGGTGGTAAAGGAGGCCAAGCATCAAGTGGTATGCCACTACTCCAAGGATTTTGAGTACCTTAGAAATATTACAGGCTTCTTTCACCTGTCCTCACACCCTGCACATTTGATTATCACCCTCATTCCTGGGACAGTTGCAGGAATCAAGCATCAAGAATCAATTAGCAAGCATTTCTTGAACACTTATTGTGCTTGGTTGGGCAGCTAGGTGGCACAGTGGATAGAGAGTTGCATCTGGAGTCAGAAAGACCTGAATTCAAATCTGAGGGAGTATGGGATATTCAAGGAAGACTAGTACTTCTGGTGTGATGGCTTGCCTATGGCTGCTCATCCATCTCTGATGTTTACCTGGCACTCAACTATTTCCTGTGGCTCATTCACAGTGACAATACCCAAGTAAATCCTCACAACAGAAAGGCTAACCCAGGTTGAGGGTAACTGACAGGCCTCAAACTGGTCAGTAAGTTGGAGAATGTCTACCCCAAGCATGTGAAGACTTCTCCATGTGGAATGGGTGTAAAGAATAATTTGTTCCCCTGGCCATGAAGACAGGTGGAACCATTAGAACTTGGTCAGACATAGAAGATGCCAAAGTCCACTACTGAATCCTGAGCCATCGTTAGTAGTACTGACTTTGTCTTGTTACTGGACTTTGATCATTGAAAGTAAGTAAATCTGAAAACTTTGTGCAACTTCACTTAACTCCAATTCACCTTAGAGTCAAGATATCACACCTGATTTCACTGGTCCTCTTGAAAATGAAGGGCGAAGAACATTGTATTTGACTTTGGAAATAACAAGACAAAAATGAAATAATGTCTTCCTTAATGGAGGTTAATTTCTATTGGGAGGACACAACATATGCATATTTAAGTTTGTGCAAAATTATATAAGGCAGAGCATTACCAATGGAAGGGATCAGGAAAGGCTTCATGTAGAAAGTAGTGTTTAACTGAGTTGTGAAGAAAACTAGGAATTCTAAGAGGCAGAGTTGAGGAAGGGGAATACATTCCAGATCTGGAATATGATCAGTGCAAAGAATATATATACATATACATATATATACACACATACAGGTAATGCCAAATAAGGCAGGAAAAAAAAATGCTGGGGCCAGGTTGTGTTGAAACAAGAAGTTTATTGTTATATATCTTTACTTGGGTTCTCTGCCCTGCCCTCCCCTCCTCTGCCCTCCCCTCTCTCTTCTCTCCTCCCTCTGCTCAGGGAATGGGTCCTTTGCTGTTTAATTGTCCAGACTGAATAAAAAAACTACAGTGTCATTATTTTTATTTTATTTTACCAGACTTGTAACCATTTGATGTATTTGAATGTCCTCGACATAGGGGAATAATAATATAGTTGTGGCAACCACTGAAAAAGTTAAACTGGGATATATGAGCCTGTTACTGTTACACTTTAGGAGGCACCATTTTTTGCTGCATTTTCAGAGAACAGCTGCTTAAGAAGGTCTTTTTAGAAAGAAATGAAGTGTGAAGATTGAATGATAATTAATACTCCTGGTACTTAGCACTTTGTTAAGTTGGTAAGAAATGTAATTAGCAAATGATCATCATAAAGTACTGAATTATTCTTTTGTAATACATTTAAATAGGGATTAAATTAATAATTTAAAATTCAAGTGATTGAACTAATATATAATGCCTATGATATAGAAAATGGTCAGTTAAGGCTTTAGCCTAGCTTTTGCAAGTCATGCCCACTGTTTCAGCTGACAGATTTCATCACCAATAAGTGTGCTGAAAGATCAAAATTTAGTAACCAGTAATTTCTGCTTGTATGTTTGCTGAAATTTCAAATAGCTAAATGATGTGTCTCTATTGGTTTCTTTATGTGTTTTCCTCTATTAGAATATAAGCTTCTCAGGGGGCCCAGACCGCTTTTTCTTTGTATCTTTCATATGTAACACCATGACTGGCAATATAATTAAGCAAAGAATAATTAATTGTTAGTAGATTTATTGGCTGTCTGTAATCAGAGGAATTTTCTACTGTGGGTTTTTGTTCTGTTATTTTTTACCTATATGATCTTAGGAAAGTCAATCATCTGGATTGAATAGCCTCATTTGGAAAAACTAAGGGGTTGCACTATGTAACAATTTGGGTTTCTGTGAGCTCTAAAACTCTGATCCTATAAGCCTTTGACTATGGCACATTTGACATAAGTTAAGATTTTTTTTTAATACACTACCAATGATAAACCTCCAAATCTATTCACTCTTCCAGCATTTAAGATTTATTACAGGGGCGGCCAGGTAGCACAGCGAGTAAGAGCACCAGCTCCAGTGTTGAGAAGACCTGGAGATCGAATCCCAGGCTCAGACACTTAGCACCTACCCAGAAACACCTGGCCGTGTAACCTTGAGCAAGTTACTTAACCCTAATTGCTTAGGGGCGGCCAGGTGGCTCAGCGAGTAAGAGCACCGGCTCCAGTGTCGGGATAACCTGGATCAAATCCGGGCTCAGATACTCAGCACCACACCCAGAAATAACTGGCCGTGTAACCTAGAGCAAGTTACTTGACCCCGATTGCTTTAAAAACAAAAAAAAAGATTAATGACAAATGGAAGTTTGCTTTAAATCACTAATAAGAAAAATTTAAATCGACTCTAAAGTTTTATACCACACCAAGCAAATTATAAAATATAATAGAATAAAGGAAATTGTCAATGTAAGAAGGGTGGTAGAAAAACAAACACATTAATAAACTAATAGGTAAGCTGCAAATTGCTCCCAACCACACTGTGCAGCAATTTGAAATTAAACTAATAAAGCATCTAAAATGTCCCTATCCTTAGATCCAAAGATTTCATTGCTAGCATAAAGAAAGGTCCTATATTCTCCAAAATATGTATAGAAATATTTGGAAACAAGAGAGATGCTACAAACTGAAAAATAGATGAAAACAATGGTGCATACTTTAAAACAAAACAGTGACTATAAGGATTTCAGAGAAATATGAAAAGACATCAGCAAATGAAAATAAAGCAAGTAAAACCAGAAAAAAACAATATACATAATAAAAGCTATGTAAGTGAAAAGAATAAGGGAAAAAAACATACTGAATGCTGCAATGCTGATGACCAAATTTTTCTGCCCAGATAATATGAGAAAATGCACTTCCTTTCCTTATTAGAAGAGATGAATGTGTGTGTGTGTGTGTGTGTGTGTGTGTGGAGAGAGAGACAAAGAGACAGACATAGAGACAGAGACAGAGAGAGACACAGAGAAAGACAGAGAGACAGAGAGAGAGAGAAACAGATCAATATTTTGGCTAATTTTGCTGAACCACTTGTCTCCCTTCACCTTTTATGAAATATTCATTTATAGCTTGATGAGTAGTAAAAATTAAACTTTGATATTTTAAAACTGCATAAGTATTTTTGGGATAACATATTTGGAAATAAAGATGATATTAAAGATACCTCTTTTTGAAAAATAGAAGGGATTTGGGGGATTTTCCTAGTATAGTGAAAAGAACATTAGGTTGGGATCCAGTAACCATTTGCAGGCAGGACTATTACTCTATCTTTTGTCTTTGTATTCCCAGCACATCACACTATGCATTGTGGGTAATAGGTACTTAGAAATATTTTTTTTTTGGTGTATTGAATCTGCCATTTACTAGCTGACCTTGGAAAAACCACGTCAACATTCTTTGGTTTTCTCTTTGGCCAATGAACATACGTATGTATTCTCAGTTAGATAAGTGTGTTTTTGTGTAGGTTTGAATTAAGTGTGATAATAGATGGGAAATATTTGGCAAATTGTAAAGCACTTTACATTAGAGTTAGGATAATAAATTCAGTTCAAATACTGAAATCTCCAGTGTTATATTAAAAGAACTAGAGGAAGGCCTTTGGAATGTTGAGTAGATAATTTATGGAGAATTTATAGAGAGACCAGGAGCAACTGAATTACCTCTCTGTATTCTCTGCCTCTCTATGTTGCCACAAGCTCTCCTTCATGCCATTATTTGGGCCCAGATGGCTTGGAGTGAGTGTAAAAAGCAGTTGTTTCTGTTTTGGCCAGAAACCCTGACTGATATCTTTTTTTTAACTAGATAAAAGAGGCCATTCTTTGCTTCATTTCTTACCTAGCCTTCATCATTAAATGGGCATTTCCTCAATTAAACTGAGATCTGGGGAAGACCTTAACTTAGAAAGGCCCAGGTCTCCCACAGCATCCAGGGCCATCCCCAATATTCCTGTTCTGTATTTTGCCACTTGATCCAGAGTGGATGATGACTCCAGAGGAGACAATGGACTGGTGACTTTGCACAGCCCTGCCTCACTTAAATACAATTAACTTGCAACTCATGGCATCACCTTTCTGATGTCATGGTCCTCTTTGAAAATGAAAGACAACAACAATGACAACTCCCATGCCTGAAATTCATGCTTTTCTCTCTTCTGATTTCTAGAATCCCTACTGAAGTCTTCTCTCATCTTGCTCTCCACATTGTCCTTTCTCTTTCTCTCTCAGTTTCCCTTGTATATATTTGTTTGTACCTGCTATATACTCCCAATATTAATTAAGTTCCTTGAGTATAGAAACATTCATCTGGGTATGGTTTCCCCAGTACATATAGCACAGTGCATGTCATATAGTAGGCATTTATTAATCATTGGCTTAATTAAATTGTTGGAGGTAGTATGATATAACAACTGGGTTCTAATTCTGTCTTGGGTACTTGCTTTCAATGTAAACTTGGCTAAATTATTTCATTTCTCTGAGTCTCAGTTTAATCATTTTAAAAATGAGGCAGTCTGGATCAGATGTATAAAAAACACTTGTAGGCTATATCCCACAACATTAGTTGTGGCCTGAACCAGATTCAAATGTAATTGTAAAGTCTTTAATGTAATAAATAAAAATAATTAAAACAAAGGTAATATCAAATTTTAAAACTAAGTCAATATGTGACCACAGATATGCTTAAGTACAAATTAGTGCTTATGATTTCTCTTTGAGTTTGATACAACTGATTTAGAGGACAGTTAAAGTTCCTTCTATTTCTAATTTAGTGGTGCTCTGTTGACAAGAATCACATTAAATAAGAAAGTTTGGGAGTGATCTATATTATTAGAGTATGTCTATCATTAGGATCAAGGATAAAAAATATTGAATAATAATAACAAATTAATATCAACAAATTTTAAAAGAATATATGGTACCTAAGAAGAAATTAAAAAAAAAAACTTCAAGTATGGCAATTTTTTTTCTTCATGCTTATAAACATACCTAGATTTTTCAAACAAACAAAGCACCTGTATTATCATAAAAACTCTAAAATATCATTTCAAATATCCAGAGGAGGTGTCCAGATGAAATGAATGAATGTGCTTCCTTCTCAATCATAAAGCAGAAAGGACATGCTTTGCATTGTTTCTTAGAATAAATGCCAGCAAAGCTTTGATGATTAACCAAGAGTAATATTGAAAGTTTGAAAATATATAATACCATGAAGGCCTGGAAAATGAAATAATTTTTTTAAAGCAACACATCTTGAAAGAGTGAATTTCAGAAGAATTATTAAATAGTGAATTGCATTCTAGTTCACTTCCAAAGGGAAATTAGTAGAGGAAATCTGGAGCATGAAGATAAGGATCTTTGTGATAAATTATTTCTGCAAATACAACTATCTAGGCCAGTAAATGATCTACAACTCCACAAAAGGGCACCTAGTTTAAAATTTAAATTGGGAACATGTACCTAACCTCCTTAATTGCAATACTTTATTTAGTGAGCTGAAAAGGTGGGGGGGGGGGAGTCCTTTTTAGTTAAATGTTAAGGGAGTTTTATTTTTTTTTTAATATTCCAAGCATTGATTTTCTACTTTAGTCTTTAGAAAACTTTTTTTAGAAAAAAGTCTTTAGAAAAACAGTTTGTACCTACATGTTTAAGTTTAAAAGACACACAAATGACTAAGGTAAGGTAAAATTCAGTTGTTTTTCATCCTTTTATTTGGGCTCTCAATGAGATTGCACACAAAGCAGTACAAAAATATTTCTCAAACACCTTTAAGTTGCATTATCTAATTATAGGTCTATAAATAATTATAGATCAATATGTTGTGGTCTACTCTTTGGCCTTTTGGTAATGACTTGTAACTTTTAAATTAACAATTCCCTGATGAAACTTTATGAGTTTAACAACTGCTTGATCATTTCAATGGGCAAATTAAAAATGCAGTGCAAGTTATCTCACTAAGACTTATACTTTTTCCTGGGTAGAAAAGGAAAAATAATTTTTACAACAACTTATATGCTTTAGGTATATGCAATGAATAACATAGGGATGACCATTTTAGATTCAGAGCTTCAGAGTTCACACTTATCTTATTGGAGTTTAAAAATTTGGAAGTGGGCAAATGCCCAAATCGTTGTTTAGCTTTTAGCAAACTGAATGTATGTATGTGTGTATGTGGGCATGTATATATGATTGTATGTATATACAGTCACACATATTTTACCCATGTATAGATTTATAAATAGGTTGGTGGGTCAGTGGATAAAGTTCTGTTTATTAGTTGTCATATTGTTATGGAGACCTCCTTTGTGGACAGGTGGCATGTGAGTTTAAAGGACCACTTAACTCCAGACAAGGTAACGTACCAACAGAGGGTGAAAAGGGTCATTTGGATATGGCTACACCAACTTCCAGGTTTGTTGCCTTATGAATTTTCTCCCTTGGCCAAAGGCAATGTAGTGGGTATGGAAATTCTTGAAATAACCCAAATTGTAAAACAAAACAAAATGTGTGTGTGGGTATGTGTGTGTATGTATATATATATATATATATATATATATATATATATATATATATATATATATATATATATATATGATGTGTGTATGTGTTTGTATATATGTGTGTGTATATGTGTATCTATATCTTTATATCTATATCATCTATATCTATATCTATATTCCCTTTTGGCTACCTTTTCCTCTCTGTGTCTTCAGCTGAAGGCAGGTTTAGTTGGACGAAACTTTGTTGATGGTCATGGAATTTAATAGAAACAGCAAATATTGTAAGTATACGTTAAAATAAAATATAGCAGGCTGCAATATGATTTGCAATTGAGGGACTGAGTTCTGACTTTTCTCCCTACTCTCTTCTCTTCCTCAATAGTCAGATCAGAGAATATCAAGAAATTTGGTATAGCAATAACAGCAACAACAAAAAAAGCATTTATTGAATGCCTTACCATTCACAAAAGCACTTTTACAAATATTATCTCATTTTATCCTCACAACACCCCTGCTAAGTGGTACTATTATTATCTCCCCAAATGAAAACTGAAGCAAACAATAATTACATAACTTGTTCAGCTTCACACAGCTATTAAGCATCTGAGTCTACTTTTGAGTTAGAGTATTCCTGACACCATTTTCAGTACTCTATCCATTGTACCATTTAGGGAATAGGAGTCTGTCAGAAGCTCAGGCAAATGTCAGACTTTTGGACTTCTCTTTCTTAATAAAAATTCATCAGTCCTTCTTCCTAGTTTGTTCCTGATAGGTCTTCAAGAAAGAAGAGGAATCAGAAGGGATGCTGACAACCTTCTGATTGATTGAATCATACATCTTTGGTTTCTGGCCTAAACTTCTCTTTTTACCTCTGCCCAGTCTGCCCATACATATGAACATTTGATTCTAGCCAGCACCTTGACTCTGATCCTAGTTTAATTGTCTCTACTGTTCTATCTTATGACAAGAGGACCACACACACACACACACACACACCACCCCAATCTGATTTAAGTATAGAACTTGATAGATACACGCCATCTTTTTTCTTCCATCTCTCTGTGTGATTTCTCCTGAGAAGGAAGTTACTTTAGTGTTTAAACACCTTGAAACTTGGATAACTTTGACTAATACACATATACTTATGCAGCCGCTGTGCTAACCCCCTAAATTTCTGTGTAACATTTCTGGGAAGTGGAACAGTTTAAACTCAATCTCCAATGTTTTGTTTTGTTTTGTTTTTAAGCAATCAGGGTTAAGTAACTTGCTCAAGGTTACATGGCCAGTTATTTCTGGGTGTGGTGCTAAGTATCTGAGCCTGGATTTGATCCCCAGGTCATCCCGACTCTGGAGCCGGTGCTCTTACTTTGCTGAGCCACCTGGCCACCCCTGAGTCTACAATGTTTTATCAGGTTCCATATAATAGTAACATATATTAGATAGATAGATAAATAGTTTTTTTTTTTAAATCCCTACTTAACTTACAGACCAGCCCATCCCTCAAAAAATAATCAGTGAATAAAGATTTTAATCGGGCCTGAATAGCAAAGGAGATAACAGGGAATATAAGTCAAGCAGTAGAATCATTCCACAGCTGAATACAAAAATGAGCATGCTCTCCCGCAGGCACGCATTCATAGTAATTCAGGGTTTTGTCTTCACGGTATCTATCCCTAGAAAACTCATATGCAAAGGTAAGAAATGGTTGGAGCTGCAGTGATTTTCCACAGGGAGATTTTTCCTGCCTTTGCTCTTATGGCTTCATCTTCTGGAGGATTTTCTGCTCTTACTGCTGTCTAATATTGCCATCCACTGACTCTCCACCCAAACACTGATTCATTAGAAAAGTGCTAGCATTCTAGTATTGAGACCATGGAGGCCAGTATACTTCAGGGCTGGGTGACACATGTTCAATTTGTTTGTCAATCAGCCTTACAACGCCACTGGTCCAACCCACAAAAGAGAAGCTCAAGCAACTGTCAGACTTCCAAACTCATTCTGTCCAACAGATGATCCCCAGTCCTTGTTCCTAGATTGACTTCCTTCTAACTAGGGTCTCAGCATAAATGCAGTGTATATGCCATTTGCTCAGAACTTCCACCTCTTTCCAATTGCCTTTCGAACTCATGGCATGCCTACTAATAATGAATACTTTCATTACTTTCAATTTTTCATTACTTCCAATTTTTTCAATTTGATTAGCCTCAGGAAGAATGATAGAAGGAAAGTTGTCGGCAGTCTATGTCATCACAGTCTATCTTACACATTTCGATTGCACATATAAAATACTATGTTATAGAACTTTGTACATAAAATTTAAGATAGTTGAAAGTCTTTATGCTTTTTTCTGTCTTAAATATGTTAGGGTTCACTTTTATTCCCAGAAAATCAAGAACTGTAGTGTATACACACATGCAGTGATGATGTTATTTTCTCTTTTGATGATGGGAGAGACTGGGGGCAGTGGCAAATGGAAGTATCCCATTTAAGAGAGAACCTGATGAAAATACATAGGTAATGGGAGGTCTCAACGTTTTTACAACATTTTTTATGCCTTTATTCCACCTTTGAAACTGTGCATAGTATAACTTTTCCTTACAATTTGTGTACTTGACATGCCCTTTTGATGGCATTCCACTAGCAAAAGCTTTACTCACATTCTACAGGCTTTCCTATTTTTCATTCTTCTGTGGTGGTCAGGAAACACCAACTGTCTTGTGTTTGTCTTATGTGAACAGAATATCTATTCCTTATTATATTACTCTAAAATCATATATTTAAGCAAGTTCTTTTCAGTGTATCTCACAAGTCTGCTGTAGCTAGGAGGGTTCTTATAAGCTAACCCCTCTAAGCTATCTATCCAAACCCTGAGGGGGTTGGGAGGAGAAATGAATGATTGACATATTTTAAAGGTAAACATTGAAAATTGTTTCTTTCAGTAAATGTTACTGCCAGATATTTTATATGCACCTCCAGTAGAGGTTAACAGGATCTGTGAATGTCAGATCAAACTCAGAGGCTACAATACAACAAAATGTTTCAGGGGTAGATTTTTTTTAGTCTAAGTCCTTTTGGACCCCAGCACCTAAAGTTTTAATTCTCTAAACAGGTATGTCCCAATCAGAAATAGCATACTATTAATTCTATCTTTCCTCTGCAAAAAAAAAAAAAAATAGCATTGAAGCAACAAGAGAGTAGTTTGATGATCTATTGGATACTTCTAGACACAATGATTTAAATAACTTAATAGACCTGCACCTGAAAACATTGAAGCACATTAAAAATTGTTCTATCACAAGAAATATATAAGGAACTATATGAACAAATGCAAACATATCTTGTGAATAGGCCTACATAGACAAGGCATAAGGTTGGATGGTTGATATGACAGCACAGTGAGCATTTGATTATCCAAGTAGGGAAGAGATGACAGCTGGATTAATTCTTGCTCCCAGGCCACCAACAAGTGTTGGGCCATATAAAGAATCAAAGGAGCTGAAGCTGGCTAAATTTTTTATGTTGAATGTGAAATAAAACATTAGCTACACTTCTGAATTCCTGTTATTTTTCTTTTGAGGTTACTACAATACATTATCTGCAGAAGCTAACTAGAATCCTCTATGATCCCTTTAAACTCCCAATTCTTTCCTCCCCCTTCTCATTCTTAGAAAATGAAAGTCATCTAGAGTGAGCTAATGGGTCTTCCATTTCTTCTCTGTTTCAACACCTTTGTTTTAATCCTTTTTAGAGGATCATCAAAGGAAGGAGTAATCAGGATTCTTTCCCAGGGTAATTGTTACACCAGTCCTTTCAAATTCATTCCCTTCCTTCCTTCCCTCCCTAGGACAAAGGTCCCTTAGTAATCTTTGCTTCTTTCCTTAGCATCTTCAATTGTCCCACTGTCTCCAGCCCTTCTCATGACCATGTTAATCATGTCAGTTACCATTCTGCTTATAACCTTCATTTTGTTGCTCTTTTGAATGAGTGATATAAATCAGCTATTCCCATTCCTTCAATACTAATTTACTCCTCAATCTACTATAATCTGACTTTCACTTCTCTTAAATATTAATAATAAATAATCAATTATTAAATAACTTAAAATGTTAGGGTTCACTTTTATTCCCAGAAAATCAAGAACTGTAGTGTATACACACATGCAGTGATGATGTTATTTTCTCTTTTGATTATGGGAGAGACTGGGGGCACTGGCAAATGGAAGTATCCCATTTAAGAGAGAACTTTATGAAAATACATAGGTAATGGGAGGTCTCAATGTTATTTTATAGTAGTTGTTATTTTATAACAACTACTTTCTTAAACGGTTAATAATCTTGTGATCACTGAATTCAAAGACCTTTTCACAAATCTTATTTTCCTTCGTTTAACATCATTGATTACTCATTTACCCAGGAAGCTCTCTCCCTCTTGGTTTTTTGTGATTATACTGGTTATCTTCTAACCTCCTACCTTGTGCCTTCTCTTTCTCTGCTATCAGTTTTCATGCTTCTGATCCCTGACTTTGAGAAATATGGAAGAATAAGCTTCTCTTCTATTTTTCTGTCCACTTAAAAGAGGTTATCTAGATGGCCTTTTTCAATTATCATCTAAATTTGAATATCTCCCAAATCTATGAATCCTACTATGACTTCTCCCCCAGACAGCAGTTGTATATAATTTTAAGTTAAGTAATTGACAGTTCTACTTGGAAATTACATAATCCCCTAACATTCAATGTGCCTAAAATTAAAATTATTTTTATTGAGTGCCTACTATGTTCCCTACACTGAAGAAGATACAAAGTTGCATAGAATATATTCTCCAACATTTTTCAGTCTAATAGAGAAAGGAGTTAAGGCATATTACAAAAACCTATAATAAAAATTGTATAACTACATATGAGATATAGTGTATTATAAAAGAGTTTTGAGTACCAGTTCTTAAATTTACATGCTTGTTAGATATCACTTGACCTTTCCTGCAAAACTTGATTTTCTCATATGTAAAGTGAGACTAAAAGTAACAGAATTACCTACTTCACAGCATTAAGTATTATGTTGTGTAAACACAAAAGTTGTGAGCTAATTATTATATTATTAAATATATATGTATATATACATACATATGATGATAAATATTTATTAAGCTTCTCTTGTGTGCCAGGTAATATAAACTTTTATAAACATTGTCTCCTTTGATCCTCACAACAGTCATTCAAGGTAGGTGCTATTATATCTTGATTTTAAAGTTGAAGAAATTGAGGCAAACAGTTTATGTAATTTATATGAGGTCACCCAGTAAATATATGAGACTGGATTTGATTCCAGGTCTTCCTGACTCCAACCCCTGCTCTCTTCATTGGACCACCTAAAATATTTTGATAAGAATATTAATTATAAATATTTTAATTCAGAGGATGAAAATAATCTCATTTGGTATGAGGTGGGGAAGTCAAAAGTGAAAGTAGGATTAGCATTTGACCTGGTGAGGATGATATATGGGTAGGGGAGGGAGTGTGCAAAGGACAGGGAGAGAATGACAGTTTGCTGGTAAGAGGAGTAGAGTACCCAAAGTTAGATGTGGGACACCTTATAATGATATCAAGAAATTGACCTCAATGTGCCCAACTAACTATTCTTAAATTTCCTGTTTCTATTAATAATATCACCATTTTATGAGAAAACGAGACTCTAAACCTGTCATTTTTTAAACACTTTTTTTTAACATCTCTTAACTAGTCATCCAAACATCTTGGATTAGTGCATTTAAAGTGAGAGGGCCTAGGTCCAAACTGGGACTCTGCCACTTACTACATATATGTCTTTGGGCTAGCCATTTACATTCTCTGCACCTCAGTTATTGGACTAGGTAACTGTCAAGGCCTTTTACAATTCTAAATTCTATGATTGTATGTATGATCCTGTCAATTATTTCTTTGTCATAGTTGTCTGATCATTGTCTCCATTCCCACTGCTACCAACCTAGTTCAGGCCCTTATCACCTCACATATGGATTATTTCATTAACTAGCCTGCTAAACTCCACTCACTTTGACCTCTAATATATCTAGCATACCATTATCTTGTCAATTCTTTAAAAATCATTGCTTCCATTGGGACGTAAATGTGTCGGGAAATCTTGAAAATCTTCATATTTTTTACAGCATATAGGCACCTCTACTTAGCTTGACTGAAAGGCATTGTTCTTTGCATTATATCTTTTCTTCTTTTATTCCCACTCTTTCTACACAGACTCTCCCCATTTCTAGTCAAATTTCCTTATTGCACTACATTCCACATAACCAAAAAAATATTATATAAGTAGTATAATAAATACAGGTTTTTTTGCTCTTATTATCACTAATGTAGAATTGAGACAATAAATCTCACACTGTCAGATTCTTTCCAAGAGATTAATGGAACTGGTAATATTCTGTTCATCCAGTAAATCCCTTTGCCAATACTGCCTTCCACTTTATAGACTAGAGACTAGATGAGATTTGTATAGGGACCTCACAAGGGAGGAAACTTCTTTGACCAAAACTAGTCAGTCTTAGAAGGTTGTATGATGTTCTGAAAGACTCAATGACCTGCCTGGAATCACATAGCCAGTACATACTTGAGCTGTCACTTGAACTCTGATCTTCCTGACTTCAAGGCTGGCACTTTCGGATATGCCATGCTGAATATAAATCTAAGTGTTTATAACTTCATCTTATTTGAAGTTTTCAATGTCTTTGTTATTCTGTGTTCCTCCATTTTATTTGATATTCACAAAGTATTTTAACTAGGTATATTCTATGATAATTCAAGAGGTATACAAACTAACATGTCAGTAGCTGATTAGCTATGCCATATATTTGAGAACAAACTGGAAAAGGAGCCATGGAATTTTAATTTTCTTTTACTATAAAAATGTCTCATCTTGTAGTCTGTCAAAACTGGGCAGATGTCAAAGACTGATGGAGTCTGACTGATCAGGAAGGGCAGAGCTGACCAGGGATTTCAAAGTATGATTGTACTCTCAAAGACATTTTCAGTGTGGATTTTCTCTGACCAATATGACTTTAGTTATCGTGGGAACTTTTGCAGGCTTGATTTTGAATTGCTGACCTGGAGTTCAACCTTCATAATGTGGTGCCCCATAATCATTTTTCTTTTTATCATTTGATCTATGGTTTTTCAAGTACTTAACTCATGGATTCTTCCTAGTCTCCTAACATCAACACTGGCTTAACTCTTCACTACCTTATGTAGAATCCACAGATAAAGGGATTTAATTTTCTCAAGATTCCATTATCCACCCTGATATCCCCCACCCCTGCTAATGATTCAAATTGCACAGGCTCACTTGGGATACTAAATGAAGAACTGCAAGTGGCTTTAATTTTAGTTATGGTACCTAAATTAGAGTTTAATGGATATGACACATAGAATACTTTGACATAGATTTATATAAAGCATTTATTTGCTTAGTATGATCCAGGTGGTATGGTAATCGTTGGGGATACAAATGTAAGCAAGCAAGAATGAGCCTGCCTTCAAGGAGCTTACATTTTGAAGGGAGAAATTAAAATTTAAGAAAGGTATTATTATAAGGCAAGGCAGATGAGAGAGGGAGTTCAGTTGTGGCAGAGAGCATTTAATTTTGCTTGCCTTAAGTAGAAAAAGGACTATCAGAAAAATACAATCAATTTTCATCTCAATATGAAATTGTGAAGCAACTAATATTCTTCAAGAGTGGAATCACCTCTCTAGAAAGATAGTATCATAGGACAACAGATATAGAACTAACCGTAAGGAAAATTAAGAGCCAATCCCCTCATTTTGCACATCAAGAAACTGAGGCAAGGTAGACGAAGAAACTTACCAAAAGTCAGAAAAGCAGGGTGCATCAGAGGTAGGTTTTACACTCTCTTTAAAAGTTATATCTCTTATAGCTTTTTATCCTTAGAATGTTGTTGTTCAGTCATTACAGTACTGTCCAATTCTATCATGACCCAATTTAGGGTTTTCTTGGCAAAGATAATGGAGTGGTTTGCCATTTCCTTCTCCAGCTCATATTTATAGATGAAGAAACTGAGGCAAACAGAATTAAGTGACTTGCCCAGGGTCACACAGTAAGTGTCTGAATCAGGAAGAAGAGTCTTCTGACTTCAGTCCTGACACTCTATCTACTGCCTCACCTATCTGCTCTTAGAATATCATTCTTCCTTAGATTATCTATTTATAAAAGTCAAAGAATTAGCAATACAACAGAGAGAAATTAAATTTGTAAGTCTAGAATGAAATCCAGTCTTTAAGTGATAGAGAACTTACTCCACTACCAACATGCCCTTTTCATCATATGATATTGCCACAAATGGACTACATGAACATTAGAGGATCCTACATAGAGTAATCATGCTTCAAGAACAGTAGGTGGCCATTGAGGGCTCTTCCAGCTTTAAATAAGGCATTCTTTGCTTTTTTTGTTTTAATCCCTGAGATTGATTTAACTATTTTATAGTGGTAATTTGTATGTCATTAGCATTATTTTTCATTTTAAGCCACAGTTTCCTCTGCATTTGGGGTAAATGATCTGGTTTCAGCATGGGCTTGAGTGATCCTTGAAATACTTTTCACCATACCAGCAGTCATTGCAAGGTGTCTAATAGTCATTGAAGTGTGTGTTTTTAAGAGCTACAATTTATTCACATTTTTTTGAAATACCCATTCTTAAATACCACAGAATAATAAAAAAAACCCCACAAAATTCTGCAATGAGACAACCATATATGGTATGAAACTCAACCTTCAATCAAGAGAACCAGAGGTGAGACTATTCCAAAATGGAAAGGTTGACCCCATATTGATTATATCATTCTGTCATTTATCTATATATACATAATACTTTCATTTTCCAAATACAGGATGCTCATGAAACATAGCTTATTAGACTGAATTTAGCATAATTATTTATTACATTCTCTAGTCATCTTACAAGGTATATTTCCCCATAGTTTTCCTTTACCTTGTAATTCCACCAAGAATTCCCCTAACACCTTCCCTCCCACCCCCATTTGTTGGAATAATTATTCTCTCATACCTTTAAGCAGAAATAACTGGAAATAAAGAATGATAAAGAAGATAGAAAAAAATGGAATCAATCACATGAATTGAACTTAAAGAAATTTCTATTTAATTTCTTCTCTTTAGAGTGTTTAAAATTTTGTATTGTGGTAGGAATACAAATAAATAGCTAAGTGATACAGTGGATAGAGTGCTGGGCCTGGAGTCCAGAACACCTGAGGATTAGGATTCAGACACTTACACCAAATGACTCAGGAGGAGTCAGACATGACTGAAAACAACTAAACAAAGAACAAAAAAATGTGGTAGAGGAAAATTTTATGGACAAATCATTTTAAGCAATATGTGTGTGTGCACAGACATCTTGGAAAATAGAAATTTTACATTGTTTAGGAAGGCCAACCAGAAAAATTCAGCTTAGGGTAAGACTTTCTTGAAAGATAGTACATTTCTGTCTTGTATTATATTCTAATTGTTTTGTAGCTTGGAAGAGATTATCTATAAGTTTACTTGCTAAGAAAATGGACTATTTATTGTCCACTTGTCTAAATGTGAGAGCTTATTTTTTTCCTACTTCAAATTAAGGAGATGTTGACAAGGGTCTTTCCCAGTATTAAGCTATAATTGGTCATTAAAGAATCATGCTTTGCTTGAAGACTATTAGAAAGAGGGGGAAAATTTATGTTTCTGTATACATTGAATTTGAAAATCAAAAGACTAAGAATAGAAATGGCATACAAATGAGGACAATAATAGTATCTTTCAAGTGGCCAATCTGACAACATTCAAAAATATAAAAACAAAATCAATGACTGTTCAGGTAAGAATAGTATTAATTGTGACACTAACACAATTCATATTCTCTCCCTCTCTCTCCAAAACATGTAAATTGTTAATTAGAAATTTCCAATGGTCTTTTGGACCACAATGCAGACTTGATGGCATTTAAGGCAGAAAATCCAGGAGCTGTTCAAGAGGATTGATTAATAATATTTTTTAAATGCTTTATTTTTCTGTCTTCTTCCCATCTGCTCACATGGCCCCCTCCTGATTCCAAAGGCTGACAAGTTTCAGTTAGATTATTACTAGAGTTTCTTCATTAGTCTTCCTTCTTTGGATTTCTCTTTGGTAATCCATCTTCCATATAGCTTTCAAAGTGATAAATAAATCATAAGTCTCACTGTTACTCCTCTGCTCAAAAAGCATTTTTGGCTCCCCATTGCTTCTAGAAGACTATGTAGACTCTTTGCTCACATTTCAAGTCCTTCACAGTCTGAGTCCAACTTGTCTTTCATTTCTGTTATTCAATATGTGTCAGTAAAAATGACATAGTTGCTGTTCTTTACACACATCTGTTCCACTAACTTCTTGCCTTTGTACATTCTGGCTTTTAGTCTTTAAACACAATCCCTCCTCCTGCCATGTCTTTGTGTACCTAGATTCCTTCTAAGTTCTGTCCTGATTCCCCCTCTTACAAGATGACTTTTTGCATCTTCCCTTTGCCATACCTTAAAAATTTATTTTCTATTTACTTGGCAAGTATTTTGTATTTATTCATATTAAATGTAGTTTCTACCCTTCTCACACAACCCCCAAGCAGAATGTGCCCTCCACAAGGGCAAGGACTATTTCATTCTTGTTTTTTCTTCCATAATTTAGCGCAGTGCCTGGCACTTGTTAGGAATTTAAGAAAACATTAAAAATACCACTTTTCAAGTAATATATAAAGGGATTCATCTGTACAGTGTAGTGGGGTGGGAAAGCACACTGTGCTATAAAAAAAGATCTGGATTTGGAATAATAAAAAAAAGTTGACATCAGAGTCTACTTCTATAATTTAATACCTGATTTGAGGTTGACCAAGGCATATATATGATTGGACCTCTGCATCCTGATCTATGAAGACAGCTAGGTGGCACACTGGATAGGACACTAGACATGGAGTCAGGAAGACAAATCTTTCCAACTTCAAACCTGGCCTAAGACATTTACTTGCTGTCTGTCCCTGGAGAAGTCACTTAACCCTGTTTGTCTCAGTTTTCTCATCTGTAAAAATGAGTTGGAGAAGTAAATAGAAAGCCACTCCAGTATCTTTGCAAGAAGCACTCCAAATGTGGCCATGGAGAGTCAAACATGACTGAAAAATGACTGAACTCAATCCTGATGTATAAAAGGAGGGACCTGGGCTAGATGATGCTCTAGCATTTCTCTCAGTACTAATTCTTTTAAGTTCATGCATGAAGTTATGCTTTACCAGCACCTATAAAAAGATATCACCTTTTTAGTTTTTATTATAACTGGATAATCTTTATGTATAATAGAGGGCTACCTGTTGAAAGTATTAAGAAACAAGAGTACTGGAAACTTGAAATTTATGTTATATGTTAGACAGACATATAAAGGAAGCATAAAATTTTAGCTATGATTGTCATATCACTTAAAGATGATAGACCCCCCCCTCCCCAAATGGGAAATTTAATTCATCTCCATCAATTTATTTAAAATAAATAATCATAGGGGCAGCCAGGTGGCTCAGCCAGTAAGAGCACCGGTTCCAGTGTTGGGACAACCTGGAAATCGAATCCCGGGCTCGGACACTCAGCACCACACCCAGAAATAACTGGCCTTGTAACCTTGAGCAAGTTACTTAACCCCAATTGCTTAAAAAAAAAAAAACATTAGGGGCGGCCAGGTAGCACAGCAAGTAAGAGCACCGGCTCCAGTGTTGAGAAGACCTGGAGATCGAATCCCGGGCTCAGACACTTAGCACCCACCCAGAAACACCTGGCTGTGTAACCTTGAGCAAGTTACTTAACCCCAATTGCTTAAAAAAAAATAATCATATTAATAAAAAATAAAATAAATCATTATTTCTACAAACACAATTTCAATATGAATAACATTTGTCCATTATACTGTCCCAACTCTCTTAATTTTCTCAAAATATTCATATTCACAATTGAAATCTACATTAATTTTAAGTTTGAACTCATAATTTATTTATTTTCACTGGTTATATCATTCGTGAAGTTACAACACATCAAGTGAAAACACACATACACACACATACACTCCAAAGAAAAAAATAACTATGTTCATTGTGTCCACTTCTTCTCCTTGATAACTAATTTCTCAGCCCCTCTCAGTTCAATATCTGACCTGAACTCAACTGAAGCTGCTCTTCCCAAAGTTACCAACAATTTCTTAATTATAGAATCAAATGTTTTTTTTTTTCTCAGATTCCATCTCTTGTTATTGCTGTTGTTCCCCTCTCTGCAACACTATTGAAAAATAACTCCTGCTGGATATTCTCTCCTTCATGATTTTTAGTGACACTTCTATCTTCTCACTCACTCGCCTCTCTAGCCATTCCTCAGTCTTTATTGCTGGTTTATTATCCATATCCTTGTAATGGTAAGAGAATTTCAAGATCTTCCCCTCCTCTTAATGGGCCTCAAGTGGAACCCAACAGGAGGGGTTTGCCTGGGGAGAGGCTTGTTTTTCAAGAAGACCCACACCTTTTGTTACTTTGTAAGTAGATAATGGGTCACAAAGATTGTGATGTCCTCTGATACTGAAGAAGGGTATATATACTCTAAAATGAAGTTTTGCTTTGGGGCTCACTTATGGGAAGAGTTGTATGATTTGACCAGATGAGATTCTGGGTAGCCATTGAGCCCCCCGACTTTGAAAACCCAGATGTTGGTACTTCTCTCTCTAGTAGCTAACACTGTATTTATGTAATGGTCAGGCAGCTAGTCAGAAGCCTGTCTTTTGGTTTGTTGAATTGTGTTATTTTCTTTGATTGTATTTTTTTGGTCTGCTTACAATTTCTGTTTGTATTTTCTGAAATTCTGAAATTTTCCCCTTAACTAAGTGAATGTGATGTATACATATAAATGCACACATACACACACACACATATATATATATATGTGTGTGTGTGTGTGTGTTTGATTAAAGTAAGATTGTTAACCCTTTTTGAGTTGCTTTCCTTTAAAAAAGCAGATCAAAGAACCCGTGCTAGCAACAATCCTGGGTATGCTAGGGTGCTTGCTGTTACAGTCCTTCCTCCTATTTCTTACTCAGCACTCTATCCTTGGTTACTCTTCTTCTTCTTTCTTCTTCTCTCCCCATTGGTGATCTCATCAACTCCCATGGTTTCAACTCTCATTTCCGAACACAACTTGTATGTCTTTCCTGAGATCCAGGCCCACAGTACTAACTCCGTATGTGACACAGTCAATTGCTTGTTCCAGAAGCATCAAAAATTTGATGTTTCCTAAGCAGAACTCATGTTATTGACCACACCCTTTTGTCTCCCTAAATTTTGTGGGGAGGGTGGTTTGAGGGAGGAAGGCAAGGCAATTGGGGTTAGGGTTAAGTGACTTGCCCAAGGTCACACAGCTAGTAAGTGTGTTAAGTGTCTGGGGTTGGATTTGAACTCAGGTCCTCCTGACTCTAGTGTTGGTTCTTTATTCACTATGCCACCTAGCTGCCCCTAAATTATAAGTTTAATTTAAATAATGATCGTCCTGTCATTCATGTTTTTAGTCCTTAGAATCCTTATTCCTAGACCTTCATATTAATTCTGTTATCAAGTCTTGTCAATTCTGCTTCCTCAACATTACTCTTATGTATAACCTTCTCTCTATTCACAAAACAAACCAATTAGGTTACATCCTCACTTTTACATTAACTTTCCAGTTAATCACCCTCTTTCAAGTCTTTTCCTTCTTCAAACTGTCCTCTATAGTGGTCTCTAAGTGAGCCTTCTAAAGCTCAGGTTAGAACAATGCTGCCTCCTCCCCCCACCAAAAATGAAAAGTTCCAGTGGCTTACTCTTTCCTCTAGGATAAAATACTGACTCTTCTGTTGGATTTTAAATTTCTTCATAGTATGATTCTAATCATGTTTTCAAGCTTAATGTGCATTATTCTCTTATGTACTTTGTTCCTGGCATAGAGACTTAGTTTAATATTTCCTAATTCCTATCTCCTTTCCTTTGAGTAAGGTGTTCCTTTTGCCTAGAATGTATTGTATCCTCTCTTCTGATTCACAGAATCCCTTGATTCCTTCAAGTTTCAGCACAAAAATCATCTCCCATATGAGTCCTCTCCTTATTTCCCCAGTGGTGTTTGCCATTCCCCAGAAATTGTACTGCACTAACTTCTACATATTTTTTATGAATTTATAAACAAAGCAAGCACCTAGCCCAGTGTCTAGCATATATTAAGTGTTTAATAAATGCTGGTTGAATCAATGGATGAACAACTAAAAAATAAGCAACATTTATATGGCACATTAATGTTTACAAAATTCTCTACAAATATTAACTCTTCTAATCCTCACAACAATGCTTTAAGGTAGATGCTATTATTATCCCAATTTCACAGATGAGGAAACTGAGACTGAAAGAGATTGAGGGACTTAGGAAGGGTCACAGAGCTAGTAAACATCTGAGACAATATTTAAAGTCAGGTTTTTAGAAAAAAAATTCAGAGACAGTGTGGGAGGATTCAGTGAGTGGTAAGATAATGGTAAGAGAGAAAGAAAAGAGGAGTGAGTTGAAACAGTGAGTTTGAGAGCAGGTGTAGAGTTAGCCAGTTGCAGCATGTCTTGAACCTTAGCAAGACCAATACTATGTGTGGTAATCTGGGTCCTGATGATACCCTTTACCCCATTTTCTCTACTAGAAAGGGAGCAATGAGGATCAATGGTGATGCCATTCCATTTTTCAGACAGCAACAGGGCACAATGGCATGCATTATAAATGCTAGTTCTAAACAAGTGTATAGGCACCCAGTTATGTGTAGCCCCTTCAAGGATTCCCTGCTCACTCTCCCCTGGCCTCCAAACCTTCAAGGGTTTGGTATCTAATGGCCTCAGGAAATAACTCTGACTTTACAAGGTCACAACTCACCAACAATAACCTCTCCTTCAGTACAGGAGAAAAAAGAAGCCCTTCTATCTTCCCTCATAACAAAGGTGCATTTAATCACTGCCTGAAGCTAATGCTTTGTTGTTTACATCTGAGACCTGACTCTGTGTGTGGAGATTTTCAGCATTGTAAAAGAATAAGACAATTCTATTTCTGTCTTATGGGAAAGAAATTCTAGAACTTGCACAATTTTCATATTACATCACATAGACTCTTACTGTACCTATTTTGCCTAAGTAGTACTGTCCTGTAAGGCAGCCAGAGTATTTAGATTAATAAGCTGCCTTCCATGGTGCAATTCCATGGAGAGTCTTGGTACTTTCAGGAAATTTACAGCATGACAGCAGTCACTTTTTATGCAATGGGAAAAGCTTATTTGGCTAGCTCAAAATCTCTCAGCAATGGGCAGCAAGTCAATTGTATATTTCTATTCTAACATTTCATTAGAGAAAGATTCTGTTTCTACTTAGTTAGTTTTCCCTATATGATGTAAGGACCAAGTCTAGAGCTACCAGCCACCTGTTAAGAGACTCATGAGAAATGAGAATAAGGATCTAAAAACTAACATTAATAAGTTTCTATTTGTGTGTATATATGTTCTGATTTAAAAAAAATTTTCTTAATGTGGAAATTCTCCACATACATGTAGATCAGTACCTTAGAATCTAAGAAAGATTTCTGGGGGTACTAAGAGGATATATGATTAAGTATTTTGCCCATGAATGCACAGGTAATGTGTGTCAAAAACAAAATTTGAAGCCAGGTTTTACTGAGCCTACAAGACTAACTTTTAAGTCACTGTACTGTGCTTATTTTCAAAATCAAAAGTAAATAAACAATATCACTTCAAAACCAAAATTGTAATTTGAAATTGTAAAAATATTTATTGTTTTCAGAAATTATTAAATATATGTTAAGGATATAAACAATACAGTAATGAAACTATTTTGTTTATCCTATTTTGTATCTATTGCAAATAAGGCTAGACTTACATACTTATACACAACTGGGAAAGGCTATTACTGCATTATATTTGCCTGATTTTTTAATGCATAGATGGTAACAATGAGAAACATAGAAATAGGTCCTCACGTTCATAAGGGTAGATGCAACATACAACATTGAAAATGAACTTTGATTTATTTTTAGAAGCCAGAAGTTTCAGGGAGGCTAAGCATATTTTTTAATTGTTCAACTACCAACCAATAACATCTAAGAAAATTTTAAAAAATCTTTATATTTGTCTACTCTGACTTTTATTGAGTAAATTTGTTGATTATATTAGAAGTCAGTAGACAGAATGATGTCAAACTTACCTGTACTGTATACTCGTTACACCCTATTCTTGACCATCCCATCGATATTCAGAGTAAGATGACCCCATATAGAAGCTTATAGTAACTAATACAAACTTTTCCTTCTGAGAGGATAGAATCAGCTTCATCAATTATCAAGTATTTATTAAGGGATATCATGTGCCAATCAGTCATTAAACAAGCATACATTAACCACCTGCTATATGCCAGGAACTATGCTTATCACTAGAGATTCTAAAGGACAAAAACCGTCATATAGAGTGATTTACCTATATAATAGGGGTATCCTACAGCATGCCTCCAAATCCAATTAATATAAATAGCAAAATGTTTTATTCCCTGATATTTTTGTCAGGTGACAATTCATCTTTGCTTGAATCACAAAATTAATCAAAGGCCTAAATTAAATGTGAGCTTCCTAGTTAATCAGGGTGAGAAAGAGGGAAGTTGATCTAGTCAATGGTTGAAAGAATTAGACACACTTTGTGTGTGGTTATTTTTTTTTTCAATTGTGTCTGACCCTTCATGACTACTTTTGGGGTTTTCTTTGAAAAGATACTGTAGTGGTTTGTTATTCCTTCCCTAGGTCATTTTTACAGATGAGGAAACTAAGGCAAACAGGGTTGAGTTACTTAGCCAGGGTCACACAGCTAGTAAGTGTCTGAAGCTGAATTTGATCTGAGAAAGAAGAATCTTCCTAATGCTGGCTCTGGCACTTGATCTACTGTCCCACCTAGCTGCCCTGTGTATATGTGCTCACAAGCATATTTGCTTTTGTATATCTCCATGTATGTGTACATGTATGTATATATGTGTGCATCCATATATCTGTCCATCTTAGAGAAGGAGATTCAATTAGGAACATTCCATAAACTTCTTCATGAGTAAAGGTTTAGAAATGACATGAGAAATAGACTTTTGCTCCTGTAAACATTGGGTAACTGGGGGGAGGCAGAAGGAGTCCAGAGGGACTGTTACGTTCTCTCCCTCGCAGACCATGAACAATGATGGATTGAACTAAATAATGCAACCAGCCTAGAGCTAAGAGAGGACAAACCAGGCACACCCAAGAAAAGTGACTTCTGGGAATGTGACTTCTTTAGGAAAGAGAAAAATTATGATAACTCTATAATAACACCAATTCTTGGAGGAGAGTAGAGAACCACACATACCCCAGAACATTTTTCATGAAGACTCCAGATAGATATAAAAGGAATTCCATCCACTTAGGATCTTTGAATTCTTTCTTTTGCTAGAGTGTTCTCTAAACTTGAGCTTATCATGATTATGTATTTGTTGTATATTTTGTAGGTGATTAGGTTTGTCCCAACTTATTTTATTGTCTCAGCAAATATGCCTAACTAAAAGTAAAAAACTATAATTAGGACTGGTTAGCTAATTATCAATGAGAGTGTACCAATAAGGTCAAGAACAATGGTGTTAGAAAATACTCACTGTCTTGGAATTAACTTTAGATCTTGAAGAGGGAACTTGTCAACTACACACTGGAGACTCAGCCTCTCTAGCAAGTTGGACTTGTGAAGTATCCCAAGTGTGGGTGCTACACTTAAATTTAATTTTCACAAAGCCCTTTGAGCAAAGTGATGTCATTGCTCCCATTTTACATATGAGGAAGATAAGTCTCAGAGAGGATAAGTTCAGGTAGTTTGTAAGTTTGGGGTATTGGATTCCAACCCAAGTATCTTCTGATTTCCACTCTAGTACTCTAATATCACATTTACTAGAAAGTTTAATAGATTAGGATGAATCTAAATACACATACCTTGAAATGTTGCTTTTACTTTGTTATTCCCTGATGTTTTTGTTTTAAATAATTCCCTATTAGTTTGTTTTCTAACCACATACATCTTTTTATTAACAGGAAAAAATCTAAAAGAAAAAAAAACTATTTAATTGAGGACCTTAATTAATTGGTTTCAGTTAATCAATAAATGTGGAAATGTGTGAAACAATTTCTAGCCATATGTAACAATAACATGACTCTTAAATATAACAGGAAAGTAACAACTATTTGTCATGCTATATTGCAACATTTGAATGTATAATTAATCTCATTCAAATAGTAATTTCAAACCTCCATTCTGTGCAGTACAGATGGTCATGCATTGCTCTGATTTTGTCTGCTCTTTAATGAAGGTGTCATATGTTTGTTGACAGCTTTAGATAATAAATCATTCTTATAACTCTATTTCAATTGTAAAATTGAATCTCAAATAAAATATTTAAAGGTAGTTTCTTTTATGGAAGTTTTATAATTGACTCCTTATGTTTCAGCAAAAACAATTACTTGGGTCCATTTATGCCTGAATTCTTTAAATGTTCCCACCCAAAATATAGCCAGAATAAGGGATAATCCATGTTATTCGCTGTGCTGTGACATTATCCCTCACTATCTTGATTTCTAGAGAAAAGCCACCTTTGGGGTAGAACAATTAGAAGAAGTCATTCTAGGACTTAGCCCACCATTGAAAAGAATAAGAAGGCATGTGTTCATTGTGACTTGTGCTGTTGGAGGCAGTACACAAATTGATGAGATCTGTCAGAGTATTAAAGTATGAAAGAACTCAAAACAAAAATTTGCTAGGGATAAAAAAATCTTGGAGAATGTCTCCTATGAGGATTTTTTAAAGATCCTTTTCAAAACATAACTTTTTCTTCTGTATTGTCATACATATTCTGTGCTATCAAAACAAAACAAAATAAAAAGATTATTTTTCATGAAAACAAGGTCCCTGTAGTGTCAGACCCTGCTTTTTAGTTTCTAACCATAACGATGATGATTTGACCATTTTTACAGCATTACTAATTTTCATAGAGCCAGGTTGTTCATGCAGCTAATTGCCTCAAAACAGCTATAATTATTGATTTTGCATCATGTTATGTATGTATATTTTATGTGTATTTATATGTGCATATACAATATATTCATAAGTATATACACAAATATATAAATATTATTATACACATACGTGCATATATATTATATGCACAACATGCATGCATGTATTTATGTATTATGCATATCCCCAAAGTTGATCGATACTTCTCCCTTCAGAGCTCTGAAAATAATGTTGAAGGATTGTAGGTGATTTTATTGTGCTATTCCTAGTGAGCCCCCCATCTACTGTGATTCTCCTTGACTAGCAGCCATCTAAAATTTATTGAGCTATAGAAAGGAGTAATTTATTAAACCAATGTAATAAGGACATCTGTCACAGAAACATTTCACCAAACCTAGAACACCTTCTCACCTGCACCATGTGAGATACCTGGGAATAAAAGGTTTAAACTCACAATATGTGATTAGTGGAAGAAGTTCTCTCCTTTTATGTGACTAGCTGGTCTTTCAATGCTTTGAAAGAGGTGGAAGAGATGAGGGAAAGGAACTTAGATATCCCAAATGGGATACACAGTGGAAGAAATCAGCCACCAACATAGGGAAAGAGTGAAGAAAGAAAAAGCAAGAGATGGAAAACAGTTCATCTTTACTTCATAATTTTGTCCTTGAGAGTAACTATATTGTGAGATTTTTAATTTTTGGTTTTGTTTTGTTTTTGTTTTACTATACTAACTCAAGTAGCTCTTTTTCCTATAACTTATAAAGATGTTTTGTTTAGCTTGATGACTTCAAACAAAAGAGCTTTTGTTCAGAGTGTATTCTTTAATTATCACATGTTTTTGTTTTTTTTTTTTACAAGATAGATGCTTTTCTTTGGATTTTTCTCAAAGAAAGGGTTGTGGGTTCTTTAACTGTGTAATCATTATCTGATATAGAGGTTTCCTAAATTTGCTTTCAGAGGAACAGATGTTATTTTAAAATTGCTCAAAACTTATATCCATAGCTGTCAATTTAGATAGACTGAGTAATATATGAGCTTCGCAGAAAGTATGACTTTCAGTCTTTCATTCATTGCAGTAGTTATGAAATATAGAGGAATATTGATTCAGAAATGAGTTGACTTACACATTTTAGTCGAGTTTTTTTTATTGGATTTCATAGTTATATTGCTTTAAGATTCATATGATGCTAAAACTATTCCATCCTTGTGGTACATTGTAAATAACACTGAATTTATAGTCAGGGATCCCAAGCTCAAATGCCGATTCTACCAACTTATGGCAAAGTATTTAGCTTCTCTGGGCCTCAGTTTTCTAATCAATAAACTAAAAGGGGCTAGACTAAATGACCTCCTGAAATTCTTTGTAGCTCTAGCTCTATGATTTTATGAACCTTACCTTTTCAATATACAAGTGAGGATACTGTAGCCTAGAGAAATGAATGACTCACTCAAGGTCATGTGGCTAGCCAGTGACAGAGCTGGAGCCCAAATCCAAGTTTCTTCTCAAAGGTCACTTGTCTTTTCATTATATTATACTGTTTCTACTGACAAATTCTCTAGACATTTTTAACCTGTATACCAAACATGTCAACTAGAATTTTATAATTTATCAAAATTATTTGAAATATTTTGGTACCTATATGTTTCTTTTTTTATACTGTTACCCTTTGATTTATTTAGAAATATCACTTGTTCTGATAATCTATTTTACATTCACTTTTTCTGTAAGATAAATGTTGTCCTTGTGTTATAAAATCACTCTTTCCTCATTTGCAGAATGTGACTTTCAACAATTATTTAAGAGGCAAGAAACTGTACCTAGTCTCTTGGAATAGAAAATATAAATAGGATTGGGTCTTGACCTTCAAAAAACTTCTCTCTTAGTCTACTAAGCTAATTCATGCAAATAAGTATGATATAATATTACTGTGCTTTTGTTTTTGTTTTTGCAATATTACAAATGAATTCAGTCAGTTACTGATGATTTGTAGTAGTAGTTTGCAACTTGTGGTCCAGGGCCCCAAACTCTCTGAACTCATATAGACCAAGTCCTATTCAAGCAAACTGACACAAAATGAATATTTATACCTTTTGACTTCTTATTTCCAGTCAGATTTGCTCCAGGAAAATACTACAACATTTTTGTGTCTATGGCTTCCTAAATGTAGCTTAATATCCCCAACTCCCTCACAGGCATTCAAGATACTAAAAGTGTGCTAGACATTGAACAACCTTTATTTCACCCATAGAAAATAGAAAAGATACAAAGTACTCATAGGAGCCTATGGATAAATGCTATAAAAAAATTCATAAAATAATCAAATCATTCCTCAGTGCTTCTCCCAACCCAGTAGCCCAAAAAGAGCAAAACTGAGGTTGCCATAGGACAATAACTTGACATTCCAATAAAACTCCTAGATCCTGATGGTTCATATGTAGCCCCTTCCAAGCTTGGACTCTGTTCTTTGTACTCCCTCCAGAAGTTCTTTGGAGACTACTGGACATGTATTTTCTTCAATAAGATTCATTCTTCCCATCCTTTCCTCATTGTCTTTGCTCTCCAAGAGGGTTGTAGTTAAGGAACTCTAGGGGATATGTTTGTTTTTTTTTTTTTCTTGATGGTTGTTGTTTGTTTTCTGTTTTCTTTTCTTCCAACAAGTATAGCACATCAGGAAATATCCTTCTTGATCTGGAAAGTCTGTCCACAATTTCTGAAATTCAAAAACTTTTGATCTTGGTGTTACCTTTCAGGTCTTTCCCCAAGGCAGAGCTCTCTACTTGTGTTGAACAGGCATGTATGCTTTAGCCCCATGTTCTTCAGAAAACTTCTCCATGTGTAGTTGCAGTCATCACTTATAGTAGGAAAGTCCATTCTCAAGATCTCTTTTCTTGGGCACAGGGCCCTATTCCTAGGTGTTAGGGAAATGCTACTCCTTTGCTTTGTTATAATTTAAAGATGAGAGCACTAGGGGAAAAGGGTGCAGGAGAGTACATGTGATCTTTAGAAAGGGTGGCTGATTCTCAGTAACCCTATCATTAATTCATCAGGAGGCACTCCCGGTCTCTGAAACCCTAATAGTTGTTTTCCAATGATCATCTGCACATACCTTGATAAAGAATATTTCAATTTATATGTAAACCTATATGACTATAAGCCTTCATAATGTCTACAAATCTACATTGATAAAAGGAGTTTTATCACCAAAAGACCAAAATGTCATCGGCAGATACCCCTTCCCCACATCATTAAAATTTTTATTTAAAAATGAATATCAACATATTTGAGTTAGGTTTTTCTTCCTCTTTAGGTCCTACAATATTCCATACAATAGATTTTGCTAAGCATCTAGTGTGGTGCTAGGGAAGATGCAAAATTTAGATAAGACAAGATTCTTTCTCCCAAGGAACCTACAGGTTTTGAAGGGGATAAGCAATAATGATGTGTAGTGGATAACATACTGGGCTAAGATCAGGAATCCTGTGTTGAATATTTGTTTTAGTTATGATAATTAACTTAATTTCTCAGAGCCTTGGTTTCCAAATTTGTAAAATGGGGATGATAGTATATGTACTACCTATCTCACAGATTTACTATGGAAAAAATGCTTTGTAACACATAAAGTACTATATAGATTGCATGATTATAATTCATGGTGCAGCTAGGTGGCACAGTGGCTAGACAATTGGGCCTGAAGTCAGGAAAACTCTGCTTTCTCAGTTTCAAATCTGGCCTCTTAAACTTAACAGTTGTGTGACCCTGGAGAAGCCAGTTAATCCTGTTTGCCTTAGTTTTCTCATCTGTTAAATGAGCTGAAGAAGGAAATGACAAACTGTCATCTGGGTTCACGAAGAATTAGACACTACTAAAAAGAACTGAACAACAAAGAATAAATTTATTGTTCATTCCACTAAGATGTATTGAACATGTATTCATTATCAGGCACTTTGCAAGGCTTAGAGAGTGCAAAGTTAACAATAAAACATACTTGCCTTCAAAGAACTTACATTCTTTTGGGGGAAACAATATCTATATAAATTTAGTAAATGTTTCATGCATACAAAACAAAAAGCAACATTAACAATCATCATTACGCTTCTTTCTCTCTCCCTTTGGCCTCTTCCGGTCGGTGGAGTGCCTGTTAGCGTAGGCTGTGGTGTAAAGATGGCTAAGTCTAAGAACCATACCACTCACAACCAATCACAAAAATGGCACAGAAATGGCATCAAGAAAACTAGGTCACAGAGATACGAGTCTCTGAAAGGGGTTGACCCCAAGTTTCTGAGAAACATGCGCTTTGCCAAGAAACATAATAAGAAGGGGCTGAACAAGATGCAGGCCAACAATGCCAAAGACATCAAGGCCCGAGCAGAGGCCATCAAGGCCCTGAGCACCAAGGCCTCCAAAGCCAAGCTCCTCAGGCACAAGATTCCCAAGGCCAGCTCCCGGCATGCTGGCCACAAGATGGCTACCAAGTGTCCAGGTCCTAGGATCGGCATCAAACGTCCAGGCTCCAGGATCACAAAGCCTGACTCTAAGGTTGCCAGAACCAATGACCCCAAGTCTACCAAGCCCACTGACCCCAAGGCTGCCAAGCCCACTGACCCAAAGGCTGCCAAGTCTGCCACCAAAGTCATGACGTAAGTCAGATCCCAAGGCTACCAAATCTGATGCTAAGGCCACCAAGTCTGACCCCAAGGTCACCAAGTATGATTCCAAGGCTGCCAAGTCTGATCCCAAGGCAGCCAAGTCTGATTCTAAGGCTGCTAAGCCTGTGGAGTTCAAACCCAAAGATTCTGGGGCTAAAGCTGCTGGTCCCAAGCCTTCAAAATAGATGCTTCAGAACAGAAGGACTTGTTTAAAGCTAAAACTCCCTTTTTGCCCAGCCAGAGTATGATTATTCACTATTTTGTACAAATAAAGAAAATGGTGAGTCATAAAAAAATCATCATTACATGATTAATAAATAGGAGAGTTTTGAAACAATGTGCTATGTGCAATCCATTTGCAGAGAAGAACTTTCTACAAGTGTCATACTCAGGATTTATTTAGTCCATGGTCTCTGTTGGGGAGTGTGGAGACTAGACAGATCAATAGAGGTAAGCAAGCAATCAGGACCTGAACAGAGGCAGACTGAGAAACAGAAGAAAGTAGGGAATAGCAGGTGGTTGGTATCAGGGAGTTCTGGCAGGTGGCATTGTATGATTGTCTCAGCAGGATTGACTGGCAGTAGGAGAACAGCAGCAGACAGTTGGTAAAGATCCATGCAAACGGGTGGGCCAGTTTTGTTGAAGGTATCTTGAAGACTGGTATCAAGCGGCATGAGTTCAGAGTTAGGAAATTAAATTCCTAGCAAGACGGAGGGAATCAAGGCAGGACCTCAAACCTTGAAGATTGTGAATATTGATAAAGGAAACAAGACAGAAACTCAGGCTGGTGAGATAAGACCCATACCCTTTTGCTAAAATTAGGGCATAAAGGGGGAAATTTGATTAAAAGAGCAAAGTGAGGATTTGCTTTTTCAGAACTGGGGTGCTAGGAATAGAACCAGCAAAAGCTAAAGATGCCAAATTGCCAAATTGTACATCCAGCTGTGCTCACATTTCATATACCTATGGGACAGATTGATTTCACAGATTGGGGTAATGCAGAACATGATGATAAAACTTAATTGTCGAGAATGGAATAATGGGGAACAAGAAGACAAGCCATTCATCATAACCATAAAATCCATGTGCTAAACTACTTTTGCTTTGTTACTTCTATGTTTATACCATGAGCAAAAAAAATTTTTTTTCTAAAAATTCCATGAGTCTACAAGAGAGATGGCATATTTCTGCTGCTGATGTTGTCCCTAAATTTCAATATGTGATCTGGTGTGTTAAGCAGGGGTTGGGAGAGAATCAGTGTTGAAAAAGACTTTCAATTATATGGAAGAGCAACTCTGATATTGCTTGTGACTTTATTAGGCTAAGAAATTAAACAAATTACAGTATTCTCTTATGTTTAACAATGATTAAAAGGCATTTACTGATTTAAAGACTTTATTTTTTATATGCCTAAATCTTATCTGTGATTAGACTGAAATTTGGAGCTCGAAGCCCACTTTTTCAGAAAGAGGTCCCAAGCCTTTGATCAATGGCAAAATAAACTGCTCCTCTGTAGGGAGGTCTTATTCACCTTTGTCAAGTGTTTTAGAAAAGCATATAACTTAAAAGGGCTTACAGGCTAATCCAAGGAGACAAGGAATATGGTAGAGCAGGAAAAGCATGGGATCCTCAAATCTCATGGAATACACACACACACGCACACACATGCACACACACATATACACATATATAAATTATTGAGGTAAAATAAGACATTGAATTGTCTAGGTCTGATTCTTGTCTTAGGATTCCAGAGACAGGAATAATTAATGATGATTTCCTAGAGGAGTGACAGAGCTAAAAGTAATATCACTGTCCTGGAAAGCAATACTAATCATAGAAAGCATCACACAATGAAATTTCAAGTCAGCTTTATAGAACATGATATAAAAGCAGTAACAATGATTAAGGCAAATTTGTTTGAGTGGGAGGAAAGGTTGTTCCCTCTATTGTTTTAGAGATGAATCTTAGAGTTGGAAGACACCTAGCAGGTGGTGCATAACTCTCTATATTCCTATATTTACCCATCTAGCTTGCTAGTGAGCTATCACCTTTCACAGGATTTGAGGGTTCCATGCTTTTCTTACTCTACTGGAGTGAAGGTTCTTCCTGAGACTGAGATAATTGCTTACTTTTATTGGGAGAAAAATCAGTGTTTGAAAATGGAAGTAAGGCTAATCTTGGAAAGATGTGAGGGAAGAAAGGAAACATGGAAGCATTTATTAAGCACCTACTATGTTCTAGGCACTGTGCTAAGAACTTTGGCAAATACTATTTCATTTAATAAAACAGAATATGAGGTATTGGATTTTGTTGTTAATGGAATATAGAAAGAGAAGTGAGAAGACAGGCTATACAGTCTTCTGTCTTCATGGCTATCTGAAACTTGAATGTCCTCTTTTCTGCTCTTTGGATACAATCTAAGTCCATATTACTATCACCTACTTCTTGTACTACTGAAAGAGTAGACAGTGCTATATTGTTGCACCCTCTAAATTTCTTACCCTCAGTCAAATGTCTGATTGGCCTGCCTAGTTGTTATTCTAACAAAGGAGATTTTCCTAAACCTTGAAGTATGGGTAGGGTCAGAAGAGTCTAAATCATTTAATTATGTTTAAAGGCTTCTCATGAAGAAGAGGATGTATGAGATACTGTTAAAACAATATTTTATTTCAAAACTTTTCTTGATCTTTTGTACCCTATAAAATTCATAAAAACCAAAACCATTTTTAATAATATCTTATTATGAACTTTAGAACTCATTGATCTTACATCCCCCCTACTTCATGTTTATTTCTGCTGGCTTTATTTTTTCGCTTTTAATCAAGTATAACTGACCTGTGGGCACTCACCTCCTTGAATTTCTTCTCTTGAAAAGGACTGACAGAGATCATTAAGACATTGATGTTGCCTTTGAAATATTTTAAAATACAATTCAAATGATTGTTCCACATTGATCCTGTTTAGTCTATATGAAGGAAAGATGAAGCAATGATGAAGTGCAAAAACATAAATGCATTTGATGATGTTGCTTATTTTTTGTTTTTTTTTCTTTTCCATATTGTCTAGCATGATTACAATTACTTAGGATTTTTTTAATTTTTCAAACCATATAAAAATTATTTAATATTTTTACTTAATCACTCATTGGGTAAATATTTAAAATGAGTGTAAAATGCCAAAGGACTAGATGAAAAAATATCTTTTTTTTTTAAGGGAGTGTATATAGGATAGGGTAGATTCATACTTCTTCCTTTTGGAGAATACTTAAATTGGAAAATCTTCCCCCGTGCATATAAGTAACTCATCTATAAAGTTTTAGCTAATTGCCTGGTATACTAAAAGGTTAAGTGATTTGCAAATTGTCACCATAGCTAATATGTGTAGAATTAACATGTCCTGGTATTTTCCCAACCCCAAGGTCAGCTTTCTATTAACTATGCTGTGATAATTTATACCAAAAAAAAAAATGGATTTTAGTCCAGAAAAAATTATTAAAATATCAAAACTTCCATAACATGTTGTATAGATGAAACAACCAATAGATAGGCTGAAATTTTTACTTTCTATTTATAGTGTTAAACCTAAGGATTAATCTTTAAACTGAAAGACTGACTCAACATATGTAAGAATCTAGGTGACCTTTAAAAAACAAACTACATTTAATTACATCCTTTGATATTTCTCCTTTAATAGCTGGGTAAAAAGGTTAAGAAGGCATGTTTTAAAACAAAATTATATGTGCCAGGAATCTGGGAACATTTAATTGGCCAAGTTTGAGAGCCAAACCAATTAGAGTCAGCAAATTTAAAAGCATATTGTGGTTCAAAAAAAAGTTGGCAGTAAAGGTTGAAGGTAATGGTTCACACAATAGTGATTAAAAAACCCAAAAATCTTAATAGAATAATTCAAGATAATGATGAGGGTAAACTAATCCTTTTAAGTGCTAATATTGTTTTCATCAAGAAATTCTTATTAGGCACTCCTTATGTGGCTTTTACTATTCAGGTACTATGCTGAACTATGGACATCCAAAGAAAAAGAAAAAGTAGTCCTGGCCCTTAATGAGTTTACATTCTAATTGAGTGATCAACATGCATATAAATAGATGTATACAAGATAGAAGCTATGTAGATGCAGAAAGTGCCATTTGAACTGACTCTTGCAGGAAGCCAGGGATTCTACAAGGTAGAGGTGAAGAGTTAAAATATTTTAGGCATGAGAGTCAGGTAATACTAAAGAATTGAGATGGGAAATAAGAGTGTTGTGTGAGGAACAGAAATAGGCCAGTATGACTGTATTGAACATTACATAGAGGGAATTTATGTGTAAGAAGGATGGAAAGGTAAGAAGGGATCAAGATGTGAAAAACTTTAAATGCAGAACAAAGATGTTCCTATCTGATCCTAGAGGTAATGGGGTATGACCGGAGGTTATTGAATTGGGGGTAGGAGGAAGATGTGTGACCTGGCTGGACTTATGCTTTGGGAAAAATAACTATGGTTACTACTTGTAGGAGGGAATTAAAAGTATAAAGACAGTGTTTAGAAAGCTGTTCAATATTTCAACCAAGAGGTGATGAAGGCCTGAACTAGGGAAGTGGTTCTGTGAAGAGAGAAAAAGGGACATATATGAAAGATGCCTTTGAATGATAGGATTTGGAAACAGATTGGATTTGGGGGGCTGAATAAGAGTGAAGAGTTCAGGATGACAATGAGGTTTCTAATCTGGATGATTGATAGGATGAAGGAGCCTTCAACAGTAAATGAGGTCAGGAAAAGAAAATGAAGTATGTTTTGAAGATAATGAGTTTGATATACATAAAGGAAATCCAGTTAGAAATGTCTAGTGGTTAGTATATAATAGGGAACTGGAGCTCAGGGGAGAGACTTATTTTAACCCATGGGCCCTAAAGAGTTAATATTCAGGGGAAAAGAAAACAGGTCCTGGGACAGAGTTATAGGGAACACCTACAGATAATGAGAGTGGCATGTATAAAGACAGATAAAGCAAAGGAGATCAAAAAAGAAAGGTTAGATGGGTTAAAGGAGAACCAGCAGAAAATAAGGAGCCACCCAGAGAAGAAAAAATGTATGTAGAAGGAGAGGATTAGCAGTGAAGCATTTTTTTTATTTTTCAAATTTTTATAAAGATAAATTCTCTGAAGTGATTAACTTATTACAAGCAAGTATTTTTTTTTTTAATTTCACTTTGACTCTCTTCCATGGAAGCTGGCTCTTTTCAGATCTCTGTTGGGAATTGGTCTAATTTTGGCCTGTATTTAGACTATAGGGATGCAAGCCTATAGTGCAAGAATACTGAAGCAATTCTTGGGGGCATTTTATTGCTACACACACACACACACACACACACACACACACACACACACACACACACACACACACATAGGCTTAACCACCATATCCTGCATGTTCCTCCTCTGCCTCCTTTATTCTCCACATCTCCTTTCTTTGCCTCTCAATGTTCCTTCCTATTGCTCAGGGTGGTTGTTAGTGGCATGCCATTTTGCTACTGTCAGACAGTGGTACCTTGGTTCAAAAGAAAATACCTTTTCTAAGGTAGGAAAAATGAAATTCAAATGTAATGTAGATAAGAAATATACAAAGGTAATAAATAACATGTAGAAAACAGCCACAATAACTATAACATTGGTATATTTAAATTGGAAGGCTCTGTCAACTGCAAGATTCCTGAAATATCACCAAGATCCTAGTGTAAAGGCAAACTGTTAAAAAAAAATGTAAGAAAACTATAATATTCGATGGAGAAGACATTTGCTAAATTTTAAAAGTTTAATTTTGAAGTGTCTAAGCAATGGCCAAAATGGAATAAAATTCATTGTTTCCACTGGGCTTTTCTTTCTTTCTTTTGAAGAGGACAGCTTATGATTTAGATCTTCAGTTTTAGGGACCACAAGCTTTCTAAATCTGATTTGTTCAAAAGGCTAGCTAACCAAACACCTGGGGAAAGTGCTCCCTGGATGTTTTGGGGAACAAACATTTAGCTACAGCTGCAACTTGGTTATTAGAAGAGGCTCAGCAGTGAATCAATTTCTTATGCATGTTTTCTTTCAAGTTTCATCACTATACATTTTCTGAAATCAGTTCTTTTTTTCTGTTTTCAAAGCACAGGGAACAGTATGATAACTGTTTCTGAATCGCATGCATTCCCCGAAGTTTTCCTTTTCTAGACAACTCTTAGTGTTGATTTCTGCTGTGCTGAAATGCTATGAATTTGTAAAACATGCACTTGTGTCACAGTTACCAATACAGAATGGCCCTGGGAACAGAAGGTTTTCTTCAGCTGTAGCAGCATCACAATTCCATTTGATACTGTTAAGGAATGTGAACTGACTGTACCAATTGTGCCTTTATTTGACTAAATATCCATTAAGAGAAAATAGGATCATGAAAGTTCATTCTTGTGCTCATATATATAGGAAGATAAGTTATTCCATTAATACTGCCTTTGTCTCTTTTTAGAATGAAAGCTACCAGACACATAGATACTTGTTTGGCTTTACTAATTTTGTTTACATGAACATTTAGATTCTAAACCTCTATAGAAACCAACTAATAAAAGATATTCATTGTTAATCCTGTGTGACAATAATCATACGTCCTTAGGAATTTGTCTAAAAGTTCTTTTGGAACAGCATCCACAGACACATGTCAATTGTATTTTTCCTCCTTATTATCTTCTATGGAAGACTGTTAAGGGGGTGTTGTTACTGAGTTAGAATAGTAAAGACATTTTTAGATAAAAAAAATCTTAAAAAGAAGTATCACACAAAAGAATTGGAAGAACATAATTTTTGCTTATTTTTTTAAATGATCCTTTAAATTCTTATCATGGGGCAGCTGGGTGGTGCAGTGGATCAACTGCTGGGCCTGGAGTCAGGAAGATTTATCTTCCTGAGTTTAAATCTGGCCTCAGACACTTACTTGCTGTGTGACCCTGAGGAAATGACTTAACCCTGCTTGCCTCAGTCATTTCATCTGTAAAATAAGCTGGAAGAGGAAATGGCAAACCACTCCAGTATCTTTGCCAAAAACAAACCCAAATGGGGTCACAAAGCATCAGATATGACTACACAACAACAAACGATTATTATAAGTAAGGCTAAAATCTATTTCTAAATTATAGCAATTAAGAATAACAGAAAAAATTATTTAACATGTAAGGTAGTTTATAAGGTTGGGATAACTTTCAGTTGTATGTAGATAATGCCAAGTGGTCATAAAGAAGAGCCATGGCAAATTGAATGAACCTACATTATGACTTATTGCCAAAGACTGTACAGGATAGATAGACATAGATGGATTGTGAGGAGCATTGTGGGAGAGATTGCCAATATTGATGGAATCTCAGATCTGCTAAGAGTACTGGATTAAACTACATTGTTTAATAGATGCAAGTAGATATATTAGGAAAGCATGGAAGAAAGCTCTTTTTATAACTTTTTATTTTTATTAGCAAATTTTGAAAAACAAAGGAATGGAAAGATAAAATTTTTAGAAAAATAGCTAAGAATTCCTAAATATCCTTTCTTTGTGTTCGCTGCAGGGCTTGTCTTAGTTATCTTTGTGAACAGTTTCACAGGTGGAGTTATCGGAAAGAGAGGAGGTGATTTTAAAGTGTTAGAGAAAGGACAAATGAAAGAAACTAAGTGCTATGTCAGTCAGTCAGTCAATGAGGATTTATTAGTGTAGGCAGAATGAAAGAGAAGGCAGTTGAAATAAAAGAAATGTTCTGGGAAATCTTGTTGGCAGAGTAGGTACTCAGTTACCCGATGTCTTCACTGAGCCCATCACAGTTCTAAAAAATGCAGTGTGTTTGTGTGTGTGTGTGTGTGTGTGTGTGTGTGTTCTAGACTCTGAATAGCTTTCTGTTTAGTAAGGCTAACAGTAAAACAACAAACGACTAAATATTATACTTTGAAACAGGTTGATATTATCAGAGGTCAGAGAAGGGAATGTTAAATATGGACTTACATAGGAGATACTTTGTAGAGGATGACTTTGTGTTTAACCTTGAATGATAGAGAAGAATTAGGTAGTCAGAAAGGAAGACTTTGTGATAGCACACTCCAAACTGCCTCCTCTGTCTCTTTCTCACTGTAGGCAGGTAGGGAAAGCTTACCCAGACCAAGAGAAGGAATGAAAAGTACAAGTGCCCAGTCATTTAGGTCCTGAGAGGAGTCATTTGAGCAATCTCATCCCATGAAGCTCAAAAGAGCAAAAGACCTACTTTACCTGCATCAGGACTATCAAGATCCTTAGCTACCTCCAAACACAGCCTCTCTCCCCAGGAGTCCAATGGGGGTCTTTCTCTAAGCTCTAGGGAGTGGGAGGTACTGTCACAGGTTAGGGACCAGAAACCATACTGTGTTAATCTAATGTCTTCCATGAAGCCAGAGTAGCTTGTCTCAGTAGACATCCTCCAAGAGCTACTAGTGTTCACACCACTTAGGAGCTTTCACAGTAGAAGTTTCTTATAATAACAACAACAAAAAGCCCTTAAATCTTAAGGATGGCAAGGAATCTACAGATAATATTCTAATAGATAAACTTGTTTTGAATGCACAAATTTGGGGTAAGGAAATGATACTTTTAAATTAATCTCTCCTTGATTTCCTTTGGTACTTGCAATTTGTACATGATTTAGTACTTAAATGTGTGTGTATTATATATTTATATATGCATACATACATATGCATAAACATACAATACATATGTATACATGCATATACACAACACATATACATATATGTCTATATACATATGGATACATCTATATACATATATATGTATATACGCACACTCATTCATACAGAGAGAGAGAGAGACAGTTCTTCCATCTTCCAACTTCCAGTTTTGACAAATCTGTTGTAATGGACAAAGCCCTAGCCTGGGGAAAAAGAGACCTGGGCATAAGTCTAAGCTTTGCTACTTATTGTGTGTGAAACTTTGGACAAATCACTTGAATTTTCTAGGATCAAGTTTTCTCTTCTGTAAATGAAAGAGTTAGAATAGCTAATGATGGAATAGCTAGATAGAATAACTAAGCTTTAAATTTCCTTCCAGTTTTAATTCCATATGTGTATTGTCTTATGACTTCCCCCAAACCTGTTATTTTACAAATGGGTTCTTTGTCTAATAACAATTCATATTTCCCTATGAACTGTAAGGTTCATAGACAACAATTCTCCTGATAATACTCTGAGTCTAATAATAGTAATGATGATGATCATGATAACAACAGTGATGAATTGTATGGCACTTTTAGATTTGTTAAACACTTTATGTATATTAACTCATTTTATCCTCACAACAGCACTGAGAGATAGGTGTTCTAATTATCTCCATTTTACAGATAAAGAAAGTGAAGTCAAGTGTACTTGCTCAGGTTTCACAAAGCTAGCAAACCACTGAGAGTCAATCAGGTCTCTATTATACCATGCTATATGACTCAGGTTTTACAAATGAAGAAATTGGGGATCAGAAAGGTTAAGTGACTTTAAGACCTAGGTTTGCCTCCAGACTCATTCTGGCTATTCTCTAGAGCAGAGGTGTCAAAAAAGTGTCCTGTAGCATGTGACTGCCAGCTCCTCTGAGTGCAGCCTGATCCTGATTAAACTGCAATTGGGAAATATGCAAAATAAATAAAACTACAATAAAATGCAGAAAATAAAATTTTTAAAATAAGCTAATATGTGGCCCATAGGCAGGGATCCTTATGGGTGGTTTAGTGGGCCCTGTTTACTTATTTATTTTTTTGGAGGGGGGAAAAGGAGGACAATTGGTGTTAAATGACTTGCCCAAGGTCATATGGCTAGTAAGTTTAATGTGTCTGAGTCTGGATTTGAATTCATGTCCTCCTGACTCCAGGGCCAGTGGTCTATTTACTGAACCACCTAGTTGCCCTCTTTAATTTGTTTTTTTTTTGCCCTGTTTATTTCTAAGTTTGATTCCACTACTCTAAGAATGTATACTGAGATTTCATTGGAGAATCATTGTGAGAATTTTTTTTCCACTTAACAACTTCACCTCTCCTTTAATCCTTTGACAATAAAGTATCTCTCTACTACTACTGTAGTGAGTCATAGTGGGGTCACAAAAAGGCAATTTAATTCTAGTTTCCAGGACAAATTTTCTCTGATCATGAAACAAAGATCAAATAAGGATTCTATATTTCTTTTATAAAAAACAAACATGAATCTGTTTCCTTAAATGCGTAGGGTCTTAAATGGTACAAAGAACTCATTAAAAGCCATCTTTTGGACCCACTTTATCAGTACTTTCCTCAATGAAATAGTTGGGGTTAAAGAAGGACAAGTGCTTTGTTTGGAAGCCATTTCACATCAATTATTTCTCTACTGACTGTATTTCACAGTTCAGCTAGAAGGCAGTACTGAACACCTATCTCATAATTCAGTTCGTAAATTGTGGAAAAATTAAGTGTACATCTTAGGGAGAAGACTCCCATTGAGCTATGCTTCTATAGTTGGAATCTCCATTGTTTCTCTCTCTTTCCCAAAAAGCCAGAAATGGAAAACCTGCGTAAGGCACAGAGGGCAGATGGAACAGCAGCAGCACATGGAAATTCTGGGGTCTGGCTCCAGGTGTTCCATTTTGCTTTGGTTGTTTCCTGTGTGAAAGTGGGCATGGGTGTGTTCTGGCATTTTTTCAGCTACTCTGAATCAGCCAGGTCCTGTGGGGGCTGACTTCAATTGCAGAGATACAGAAGTTGCTGTGTCCACCAGCCACTAATTGCTTCTCTCCATAGCAGGTGCAGTGCGTGAGCCAAAGCCATTACTCTTGCTTCCCCATCCTACTGAGTTACTGTATTCTAAACTCATTTCCACAATTACAGAGCAGATTGTTTATGCAGGCCAGAAATGGAGTGATTCTGGTGCTTTCCTGAAACTTCTTTGATTTCCACTGGCCTTTCCACTGATTCAAGGCTTATTTTTTCAGAAGTTGCATTGCTTCTCTTCCTCGCCTCGCTACTTCTTCACATAGAGAATATAAAGTAGGAGGTAAAATAATTCCTTGATGGAAATAATAAGAATCTAAAATTTCTTTTTATTTTTCAAATGGCAATAGTATTAGAACAAAGAAATACTGCTGGCCCAGGACAGCATCATATTTATTGATATCGCAGCAAAATTTGGCATTGTTCACAGTTTAATTACCCTCACCATAAAGGAGGTTCTAGAATAAGTGCCTTGATGAAAATTCTAATCTCACTCTAGTGTATCTGAGTCTTTTCATGGCATGAAGTTGAAATGGCCATTTTGCTTTTGAATGGAGAAAAATAAAGTTCCAATCTAATAGTCACAGTTTCTAAAGAGCCCAATTACACTGATAAAACTTTAACAAAGCCTGTGATTTTTTTGGCACAGTTATAGCAAGTTATATCTATCTATCTTCTTCATATATGATTTACTGTTTCTAATCGGAGCTAGCGGTAGGAAAAAGAAGAGGATGGAGAAGGATAAATATGTGAAAATAAACAAGAATAATCCATAGGTACCTTGAAGGCAGGATGATGATGAAATGTAGTCATCTTAAGAGCAGGAGATGTTTGAATTGTGTCTTTGTATACCCAGAGCTTAGCAGAGTGCAAGATTTTAATAGATGCTTAATAACTTAATTTTTTTCTATTTCTGCTCTGCTCCAAGGACCTTAAATGGATGTTATTTGCTGATTAACTAATTTTGTAGATATTAGGCCCCAAAACATTCTCTTAATTCAAGAATTTGAAATGCCCTGAGGAACAAAACTGGGATCAAGGCCACTTTGTTTCTCAAATATTGGCTACATGTTTTTGAATTGTTCCTATTCATTTGTGAGAATTAAGAGATGTAAAAGAAGTTGAAGACTAAAAAAGTTAATGATATTCTGGTGGAGAAGAAGTGAGGGTTTATAAATAAAGATAATGTCATTAATTTTTTTGTCAGTCAATAAACATTTAGTAAGTACCAGCTATATGCTAGGCACTGTGCTAAACACTGGGGACATAAAGAAAGACAAAAGATGGTATTAACTCCAAGGGAGTCCACACTCTAATTGGGAAGACAACAGGTGAATAGCTTTTTACATAAAAAATGTATACTGGTAAACCTTTCAGAGGGAAGGCACTGAAAGGTATCTGAAGGGACCATGAAAGGCAGCTTTCAGAAGTTGATATTTGATCTGAATCTTGAAAGCAGCCAGAAGGTGAAAGTGAGAAGGTAGAGCATTCCAGAAATATTAACATGCCAGTAAAAAGGAACAGTCAGAAGATGGAGTGTTTTCTTCAAGAAACAGAAAGGAAATTGATGTTGCTAGACTGTAGGGTACATTTAAGGGTCTAAAGTACCAGACGACTGGAAGATTAGGAAGGTGCCAAGTTGTGAAGGACTTTGAAAGGCAAACATTTGATTTTATATGTTTCTGGAGGCAATAGGAACCCAATGGAGTTTATTGAGAAGGGTGGTGACATGGTCAAATGTGCACTTTAGGAAGGTTACCTTTTTCAGCTGAGAGGAGTTTTTATGTAATACATGCTATGTGACAGGCACTGTGCTGAATGCTTTTTGAGGCATAATAATATTAAAGCACTTACCACAGTGAATGGAATATCATGATCATTATATAACTGTAAGCTATTTAGTAGTAGTAGTAGTGGTAGCAGCATCAGCAGCAGTAGTAGTAGCAGTAGTAATAGTAGTAGATATTATTAATATTTTCTTATTTTCCATTACATCAAGGTAGGAGGTAGGAGTCATTATTATCCTCATTTTATAGTTGAGAAAAGTGAGGTATAAAGAGTTTAAGTGACTAGTCCTGGGTCACATAGCTAGTTAGTGTCTGAGACTGGATTTGAACAGAGGTCTTCCTGATTCCAAGCTCAGAGCTCTATCTATTTTACCAGTTAGGGAAGAATAGTTTGTAAAAAGCCTGTCTATCTATCCACTGAAATACCAACTGCTCCTGGTGATGAAGGTTCAAATGACATGACTTGGAACTAGATTGGATATGTGGTCCCAAAGATATCATAAAAAGGGAAAAGGACCCACATGTACAGAAATATTTATTGCAAATCTTTGTGTGGGGGCAAAGAATTGGAAATTGAAGGGATGTTCATCAATTGGGGAATGGATGAACAAGTTGTGATATATGAATGCAATAGAATACTATTGTTCCATAAGAAGTGGCAAGCAGATAGACTTCAGAAAAACCTAGAAAGACTTGCAAGAACTGATGCTGAATAAAGAGAGCAGAATCAGGAGAATATTGTACACAGTAACACCTACATTGTGCAATGACCTACTTTGTCAGTCTTAGCTCTTTTCAACAATGCAATGATCTAAGACAATTGCAAAAGACTCATAATGGAAAATGCCATCTACATCAAGGGAAAAAACATGCTATGTTAATGCAGATCAAAGCTTACTATTTTCTCTTTTTTGTGTTTTTTCTCTCTTGTGGTTTTTCCATTTTTCTCTGATTCTTCTTTCACAACATGACTAATGTGGAAGTATGTTTAATATGATTGTACATAAATAGCCTATATCAGATTGCATGCTGTCTTGAGGAGGGGAGAGGGAAGCTGGGGGGGGGGGGGAATTATAGCTAGGTAGTTAGATAGATAGATGATAGATAGATAGATAGATATATGAGAGAGAGAGATAGATGAGAGACAGAGAGAGAGAGAGAGAGAGAGAGCCTGGATATGTGGTACAAGTGCCAGGGAGATATCAAGGTTAATGCCTGGGTTGTAAGTCTGGGAGACTGGTACAAATGATGATTGTTTCCTCAGCAGTAATGAAATTTGGCAGACGCAAATTTGGGGGAATAGACAAGTTCTATTTTGGAGATTTTGAATTTAACATATCTATGGAATGAATATTCAGTAAGAAATATCTTATATGCAGTTGGTAATATTATACTAGAGGTAAGGAAAGAGATTAGACCTGGATAAATATATCTGAGAATCACTGGCATAGGGGTGTTAATTGAATTAGTGGATACTGATGAAATCACTAATAGAATTAGTATAGAGGAACAAGAAAAGACCTCTAGACCAAGGGCAGACACCCACAGTTAATAGTGGGCATGACCCAGAAGAAGGTCTATCAAAGGAGGCCTAGAAGTGAGTGGTTAGATTTCATCCTAGGGGGGAAGAAGGAGGGAGCAGTGCCACAAATATGTGGGGAGAGAGCATCAAGGAGAAGAAGTTAACAGCAGAGTCAAAAAGGAATAAAAAAGTCCATTAGATTGGGCAATCAAGAGATCACTGTAAGCCTTGAAGAAAACAATTCCTTTTAAATGGCAACATCAAAAGTTATACTGAGAAGGATTTAGAAGAGAGTTAGAGGAGAGGAAGCAGAAGAACCGATGGTAAGTGACTCTATAAATTTCAGAGATATAAGTCAATAGCTAGTGGAGATGATCTGATAAAGTGGGGTAGGTTTTTGTTATTTTTTTTTTTGGAGGGCAATTGGGGTTAAGTGACTTGCCAAAGTCACATGGTTAGTACGTGTATCACGGTATCTGGGGCCAGATTTGAACTCAGGTCCTTCTGACTCCAGGGCCAGTGCTCTATTCACTGGGCCACTTAGTCTCAGTTTTTGTTATTTTTACAAAAGAGAAACGATAAGTGTGGTTGTAGGCAGTAGGGAAGTAGATAATAAACAACGAGCAATTAGATATTAATGAGAAAGTAGGTATGACAGAGGGAACAAACTATTGCAGAAGATGGGATGAAATGGGATCAAGGTTTATATGTGGAGGAATTTGTTTTAGCAAGGAAAACCTCTTTATATGAGACAAAAGTGAAGGAGGAGAGAGTAGGTGAAGGCATCTGAGTGGAATCAGTGAGTTAGAGGGGAGAAGAGGGAACTCTTGGAAACTGATCTCACTCAATTTTTGGGGTGAAGTATGTGACAAGTTCTAAATTAAGATGATAGGGAGGCAAGGCACCATGTAAGGATTGAGAAGGGAAGAAAATGGTTAGAGTAACCATCATGTGACCATGGGCAAGTCACTTAACTTCCGTCTGCCTCAGTTTCCTCAATTCCAAAATGAGTATAATAATAGCACCTGTATCTTAGGGTTGTTTTGAGGATCAAATGAAGCAATATTTATAAAAGTGCTTATCACTGTGCCTGGCCCAAAATAGGAACTTAACAAATGCTTATTTCCTTCCTTTGTGAGTGGTATAGTGAATTGTTTAAGGAGATACAAAAAGATTGTCTTGCAGAAGTGAGGGCCGATTTGAAATTTTGTAATATTTATAGTGGAACTATTGAATTTCATCATTTTTTTTCTGGTTCTTTTCAGGTGTGTATGTGTAGGTGTGAAGGAAGGTAGTATATAGTAGGAATGATTTAAGTAATGGAGCTTGACAGAAAATATTGTTGTCATTTGGTGTCTCTGACCCTTCATGACAATTTTGGGGTTTTCTTGGCAGACATACTGGAGTGGTTTTCCATTTCCTTCTACTTGTTCAGGGCCACACAGCTAGTACTGTCTGAGGCCAGATTTGAATTCAGGAAGATGAGTCTTTCTGACTCTAGGTTCAACACTGTATTCACTCTACCTACTTTGCCATCTAGCTGCCCTGACAGAAATTATTGATCTCTTAATATTTTCCAGTTCATAAAGAAGTTCTTATTGATGTAAAATGAAATAAAAATACTCAAAATTAACTTTAAAAATCATTTCTAGGAGCCCACAAGTGACTGGATTCTAGAGTATCGAAAAGGCAATTTATCATAGCATATAGATCAGGGCACCTCCAGTGATGCCAGAAAGAATTATGGACTTGTCAGTCAGTATTGAAAGAAGGGGTAATATCTCAGTGGCCTGTAGGGATTGTATAAGGTTTATGCTTCTGTCAGAGACAATCAATTGCAATGTGTATTACGCGATGGAAATTGGTCTTGCTAAACTGTTGATAATGGGAACTGATCCTCTGTAGAGGACTTTTGTCTAAGGAGAAGCATTCTTGGACAAGATCAAGAAATGTGGTATGGACACTAGTATATAGTTTTGTGTAACAGGTGAATATTTTAGTTTTAGTATAACAGGTGAATGACTTGCTCACAAGTTTTTATTAAGGGATCATTGTCAAACTCGATGAAAATTTTCAGTGTCCTTCCATGGCTTGCTGTCCTTGACCTTCTTAAGTTAAATATTTTGGTAAATTATTTTTTAATGTAAACATGTTATATATTTTATCACATTTGTGACTAATGGAAACCTGAAATAGAATTGTTTTGGATGAGACATAATCTCAATGAATGAATCTAGAAAAACAAAATTTGATAAAAATTACTTTAAAAATCTGTACTTAATTTCAAAAACGAATTGTAAAAGTATGTAATAGTATAAATGGGAACCATTCAATAATTCATGTGAATAAGACTTTGAGTGTTTCATTGACTGCTATCTTTGTATGAGTCAACCATGTGACTTTCTAGTCACAAAACTTGTTGAAGTTTCATAATTTCATCATTTGATAGAGCTGTTGTTTCCTTGGTAGGGGTTCTCTCTTATTCTTATAAAGATCACATAAACTTAATCTTTATTAATAGGAATATAGAGTACAGAATGAAGATCCCACTGTATTCTGTATCTTGTCATCTCAACAGGATTGTATTCTGTCTTGGGTTCTACACTTTAGAATGACTACTGATACTTATTACTGAAAACAAAGCAGAGGAGGATGAATAAGATGGTAAATAATTGAGGCCATATCATGCAAAATAGTAAATGGAATAGATATGTCTAGCCATAAAGAGTTGTTTAGAAATTTGAACAATACCAATAGGGTAGAGGTTGCCTTATCAGGTGATTAGTTTCTCTCAGTGGAATTGTCTAAGGTAAGATTGGTAACCACTTTTCGAGGAAATTGGAGAAAAAAAAGTCACTACTAGGTATCAGTTTGGGTTAGATTGACCTCAAGATCATATGAAATGGTAGAAGTCTATGCCCTCAGGGATGGTGACTAGTTCTACTTGAATCCTTACTGTTATATCAGTGGTTTGGATGGAGATTTATCTATAATCAAGTATTCCACAATCACACTTCAAGAAGAACCTCTGGGTAGTTTTGGGACAGCTTCTTTCTGGGTGGTACTTTAGTGGTATCAATAATAAGGGTGGATGAAGGAAATGAACAGGGTACATGCAGAAAACAACTTCCCCAAGACTAACAGCCTATTATAACAATAGCGACAAGTTACCTACCATGATAGAGAATTGTCAGCAATTTTTAATGATATTTACTAGTAGGAACCACAATAAATTAACCCTCATATTTCATTATATCATCAGTTAGTGAAGTTTGGGATTGTTATCATTAGTTCAGTCTCTTCCCTTGGGTTTACATAGTGTTATTAAAATTCACTCTCCCTGATAGTTCCACTGAGTCCACCAATCCCAAACTATAAGATATGCTAAGGCTTTTTTACCTTATGGTAAAATCTATTGATGCAATTCTACAGATTCCAAATCTGAATATCTGAAATTACCTCCTTTTTATCTGACTTACATTAATAATATATAGATTGTATAACCAATATATTTTGAATTTGTACTGTAAAATGGAAAAGAACTATGAAAAGAAATTCAATACACATGTGTTTTCAGGGGAGTTAGAAATCTTTATCTTAGCCTGTTGTGATGTGATAATGTGTCTTGATTTTGAATTTTTTTAGACAAAATCTTCAAAAGGTGAATAATTTAGCTAGAATACTATCAGATGTTTCATCTTCCATAAGGAGAACTGAGAATGAGGGGAATGGAAATTAGTTTCTACCCCAGAGTTCCCTTAGACCTAAGCACCATAAGCTTATGATATAGATTAGTACTATATATTAAAGACTTTCATAAACAGTAAAATCATCAAATGGAAAAGTTGATATCATTTTCCTATATCAATATTTGAGAGATGTTCTTTTCTTTCTGAGTTAAACACTATTAACTATATTATTTTCTTATATCTCTGATTTATGTAATAGCAAAAAAATTGATATTTAGCAAATTATTTTTAAGTAAATATTTTTCTCTGCTGAAATATTTTATATTTCTGACCATATAAAACAATAAAAATAATATAAAAATATATGTACATAATAATCATCATTATTATTTTCTTTATTGCTTAAGAAGACAACTGAGAGAATATTTACTTTGATTAGAAAGTGGTTGACTAAAAAAAGATACTGTTTTCTCCAAAATGAATGATTAGTCAATCTACTACGCAGTTTTTCAGTGATCCAAGAAAAACATGATATACTCCTTAATTGAGCTCCTCTAGATTTAAAGATTTGTGTGTGTGTGTGTGTGTGTGTGTGTGTGTGTGTGTGTATGATTTCACCGGTGGTCATGAAGTAAGGACCATGATAGATCACTGGAAATGGATTGATAGGGATGCAACTAAACTTCACATCAATACAGATCAGAAAAGTTCATGTCCCAGTTTCCAAGTTAGACAAAAAAAGGACATTCAATCTAGTGTGAAAAAAAGAGATATTTGGAAATCCTGGAGAAGTGACAATTTCATCACCCATATTCTTCTACCAAAACCAACCTTCTGAATGAAAGCATGAGCTTAATTTACCTAATAAGACTAGGTGAGTTGTTGCATACTAGACTCTTTGAATTCATTAGAATGCAGATTTTGAATTTCACAGATCAAATGGTATATGTGATGGAAGGACAATCTGCTTGAGCAGAAAAAATATTGGATTTGGAATCAGAGAAATTGAGTTTAACTGTCTTTACCACCTAACTACTTTGATGGTGTAGCACCAGTAAAATATCCATAGCAATGATGGTGACTATGAATATGCCTGCAGAGTTCTGAATCACAAACTATAACAGACTTTCCATATAGAAGACAGAAGCAAACACTTATTCAGCCACCAGAAAACAGAATCCCCACACCAGAAAGTCAGATCCATCATAGCGACAAAGAAGTTAATACACCACAAAACAGCAAGAAACCACAACATCCTTTAGCCTTCTCACAGGCAAACACTCACAAGCCTGTCAGCTCTGTTCCACCCTTCAGCAAACTCCTCCCACAACAGGTTCCATGTGATTACATTCAGCCTATTAAGGGGCAAGGAAATCTTCAAAGCAGGGAAGATCTTCAAATTCATTTAGGCCTATTAAGGGGCAGGGAAGATATTCAAATCTCTATTCCCATTACAGATGGCCTTGGACAAGTCCTTCAACTTCTCTGGGATAATTTTATTTCTTTTTTGGAGGGGGAAGGGTGGGGCAGTTGGGGTTAAGTGACTTGCCCAAGGTCACATGGCTAGTAAGTGTTAAGTGTCTGAGGCCCAATTTGAACTCAGGTCCTCCTGAATCCAAGACTGGTGTTCAATTCCCTGTGCCACCTACCTGCCCCTGGGATAATTTCCTAATACACAAAATGAGGGTATTGGACCTGATGACATCTAAGGCTCTTTCTAGCTCTACTTGTATGATCTCAGGAACCTCTGCATTCAAAATTTTGCATTGACTTTACTAATTCTCAATCCCAACTCTTATAAAATTACAAGGGAAAAGACAAAGTACTTTTCTTTGTTTTTCTTCATTGACTATGTTCAAGTTTGTCAATATATGAAACTATATATATATATATATATATATATATATATATATATACAGACAAAAAATTGTCTTCCTGATTGCCTTGTGACAGTGATATACTATCGGTTATTTGGAGGTTTCTACACAAACAAAATGATAATCTCTAACATCAGTTTCCTCTACTAAATGGATAGTGAATTCATAGGAAGCTAAGTCTGGTGAATGATTATTTCATACTAAGATTTATCTGGGGACATTGCTTCAAGGATCACTAAAATTAGAAGTTCCACATAAATACCCTATGAGGCAAGAAAAGAATTGCTAATATGAAAAAATTAAAAGCACTTTAAGAAATCCAATTCCTTTAATCATTTGCTGCTATTGTAATATTTTCTTTCAAAACTGTTTTTGTCTCAAGCAAGATATTAACATGATATGCAGTCAATGAGAAAAATAATATTGCAAATGCAACTACATTATGTACCTGTTTATTTTCCTGACGATGATAATTCAAGATGCTGCTTGTTAGTGTCAGCACTCTGTTAAAGCAGTCCTATTGTGAATAAAGCTGTTTTTTAAAGACAAAAGTAAATCTTCAGCAGTGATTTATCAATATATTGATAATTCCCATTAAGTAAGGGAAACAATCTTTTTTTATCTTCCATCATATATATGTGTATATGTACACATATATTTGCTGTTGTTTTTCCTTTGTTCTCAAAGAGGACCGTGATATCAGGGAGGTGATGCCATGCAGTCCAGGTGAATTGGATTTAAATGAGGGAGGCCTGTGCAAAGTCACCAGCCTCAATTTCTCTTCCAGAGACATCTGGGTCCAGAGGCAAGATATAGATGAAGAGGACAGGCAATGCCCCTGGATTTAAGTGGAGACCTCTGCCTTTTAAAGCTAAGGTCTTTACTAGGTCTCAGTTTGACTGAGGCAAGGTCCAACCAGTGATTAAGTCTAGGTAGGACAGCTGAGGCAGAGAATGGCCTCTTTATCTACTCAAAAAAAAATCAGTCTGGGAAGGGAAGACCCTCAGGGATTCTGGGCAAAACAGAAATAATTGCTATCTACATTCACTCTGAGCCAATCAAGACCCAAATGATGATCAAGTGGGGCTTGGTCTGGGACCTACTATTGTCTAATAAATGAGAACCAGAGTGATTTGGGTTTAAGACATAGTCCTTTAGAAAGAAATCATCTTGCAAGATTTCAGTGATCAAAATTTATATTCCTTTGGGCAGAGCCCCCTCTCAGGTAGGAGCATGATACTCTATGTGGACAGAGGGAAGGGAATAGAGAGAAGGAAGGAAGGAAGGAAGGAAGGAAGGAAGGAAGGAAGGAAGGAAGGAAGGAAGGAAGGAAGGAAGGAAGGAAGGAAGGAAGGAAGGAAGGAAGGAAGAAAGGAAGGAAGGAAGGAAGGAAGGAAGGAAGGAGGGAAGGAAGGAAGGAAGGAAGGAAAGAAGGAAGGAAGGAAGGAAGGAATTAGATTTGCATACATATATCGACTCATTTTATTTTTCATTACACCTACCATTATACACATAACAAACATAATTTAATAATTAGTGTGAGCCTAAATCAGCCTTAAATTTGATCTTTCTCTACTTGGTTGCTTATAGGAACTAACAAAGCAAGCAAGAACAGAACACTAAAGCTAGATTCAGTCAGCTGTCTCAATGTGTCCTTGTGAGCTTCTACTTGATTATAATTGGTATGACTCAAAAAATCTTATTCAATCTTGATCATGATAGTGAAAATTTATATTTAGATTGAATGCCCTAGTAAACATTAATTTATCAAGGTACTTTAAAGATATTTGATTAAATCACAATCCCCACCTTCGATGTACATAGGTAATTCCACAAACTTCACCAAAGCATTCAATTTGCCTCTTCCTCAACACTTGCTGTGTGTAAAAACACTGTGATTAGGCTGAAGATACAAGGGCAGATAATAGGGGAAGCAAGAATCATGAGTAAAGCTCTGGTTTTGATGCCAGAGAAAACCTATGTTCAAATCTTATCTCTGATACTAGTTATAATTACACAAATCATTAAAATTCTTTGAGCCCTAGATACCTCATATGCAACATAAAGATAATGATTCCTGTAACATTATCTCATGGGATTTCCATGTTTCCAAGTATAGACAGTTCTCATTTTCCATAAATGGACTCTTCTTCAGACCTCTGTATAAAATTATTTTTATATAATGCAAATTTGCCCTTAGTCACTCATTTTGCTTAATCTATAAAATAAAGGCATACAGAAAATAATACCTTCAATTTGCATGGGATGAAAAATCCCATTCAAAACTTAATCAAGAACACAGAGATTTCTTAGGATAAAAACAGGAAATTTTATGATCTTCCCCTGGGAGAAGAGGACGGTCCTCCCCATGACGGGTCAAGGAGAGGAGGCGTGTTACAAAAGACAGAACACGAATTTATACCCTAACAAAGTCAAGCCCTCTTCCCCCCCTCCCCATCTCCACATCTCCCCATCCCTTCTTCTATTAGCTGAGAGGTGGCCTCAAGTCTTGCCGCGAAAATCTTCCCCAATGGCAAATAATGAGGAAATAGGGGATAGCCAATTCAAATGTACCTATCCTCATTTGGCAAACACCAAAGTGAAGAAGGTAGAAACTAAGAACTTAATTCTGACTGACAGCAAAGGCAAGGGGGAAGAATCTTGAAGCAAGAGAGGGGGAGGAAGAAAGGAAGGTTGCCAGGAAGGTTGGAGGTCGAAAACTCCTAAAGGGCCTAATGCTGATGTGGCAATAGTAAAGGGGGGGGGGAGTGGAGTGGACAGTCAGAACTAACACCAATTTACAAGACACATTCTGAGAAGTTTTCAAGTTTTCACTCCCCAGATAATGCAAATCATAAAATGTACTAAAATGCAGACATATCAAACACTGTGCCATGATAATAAACACAATTATGAAATAAATGATAAAATTAATGAAAAATCATAAAGAGTACCATAAAGTTAACATAGGTGTGCAGTATATTGCCCCTTCACCAAACTACATATAACCATAACCTTAATCATTGGTGGTTAGTTGTACAAATTTTTTTATGAAGCCATCAAAACAAGTTTGGACAGCGGCTCTTTTTACTCTCATATATCTGACTATAGCAAACAATATTTATCCTCAACTAGTCTCTGAAATAAAAAGAAATCTTGAAATATTTGGATCCATCTTTTTCAATACAAGAAAAAAAAAAACACTCAAATAATGAAATGTTTCTGGCAACTGTTTCATTTTGGTTTAGTCTCAGGTTCTGAAACTTCCCTTTCCTCTTCTGCAATCTTTGCAGCTAGCAGCTCAATCAGATCTTTATTCAACAGTTCTTCTCCATATGACTCAATCAACTGTTCCACATCATTCTCATCCACTTCTAGCTCCAATTCTTATGCTAATTTTACAATCTTGTTACTCACTTCTTCCAGTATTTCATCTTTGTCAAATCCATGAAAATCAGCACTGTAGGTATACTTTATTCCAGACTCTCTTCATACATGTTTCTGTTACATCTTCCCAAGCCTTTCAGAATTCTTCATGTAAAGTCAAAATTTGTAATGCAAATTTACTTAAGGCAAGAACTATCCCTAGTTCATGTTTGTAAAGCTCAGCTGTCTGCCTACTTTGAATGAATACTCAATAAATGCCAATTATTATCATGTGATATGGTCCCTTTTTTCCCAAAAAGCTTTCATTCTTGGGGCAGCCAGGTAGCACAGCGAGTAAGAACACTGGCCCCAGAGTCTGGATGACCTGGGGATCAAATCTGGGCTCTGATACTTAGCACCACACCCAGAAATAACTGGCCTTGGAACCTTGAGCAAGTTACTTAACCCCAAGTGCTTTAAAAAAAAAAAAAAAGCTTTCATTCTTTATATTTCTATGTGTGGGATTGAAGGTGTTTGCATAAAATGAGCCTTTCCCTCTTGGATAGTGCCACATTTTATGGATGGAGACAATCTTTCCACAGTGCTCCCTTCAGTAGTGTACAGGGTCATGACTTTACCTAATTCAGCACCTCCACTCTACCCTCATTCAAGAATAGACCAAGTCAGAACAAAGTGAAGAGTAAAATTGTCCTAAACTTCCTCTTATTTGCCAAGCCTGTTTCATCTAATGGAATTATTTTAACTCACCTTTGCCAATGGGGATTCATGAAGTCCAGATTTGTGTTATTTGTTACTTTACATGGGCAGTTTATAACTCTAATTTTATAAAGGCTATGTTTTTAATTAGAAGACTTTCAAAACATGAGACAAAATTTAGTTATCTTTATCTTTTAGTTGCTCAAAGTCTGTCTAAATAATGACAGAAAAATAATTTGTATTTATTCCTACATTATTTCTAACTTATCTTTAAAAGCACTTCAAAGTTTTCAGAATATTGTACATCTATTAGACCACTTAAGCCTACCTATAAACCTATGATTCAGGCATTACATACATAATTATAACAATTATCTAGATGAGAAGCCTGAAGCTTACCTGGAGTCACAAAGCTAATAAGTAACCCAAACAAGATTTTAATGTCTTCCTATCTCCAAGTTTATCAGTTAATTACTATATGCACCTAAGTGCCAATGCAAGATCATCTCTATTTGAACATTCCTAAAAGTATCTCTATTAAAGGTAGCCAATAATCTTTCTGAAATCTTAGACATAACTTAGCACAACCTAGATCATCAGGAAATTCATGGTGCTTTGTTGTCATTGTTAGTTATCTCTAGAATTGGTCATCTGTTAAAGTTCTGGAAGTTTCCTATTATGCAGGTATTAAAGTTCTCCAAGAGCAAGTTAACACATTTCTAAAGTTTTGTAATTCATACAAATAAAATAACAGCACCCATTCAGAAAACAAACTTCATATTTTTTATAGAAAGGAAAGAATACATAGACTATTTTGGTTTATTTAAAAGAGGAGTGTGTTTGTGTGTGTAATATATAAACACAAACATGTCTTTTTTTCTCTATATACACACATATATTTATATTTACTGTTTGTAAATGTGAAACTTTAGGAGGCAATTGAATTATGAAAAACCAAATAGAATGAAATAAAAGGAAAGTTTTTTTTTTTAAAATGACAGTGAAGAAAGTCTAATTCATGGTGTTAACATTTTTCTTTTGTTACTAGATATGTTAGTATTAAGGGACAAATGTATGCAGATTTTCAGCATAATATTAACATCCTTTAGAAACATAGGTTATGTTCTATAATATAAAACACACTTAAAATTCAACTCAATAAACTTTTATTAGGCATATACCCTATACATTGCATTGTTCTAGGCACTATGGGAGATGCAAATTTTAGATTAAAATAAAAATTTGTCTTTATTGCGCCCTAGTTCAAAATGGGTATGTGATCAGCCTGTATCCATATCATTTTAGAATTATACAGTTGAGATGTTAACATGAATTCACAGGCATCTAAATCAGTAGCCCAGGGGGATGTTGTAAACTGAATATATCCTTCAGAACAGTGAGTGGGGAAAAAGTGCCTACTTTATACTTACATATAAATGATAATATTCATGGTTACAGTCATAAAAAAAAGAATTGTCATACTACAAAGAGTCTTTATGTTGTTTATTTTTGAATAAAATACTTTAACTTAATCAAAGTGTTCTCCATGTTGAGAGGTAATAGCATGGAGGAGGAAGGAGGCAAGAAGGAAGGGAAGGGGGGAGAGGGAGATGGAAAGGCAGAGGGGGAGAGAGACAGAGAGACAGAGACAGACAGAGAGAGACACAAAGAGAGAGACAGAGAGAAGTGGAGGGAATAAAGAAGGAGAGAATTTGTTAAGTACCATTATTATGTGCTAGGCATTCTAAGTCTTGAAGATACAAATAAAAGCAAATAATGGAAGTTCTTATCTCCAAGCAGGTCATATTCCAACAGGGGAAGAAAACACATAAAGGGAAACTGGGAAGTGGAATGTGGAGAGGGAAGAAGGATAGCAAAAGATTTGTGAACAAAGTGAAACATCCTTTGACATGGTCTAAAATAGTTGTGAATGTAGGAAATCTCCAAACTGGAAATCAAGACCTCACGTTAGAATAAGGCATCTGGAGAGGAGGAATATAATTCCAATTGTAACTGATAAAGTGCTGGACTTGTAGTCAGGAAGAACTGTCTTCAAATCTTGCCTCTGACATTTGCGAGGTATCGAAAGAATCATTTCTCAAAATCCTAGATGATTCGCTGATTGTAAGTTATAGACTGATGAAATAAACTTGATGAAATCAAAGATTCAATATATCAAATATATTGATATTCTCAATGTCATATTTTCAGGTCTTAAGAATGAAATATATAAAGCTTACTCTTCCCTCACCAGTGGGAAACTTGGTAAAGCAAAATCTTTAAGCATCTAAGAAGATTGCCACTGTCACCACTTTTCATTAGGATTAACATCCTCAGTTCTATCTTCAACTGATTGCTGTGCCTGAACTTTTCTGTTCTACTACTTGTATCTTTCACTAGTACTCTTACCTTATTAAATCTCAGAATATCTCCTCACACAACTATTCTCCATTGTACTCTTTCTGTATTTCCATTAACAATTTTCTAGCATCTGCCCTGAACAAAGACTTCTGAATTAGTTTTGCCAACATTAAGCCTTCCCTGCTTATGCAGCAGAAATTTGCACTGTTTATTTATATGTCCAATATAGAAATTTCACATTTAACAAGCTTATACAGCCATGTTGGATAAGAATTCAGTGGTTGACCTACTGTTTTATTTTATTTTATTTTTAACTACATTATCTGTGTGGTAGGAGAGGACATATTAACCTTTTCTGAACTGATTGTTGCAGTTAAAGCTTTGTTTTGTGTTTTTCTCTTCCCTCCTCCTTTTAATTTACATCTATTAATTTTCCTGATCTATTTAAACTTATAAGGGCAATTCCTATTTCAGTTCTATCAATGATAGTGGAATAAGATTGGGGAACAATATAGTACACAGCTAAGGGTGTGGGTGGGGGGAATGAAGATGAAGAAAGGAAAAGAGTTCACTGTGCCTGAATAATTCAGAGGGCTTCATTAGTTACCTCAGTGCATTTTACCGAGTTCCTGACTTTTATCTATGACTTATATAACATAAACCCTTTAATGCACAGCTTTTTAAATGTTACCTATACTTTTAGAAATGATTCTAAATATATCATTCTCCCTTTATCAACCCAAAGAAACATCCTTGCAATGCAAAAGAGAGGAGAAAGAGAGAGAGAAAGAGAGAAAGAGAGAGAGAGAGAGAGAGAGAGAACAATTCAACAGAACTGTTTACGATATCACCCAAGTATGAGAATATATGCCATATACACCCATAGTCCCCAGCCTCTTATATTTTCAAAGAAGGAAAAGGGGTCTATTTTCAGTGTTTTTGTTCTTATTATTTACATTGTAATAGTCCTTGTACATATTGTTTCCTAGGTTTGTTGAGTGAATTGATAATTAATTTATGAAATTATGAAATGGGGCTGGCATGACTGATTCTTTATGTGCTGTCTGGGAAAAACCACAATGGCAGTGTGTGTGTGTGTGGGGGGAGGGGTGAAGCTGAAATAACATTTAATAAGGCACAGACTATGTAGGGGCAAATTGCACATAAGGAACAGAGACAAGTGGTGAAAAGGGTGAAGGGAGAGATACAGAGACAGCATGAGATAGGATGGTGAAAGAAGGCAGACAGTTTGGGGAAGACAATAGGGAGCAGATGTGTCATTTACAAATGCGTGTATTGGAGTTTGGACCACTTGAATAGCAAGTACCCTTAAAAGATGGAAGAGTATTTAGGGGCAGGAATTTGAGGCCTCATTTTTATAGGGCTTTTGTGGGGCACAGATTAACTCTTATTCATACGACCTTGGGGATACTTTAACAACATATCCATGTCATTTCAAAGTTGTCAGTAAAACTTTTAAGTTAGCATGTGTACATCATCCTAAAATAATCTTAACATTTGGTATTCTTACATGTTAGAATTTACCAACTTTTACTGGTAAAGGGAGTTCCTTAAATCAATACAATCAGAGGCCCAGTTCCTATCCTATAATATATCATTTCTAAGGTTGCTTTGAGCATTAATATTTTATGATATCTTTTTAAAAAAGGGTATACTTATAATAATTAACTTTTACATATTGTGTTAAGCTTTACAAAGTCTTCCTCCCCCACATAATAACCTTGAAAAACAGGTAGTATATGCTGTTATTTACATTACAGAAATGAGGAAACTGAGAATCAGAGAGATTAAGCCATTTGTCCATTGTCACATGTCTAGTATTAGATTTTAATCGTGATTTCAATATATGTACTTACCTCAGGTCCAACAAACATCATTGCTTTTCTCTCTCAGAGTTATTATGAGTATTAAGTTGAAAACATCAAACAAAGTGTTTTATATAATTATTATCTTGTACTCAATTTAATCAATTTGGGTTCTATTGAAAGACAACAGTTCTCCTAATTTATTGGTAAGAGAGTAATGTTTGGAACACAGATCAGCTAAGGAGGATACAATCTGAATTACCTTAGCTGAGCCTGGTACCCAGAAAACCAAGTTTAATAAATTATTATCTTATGTGAAAAACAAAGGTTTTTAAGAGATATTGTATTCCAGAAACAAAGCTATTAGTTCACATTCTCTTACTTTTATGGCCCTTTTCTCTTGTTATTTCTAAAAGATGTTTTCCCAAGAGAAAGATATGAAATACATGTACACTACCAATTTTTTTTTAAAAAGATGCTATAAACCTTTGAACCTCTTAGATTTAACCAGTTTCCTTTGAGCCTTTGGGTATGAATTGTACTACCTCTTGTAAATCAAATAATTCCTAGAGGGGAGTCACTAAAGCAGTAGGAAGAATAAGAATTAATTCTGTGGAATTTATAAATGCATAGTAATAAACTTGTTCTAAATTTTGAAGAAGAAAAAAAATTCTTGGAATAATTCACAATTGATCCTACCAAGCAAAACAAAATCAGCTTTTAAGGATGATGTGTATGTCTAGATTTGCGATGGTGAAGAAATATGTTAGTATTTATTATTTAGTAGCAGTATTGGAAAAAAATTCATTGTTGATAGGCCATGGAATAATTTGGAATGTTAACTTTTGGAAAATAAAATATACACATAAGATATTGAATTATAATTACAATCAAAGGTATGCTCAACAACAAGAATAAGATTAAGTAGTATAATAGTAGTATAGTACTGAGGCTTGTAAACTATACAAATGTGACAGAACCTTTTTTTTCAGTTTAATATATAAAGTTTATTTCAACTTTTCTACTGAAAGAAGAAAAAAAAAGTCCTATTTTGTTGAAACTAATCAGACAAACATATCTGTATCATTCACATACAGATATTAGGTTAATGGCTTGCAAAATTACTTTTTTCTGAAAATAAAAGGAATATGGTAAATATACAAAACTTTAATTTATATATCTCTGTGCTTAAAGATCCTTATACAAATGCTCTTATGTGTTTTTATTATTCAATGAGGACAATTAAATTTTAAAGATATACTATTGTTCTAAATTATTTTTGAAATTATATTAAGATGAATATACAAGAAAAAAAGCAGTTGGCATTTTATTGATATAGGGAACTCCCACTACCAGTAAAAGTTAGGAAGTTTTTGAAAATCTTCTTAAGTATCTGCCTTGAACATTGAGAGGTTCACTGACTTGTCTAAAGTCATAGGGCCAGTAGGTGCTAGAGGCAGCTAGGAACCCAGCATTTCCTGGCAATGGTAGAGAATAAATTAGGAGAAAATAGGGAGAGGAAAAGAAAAAAAATTGAATATAAGATACTTTTGTGATAAAAAGTAATTGAGAAATGGCACAAGCCAGAAGCTTCTGAGATTGTCGGAATCATGATAAAAAGTAGTAGAATTAAAGTGATGAGCTGATAAAAGACAGAAGATTATGAGTCTTCATCTATCATAGTAAGGTTTAGTCAGGGTTGATATCAATTGAAGAAAAATAGTCTAGGACATTCCAAGTTAAATGATTAGAGGACCCTTTGCTTTTATGTAGTTGAGGCTCCAGAGTTTGAAAAAGAAAGACCTCTTCACTTAAAAAAGATGCCTCTTGGAATCATATTAATAACTATACATAGTAGGGAATTAAACTAAACAAGATATACCTGGTGAGATTACCATCTATAAGTCAAGCTGATTTCAACTGCCCCAACAAAAGTGGAATTTTTGGTTTTGGATCGAATCACAACCTCTCATGCCTAATTTCAATGTTATCTTGAAATTTGGGCTTTTTAAAATTCCTGACTAGATCTGTGTTGTCTTCCTCTGGTGACACATATATGCTGAAGAAGCTCTAAAAGTAGATTGCTAGAGGCATATGAACCCCTCCCCCAAAACAAACATAGAAACTCAACACTCTTAAGAATAAAAATGAAAAATAAAAACACTTGTCATTCACTACTAGAAGAACTCTTTGAGCAATTCATATCAATATGGAGAGTTGTAAAGGTCCAGATATCTTGGTCTCATGATAATGTTTTATTCTTCCAGTTATAAGAGAGCATATTTTTTTTCCCAAATGACATTCTCTCTGGGAGAACAGTGCCTGAACACACAGATGAGGAATATGAAATCTCTTAGGAATATATACTCAGTAGTACCTATGAAGTAAATAATAAAGTGGTAAACATCCATTTTGGGAGTTGTTAATCCCTAATATTTACTCAAAAAAGGAAACAAATATGGAATTAAAAGGCAGTCAGGAAATAAAGGCTCATGAACTCCCTTATCAAGATACTTGGGCAAACATAGACTTTTCCTATCATTTTACATTTCTAGAGTGGGAGGGAGAAATTCTCTCTATCTTTAGATTGCTATAGGCCATTCTGAAAGTCTCAGTGAATGAAAAACAAGAGAAAAAAATGTGTGTGGAATGTATGTGGGGAGAGGTGACACATATAACTCATTTTAATAAACCAGTAATCTCCTCCAGAAAAGGTACATTCTTCTAAGCCTGTGACCAAGCCCTCAGAAGGCAACCTCTGTCTCTGAACATCTATCAGTAATATCAGTTTTTTTTTAAAAGTCTACCTCCTTAGAAGGTACCCTTTAGATGTTATTTGAAATTCTATCAATATGGTTTGAGTTCTTTCAATTTCATCAGATGTCCCTTGATGACATCATATACCATTCTTCAATATTCATCCTTATTTCATGTGAAACCATATATCTTTAACTTTAAAAAAAATTTCTGGCATATTTGCAGCTTCCAACCTTTTTAGCAAAAATATGATTTCACTATCAACTGATTTGCAATATATCATAATAACATTTTATTATGCACCTACCTTCTATACAGAACTATTCTAGGTACAATTTAGATAAATCAGGATCCTTACTCTCAAGAAGCTTATAGATTATTAGGTATATATACTTGTAAGAGTGCAGCATATCTTCATTTTACTGAGATGATATCAATTTGGTTATTAAATGTTATATATAGAAGTAAGAATTTTCTACACAAAATAAGCAGGGATAGATTCCCCCAAATTTTGGAGGATTCACAGGGTCAAGCAATGAGCATAAATTAGAAAGAAACTGCTTTGGGTTGGGATCAGAAAGGGAAAGATAAGTCAGCTATAGCATTTTACGTATTTTAAGGAGCTATGATAGACTTGAAAGATAAAGATATGGGCAATTCTATCATATTTAATAGCACAATTCTCCCAACAGTTTTCAGGAACTTAAAGTGCCCTATGAAAGGTCTATCTTTTATGAATTGTTCCCATTCCATCACTGTTTTCTTATTTTCTATAGTGTCCCCAAGGGATTATAGACACTTTGATATTTGAAAAGCTTCGCTTCAGTTCTCACATTTTTTTTTTCATAGCTGTAACATTGTCTTCTTTTGATGGAGATCAATTCAAAATAAAATGACCTCTCTGGGATGGGTAAATGAGAGAGATAAAGAAGGAAATTAGGTAATATTAAAAAACAAAAATAAATCAGTAATAGTCCTTTATTAAAAAAAATAAGGAAAAGTGACAGAAGGTACTTCATGTTCATCTTTATTTATAAGTGGTAAATTATGAATGCCATAGACACAAATCAAAATAGATTTTATCTAAAATTCCAGTATAGATTGATTCTTACTTTATGGGAATTACAAATATGGGTATAATTTTGCTTTGCATTAGGAATTAAAAAATCTTTATTAGATATCTTTTTTTAAATTCCCTTCTTTTCTGAATACATTCATCTTTCCCTTTTCTCTAGTAATCCATTAATTATAAGAAAGATCAAAAAGAGGAGAAAATGCAGTTCAGTTAAAAATAGATATCAGGGTATTCTCTCTCTATATATATGTATACATGTACACACATATATGTGAATATATATATATATAAATGTCTGTGCATTTTTCCTACATGAATAATCCCCTAGCTTAGTCATTATAATGATGGTGTTGATAGTGTTAAATTTTTGTTTATTCTTTTTTTTTAAAACATAGTAATTGGTGTGTGCATTTTTCCTAGTTTTTTATTTCATTCAGCATGAGTCCCTATAAATCTATCAACACTTATCTGGATTCTTCTTTTTCATTATTCTTTAGGGTAAAGAAATATCTCTTACATGTGCAGAGAATATTTGAAAGAACATATTTAATGATTGTACAATCTATGAGCCACAACACTCTCATTCTTTGCAACCATAAAAATATTAATATGAATATTTTGACAGCTTTAGGATATGTGCCTATTGGTGGAATCTCTAGGTCATAGAGCATATATATTTTTTGTCATTTTGTCAGCAAAATTCTGAATTTCTTTCCAAAAATTGTATAAAATGAATTTACAAAAGCATTAGTACCTGTCTTTCCATAGTCCCTCCAATAACAAGTCAGATCTTTCGTCTTTGCTAATTTTCTAGACATTAGCTGAAACATCAATTTTTTCAGTTTGCATATTTTTAATATAAGTGATTTGAAGCAACCATTTATGTTGTTTATGATAGTTTTGACAACTATTTGTTCATACCCTTTGACTTTTAATCCATTCAGATAATGGCTTTTGGCCTTACATATTTATATCTATTCCTACTTCAATTTATCTTTCACCTAGCTGCCATAGTGATTTTCCTAAAATGTATGTCTAACTGTGACGTCTACTCATTAAACATCAAATTATCAACAAGATCAAATATAAAATGATTTGTCATTTAAAGCTCTATATAACCTGGCCTTACTCTATATTTCTAGACTATTTCTACTCTGTTCTCTTCCATACACTCTTGGATCAAAGCATGCTAATCTACTCTTGCTTTCACTAAGCACTGTATCTGTCTCAGAACCTCTTCACTGGCTTTTCCTCTTGTCTAAAATATTTTTCCTCATCACCTCCATTTCTTAAATCCCTGGTTTCCTTCAAAAGCTATACAGTACGGAAGACTTTCCTGGTTACCTATTGTCTTCCCTTATAATATTATTTTCCTGCTACTCCCTTTCTGTCTTGTATGTGGCGCAATAGACAGAATACTGGACCTAAAGGCAGTAAGAACTGCATTTAAATACTCCTCTGTTACTTCCTAGCTGTGTGGTCCTGGCCAAGTCACATACCTCCCCTGTGTCTCATTTTCCTCATCTGTCAAATGAGGATAATAATAACAGCTATTTCCCAGAAATATTTTGAGGATGAAATGTGAAAATTTTGTGAAGGGCTTAACAAAACTTAAATAACAATAATAAGTTTTCTCACCCATTATAATGAAATATCCTTTAGGTCAGGGACTGTTTTTGTCTTTCTTTTTGTTTCAAGTTATACAGCAGAGGGCCTGGCACATAGCATGCACTTAATTTCTGGGTGATTTATTCTTTGACTGATTGCATTGTTTTGTTAGGGTAAAGGGTTTTTATTTTTCATTTTCATGTAATCACAATTACAGAATTTTATATTTCTATAAGAAATACATTCACTGTTTTGGTTAAGAATTTTCCCCCTAGAAAAAGTTGTGACATGTACTTGATAACCTTACATAGTTTATATGGGATTTTTATGTGGGGGACATTTAGTATTCAATTAGCATTTCTATTTCAAATGTATTGTAATATATGATGTATGGCATATGGTATTTAACTAAATTCCTTTTCTGATGAACTGCTGTGGAGTTTTCTAACCTGCCAAAGTTTAGTTCTTACTCAACTAGTTTATGTTCTTGTGCATATCTAACTCTGGGATAATCAGTCTTATGATTCTTAATCTTATCTGTGTTCCACTAATTTACTTTTACATTTTTAACCCATATAAAGTAGTTTTGATGATGACTATATCATATCATAATTTAGAGCTGGAAGGTACTCTTTTCCCTTCACTCTTTTTTTTTCATTATTTTCTTTGAGGATATAAACATTTTTCTTCCAAAATGATTTCATTATTATTTTGTCTAGCTCAAAAAATGTTCCTTGTGATTTTTTTCAGAATTAGTATGTGCTTTATTCCTGTAGTCAGAAAACAAGACCTTCTAAGACCAGTAGCCCTCCTGCAGTGATATATTATGAGTCAGGAAAAGAGAGGAGGGCCAGACCCTCGGCCCAGGCAACAGTTGAACTGATCCTGGGTCAGTGTTGGGGGAAGAAGGGGAGGGTGGCGTGGGAGTCCTGAACCCCATCCTGGGGCACAAAATCAGGGGCTGAGAAGCTGCCCAATGATAATCTCAAAGGGGAGAGATCACTCCAAGAAGGCAGTTTAGGGGAGGAAGGGGATAATGGGAGAGTGTAGTGGGAGTAATTTTGGAACTCCTTCAGGTAGCTGTGATGCTTTCCATTGGCCCAGATGGTCAATTGGATGAAATGCATGAGGGAGAAGAGAGTCATTTAGAGGCATTAAGTCATGATGAAAAACCCAATCCAGGACCCTACCTCACATGTGTAATTGGGACATGACACCAGCAGAAAGAGCCACACATAGGGGTTCTTGGTCAGGTAGGGTATCTTCCAGGTCTTGGAACCTGCTGGGGCAGATTCCTCAGAGCCATGTGAGCTGGCAGAGCACAAAAATGCCAAGTGCAAGTTTCATCTGCTGACCACCATATATTGGGGGAGTGTAGAGAGGGTGGTTGATATGGTAGGTCATCCAGGGAGCAAAGCCCCAATTGTAGGTACAGTTCTTAAAGATATCATTCAGAGCATTGTCCCATGAGAGAAACGGTTGAACAAATAGCATCTCCAGCGAGCGCTTGATGTAGAGTGACCAGTACAGGCAAGATCAACCACATTGTGCTGGCTGGATGTGAAGTCATACTCGTAACTGTAGATAAAGGGTACCCTGAAGTAGAATAGTAGGAAAATGAGGAGAGGGCCAGCATACTCTGTCAGGAATACCGTCACCTAGCTGATTTGGACTCCCAGATCCCAGAAGTAAAGTGTGGCTGTGGTTCCCACAGGCAGCTTCTGCAGAATGTCTTCATCCTTCAAGGACTTGGCCTTAGGATTCAGTCACAGGGACTGCTGGGCATCATACCACTGGGGATGTTATTTTGTGAAGAGGTTATTTATCTCAGCAATGGTGGCATTGTGTTCTGCCTTATCCAGGAAACATAGCTTCTCTCTTGTCTGGCGTCAAGAATCTCCACCTCACCAGCTTCATGGCTCCCTCTTACCCATAGACCTCTGTGACCTTCTAGTTCACGACAATCACAGCTGAGCGCCTCACTCCCCTGCTCATGCCCAGCCTAAGCTACGAATGGCTCCCACCCTGTGAATTTCTTTACCACAGCACTAAACATGTAAATTATTTTTGTAGTATTATAATTTTCCTTTATATTGTCATGGCCTAAGTACAGTAAGTTGCATCTTAGAAAATTATCATTGATTTTTTTTTTTTTTTTTGCCTTTTGGAGGGCAATTAGGGTTAAGTAACTTGCCCAAGGTTACATGACTAGATTTTTTTTGTGTGTGTAGGTGTTAAGTGTCTGAGGCCAGAACCAAATTTGGGTCCTCCTGACTCCAAGGCCAGTGCTTTACTCACTGCGCCCCCTAGCTGGCTCCCCATTGATTTTTTTAAAATGTAGTTTACTTATGCCTACCTTTCAGTCATTGTCTGATTTAAGTGCTGAATAGTTGGGATAAATTGTTTCTTTTTTTTTTTAAGGAAAAAAAAGTATGGATTTGGGGGACCCTAAAGGAATTAGATTGACTCAGGGAGGTTTGTAAAACCCATTATAATATCTTTATCTTCTTTTCAGTGAGTCATATTTTACTCTTGTTATCAAAACAAAGGGATTTAGTGTACTGAATATTTAAAATGTAGCAGAATCAAGTATGTTCATGTTCTTCTTCATAATCACAGAATTTTAGAGATTAAATCTTTGAGATTATCTATTTTAACCACTTGATTAAATAATGTTAATTCTCCTAAGTAATAGTGGATTGTACCCCATCTTTTAAAAGTTCTTTAGGAAGAATACATCCTTTTGATTGGATATTTTGATATGATTTTAAGAAAAATACATTTTTCAATATGGCTATTGCCCTCTGTTCTGAAGTTATTATTCTAAGCATTTTATTTCATCTTTTCTTGTTTTTTTTAATATACATGTATATATATGCACATATACTAAGTAAATCTCTATATGTTTCTTTTTAATCAGCAAAAATTCACTTTCTCTCCTTTTCCCCTAAACCCCCAAATGAGAATAAAATAAATAATCTGTTACAAACATGTAAGTCAAACACAAGAAATTAATGCATTAGACATGTCCAAAAATAAAATCTCATTCTGAAAGCTGATACTTTTACCTCTCTAATGTGTGTAGCATGTTTCACCATTGGTCATATGGAATTGTGCTTGGTCATTATACTGAGTAGAGGTCCTATAGTCTAGTTTTACTGAGCTTGTTTTATTTAGGATGTTTAATAACATCAATATCCACAAAATGAACATTTAATTTCATTTCTAAATTATGTTCATAGTAATGATAAAAATGTAATGAAGAAGAATCTTGGTAGGTGAAAGAATTTTCAATAATAAAATGCATAAAAATCTTGGAAATAATATAACTGAACACTATTTTTTAACTTGCAGATGAAAGGGAAGATGTTCAAAAGAAAACATTCACAAAATGGATAAATGCACAATTTTCTAAGGTAAAGATATTTTCCCTATTTTAAGATAGACCTAGTAGCTGTTTAATATTAAAAGGTATATTGTCTATACCGTTTTTTTGTTTTGCCATTTAAAATATGATATTTTCTTTGGTAAGGCTACATTTTAGTGAGAAAAGGGCAAAGATGAACATTAAGAATGTATGATTATGAGTTCTAAGAAAAATAAGTGAACTTACTTCTTGATCAAGTTGTCCTTTGTGATAATATAGACATTCAAAAATAGAATTCAGTAAGATGATTTTAACTGTAATTTTGTAAATAGTAGACATTTTTTATTAGTGGTTATGATGATTGGTGATAATTCTTATGAATAATACCTTTTTGTAAAAATATTTATGTACAATATGTTACATATAAAAATATTCAACTTAATTTAAAGAAAAAAAACTTACATGGTTTCCTTTGGACAATTAACTCAGTCAGTTAGGGGAATGGTCCTAAAAAGGCTTGATTTTGACACAAAAATTATAAGTGCCTTTCAAGAACCTCATTAATTTTGCCTATCATGCAAATGTAATTCAAAGTATATTTTTTTCTACCAAAATCTATATGCATACACACACACACATAAGTACCTACAATTTCATATAAACATTTCTTTTTTAAAAGGAAATGACTAATAATGTTTGCATCTTTAATCCTGTCTAATTTTTGAAATATCATGAATCAACCATTATCCCATGGATTTCACTTCTAATTAATTCTGTCTCACTACTGATTTCAAGATTATTTTTATAAGGTAAATAGAGTTTCACAAAGATATTTCCATCTTTTCAGTAACTTTATTGTAACAACAATATGGCATTCTCTGGCAGACTTGGGAAAAATAAGTCTTTGTTTCTACCATTAATAATTAATAGACTTTGTAGTTTGGGAATTTGCACATTTACTGAATAGAGAAGACTCCAGGAAAGAATTATAAGACTTTATTGAAAGAAGAATTTGTTGAATGAAGAAGTTTTATAGAAGACAAAAGACTTTATTCAGTTATTTGAAAGGCTATTATGTGAGACAGGGATAAAAATATTTTGATTGGCCACAAGGGATAGTGATAAAAGCAAAATTTAAGAAACAGATTTGTCATCATTACAAGCAAAATTTTCCTAATGGTTTAATCTATGCAAAGGTATAATTTGCCACTTTATGTTCTCACCTACTAGATGTCTTAAAGCTGAGATAGATAGATAGATTTCTTATTTAGGTACTGATTGAAATAAAGTATCCCTCAGGTGACTTCTAATTTGGAACTTCTCTAATTACATAATTTTGTTAATGTTACATAATACTTAAATTTTATTTACCTTAAAATCACTTTTTATATTATGATCCAAATATAAGGTTTTTTTTAAATCAAATCTAAAAAATGTATAGATTTATAACGAATATTTATTAACATAGATAACTATTACAAGTCATAGGTTTTTTCATGTTAATTTTTATTATCATCTAGATAATAGGTATTTGCATATATTAATAGGCAGATAGAACAAATAATATCCTGGGCATCGACTCAGAAAGAGCCAAATTCAAATCTGGCTTCAACTATATGACACTGGATATGTCCCTTAACCTCCATCTTCCTCAGTTTCCTAATCTGTAAAACAAGGATGATAAAGAACCTATGCCCAATGGCTATTGTGAATATAATACACAAGTTACAAGATATAATAAAGATGTATTTAAAAGTACTTAACAAACATTAAAAGCATTGTATAAATGCTAGTTATAATTATTACTTTTGTTATTATTGGTTGAAAAAATTTTATATCTAAAAATAAATGGAAATTTGAATTATTTCTATACCATGGTGATGCTTAACTAGAATGGCATCACATTTTTAAAGATTATTATGATAATTTTCATTTAAAAAAATAGAAAATATTTCAGATTAGGTTGTTATATTTCAGCATCCAAAGTTTGTTCAATTACTAACTCTTCTGAAGTTAAAGAAGAAACTTTCCCTTTCTAAATTTTATCCATTGTTTAAATGAAATGAATGACAATGTGTATCTCGAATCTTGATTAGATCCAAGGGCCACTTAAAGTGATAAGTTATGTATCACAGTTTAACTCAGATGTTTTGTAGGTATTTTACATGAAAAAGACTTATATTTCTAATTTTGCTTAGATTTTGTTTCTGTTATAAGAAATACACTTGATGATTGCTGACTTATTTTTTATTATTAAACTTTGATAAAATGATCTTATTTACAAGGTTTTTTTTTCTTTACTGCTTCCCTTGGGTTTTCTGAATAAACCACGATGTCTTTATCAATTAGGGATGATTGTGTCTCCACTTTGTGTTTTTTTTCTTTAATTTATTTCTCTTGCATTACCACTCTAACAAGCATTTAATGAAATATGGCAAATGATAGGGAAAAGAGAGAAAATATTTGTTTAAATCACGTGTTTGTTGGAAAAGGCATTTTCCCAAATGGCAAAGAATGTTAGATTTTGATTTTAGATGTCTCAGTATCATATAAAATATTTTCAATATCTTTATTTTGTGGGATCTGTCTAGCATCAATGACTCTTAAGGGTTTTTTTTCATATCAGCTGATAAATCATGTAGTTTTAAAATTTTTTTAATGTGATTAATTACATTAATTATTTTCCTAATGTTGAATTAGTAAGAGATCATTGAATCACTGAAAATTCATTACTGAAACAAATGTGTTTGTGAAATTACCTAAAGGTATTTTTTTTCTTTAAACTATATATCTTGTTAATCATTACATAAATAGTATATTGCTAACATTAATGCAATTGATATGTGTATAAATGTCCTTCAGAAAATTTTGGAAAATATAAATTAAAATGGATTTATTAAGAAAATTAAAATAACCAACTACATTATAAATATATGAAAGGCAATGCATAGATTTCAGAAATATTTTTACTTTTTTATGGAATTGTTACATCTTTATTAAAAAAAAAACCTTAATCCTTTGCAAGGAAGCAATGTCAATAACGTTTGTAAAAGTATGGATAGGGGGGTGGTCAGGTAGCACAGCGAGTAAGAGCATTGGCTCCAGTGTCGAGATGACCTGGGGATCGAATCTGGGCTCAGACACTTAGCACCCATCCAGAAACACCTGGCCATGTAACCTTGAGCAAGGTACTTAACCACAATTGCTTAGGGGTGGCCAGGTGGCTCACCAAGTGAGAGCACTGGCTCCAGTGTCAGGATGACCTGGGGATCAAATCTGGGCTCAGATACTCAGCACCACGCCCAGAAATAACTGGCCGTGTAACCTTGAGTAAGTTACTTAACCTAGATTGCTTTAAAAAAAAAAGTATTGATAAGGTTTGTTTTTGATCTGCCCATCTTTAAATAATTTATTTCCAAATATAATAAAATGAGATATATGCATTTTTTTGCCAATAACTAGGGCATCATTATTTTTTTGAGATCTAGTTACAGATTAACGAAAACCATGATTAAAATCTTTGGATTTTGTCTTCCTACTGTTAAATAAATTCAAAGATTTTATATCCATTGATGTTTATCCAAATAAATAATAAATCCTCAGAAATACCCCTCAAAATTGATTTTCCAGAAAATACATTATCAAAATATTAGAATTTCAAAAATTATCAACTGTAGCCCCAGGAGAATTTTTTAAAATATTGTTAGATTTTTAAACTGCTGAATTTTCCAGATTGTACTCACTACTCAGGCAAACAGCATTTAATTAGATGTGCTATTTTATCTAGCCTGGACTAGTAAAATAATATGTATGTACATATATACATACACACATATATACATACATATATGCATACACACATATACAAAATTGTAAAACAAGTATGTGAATAATTTATAATTTATTTTGATTCCATAATCTATGTATAAATATATGTATACATAAAATATGTATACTCACACATTATACACATAATTTATTTTCAAAATGATAGCAACAAAGTAAGAAAAATTAGAAATTTAGAAATATGTTTAAAATATTTTAAAATTAAATAATTAAAAGTTAAAACAATTAATTTTGAATAAAGATGACCAACATTAAAATATTAATATATTAAATAAATATATTATAATAAAATATACCCTTGGGGGTGGCTAGGTATTGCAGTGAATAGAACACTGGCCCTGGAGTCAGGAGGACCTGAGTTCAAATGTGACCTCAGACACTGAACACACAAAAAAACTAGCCTTGGACAAGTCACTTAAACCCAATTGCCCTCCAAAAAGCAAAATATACTTATCATATAAGTATACATTCATATCTAAATGGGAGTCTTTGCTGTTTCATTTAATTTTTTTCTATACATTAGATTTCTTAGGTTCCCACTGAAATATTGCTTATACTAGCACATAACTATCTCCTGTTGACACTATCTTCACTTCATAAAAGATATATATATATATATACATACATACATACATATATATGTGTATATATATGTGTGTGTGTGTGTGTATAGTGTGTGTGTTTGGAGAAATCCAATGAGCTATTCTTTCTTAATTGATGTCCCAGGTGCATGGTTATTATGGTTCATATTTAATCACTGCTCTTATGAAATATTTACCAATTGATTTTATCTAAGTTTTCTATGTAAGAAATCTATTTCAACTGTAATTCTCCTTCTATTCTATCAGTCTTTTTAGGTAAAGCAGTAATTATCATTTCTTAATCCCAAAGTAAATGTGCAGTTTATAACTCTTCTTCATAAATTTCTTTTATTTTCTTAATTCATCAAGAATCAAATGTGTTTACTACAGAGGAAAATAAAGATTAAGGCAGCATTGGAAGTAAATAGACATAAATAGGAGATGGAATGGAGTATTCTGGGTACTGATTCTTGGCTATGTACAATTAATATTTTCATCAATATGAATAAAAGCATACATGGCTTACTTATGAAATTTGTAGATGCTGAATAACTAGGAAGAATAGCAAAAAATGTCAGTTGGCTTAAATAACAGAGCCAGTGTCCAAATACATTATCCATTTCTTTAAAGGAGCTGAATCTAATAAAATCCACTCTCTTATAAATAAACATAAGGTCCTATAATTGGGCTAAAAATACCCACTAAACAAGATGGGAAATGTATGGCTAGACCACAGTTCATCTAGAAAATGTTCTGGGGATTTTATGAGCTGAGAGGCTAAATAAAAGTCAACAATGCAATATGACAGTCAATAAAGTGAATGTGATATCAGACGAGAGGGAAAGCATGATCATCTTATTTCCTCAATCAATGACATGTAAGTGTTCAAATGTATGTGGAGCAGAGAAATTTGTGATTCTATGCTTTTGCTTTTTAATAGGGTGGGAAAGCAAAAACACCATAACTAAACAAATCCTGCCTATTTGTAAAACTATGAAGGATATTTTTTAGGCTTTTTGCTTCCAACTTAGTATTTCTTAGTTAACCTAAATGCTGCCATTGCTGTAGAGGCATATATTGCATAGGAACACAAGAGCTTTCTGTCAAATTGTGTTTGTTTGGTAAATTACCTAAGATACTAACTGTAATGCAAGAGAGTATGTGTACATACACACACATCTATATATCTCTAGCTATATATTTCTCATTATGTTAGTAATAATTTTATATTTAGTATCTACCATAGTTTCCTGATAACTTTAAAGCATTACACAGAAATGAATTCTCTTTAAAATAAAAGAAAAAAAAATAATTTAGATTTTTATGTTTGTGTTACAATGTAATTCACATCTTTTATATAAAGATAAGCTATGTTTATCATAGTAAATATGTGTAATGGGAAGCAAGCAAAGAAGTACTTAGCACCTTGTTTCAGCTATTTAATTATTTATTACCTTGTTTCAGTTCAAGTTTCTTTTGAGCCTTGCCCATGTCAATCAAGTCTTTGTTAAGAAACAGAACTTGTGAAACCCACAGTGGGAAGGACTTGCCAAAGACAGGAATAGGAAGGATGTAAGATGTGGGTAGAAGAGGGAGGAGCTAATGACCATATATAATGAGAAGCCCAAGCTAGGAAAGAACAGAATTGAGAAGGGAACACTTGTGGTGGCAACACTCTGTCTCTTCTGTCTGTGTTGATTTTTGTTTGTAATACTTTGTACAGAAGCCCTGGAAACTTAATGGAAGGCCTGAAAGAGGATTTTCTTGTTGTCTGTTTACAGAAGTCCTAGTGGAAGGTTTCAGAGGTTGTGGGAATATACTGATAGTGCCTGTTCAGTTCTTAGACCTTGTTTCTGGGTCTGTGTTGAGTTCTCAGACCTTGTTTGTGGGTCTGTAGTGATTTCACAAACAGATACTGAATTGATGATGGTGCCAGCAATGTGCATGAATGTGGTTTTAGCTCTGTTAAGCTTTGTCTTCCCAGAAACAGAAACTGTGAAGGACTTGAGGTGGACTGGACACTGTGAACTTCAATATGGAACTGGATAAGGAGCTGGACAAAGAACTAGATGAGGAGCTTGATGAGGAGCTGAGAGCTGCCTACCTGTGAATCCAGATGATGGTTGGGTAGATTCAGGCAGGAGCCAGACCCATGGAAGGGGAACCATGGAATTTCAGAGCCAGCCTCAAGTTAAGATGAAAAGACCTCTCCTTGGGTACTTAGTGCTGACTGAGAAGATGATGATTTACTATAGCCTAGGGGTGGGAGAACTTTGTACTCTGTACCTTTTGCCTCTTAAGGATGATTGAGTTAAGGATGATCAGAAAATAATCACCAATCAAGAAGAAAGAAGAGTTTTTGACTCAGAGATTAAGAAAATGTGACCTAGGAGTGGAGAACTTTGACCTTTGTACTTTGTGACCCTTAAGGAGGCTTGCTCCTTAAGGATGATTGAGTCAAAGACTTACTGAATGATAGATTTTGTTTAAAACTAGGTGGCCCCCTTGGTGAAAACTATGTGGCCACTTTAGTAATAAGCTGTTATGTTATGACATTGTGAATGCTATACTTTGGTTTCTGTGAATGTTTTGTCTTAGTTTATTACTGAATAAAAAGAGATTCACTATATTATGTGATCAGAACTTTAAAGCTGTTCACAGCAGCAGTCCTCTGGAGAGCTGCTCATGCTTAGCTTTATAATATGTATGATTAATATTGAGTGACTTATTCTTTCCAGACAAATTATCAATTAATGTCTATAGGTGTTTTGTGATGCTAAGATTCCATTGTTTACTTTGTGAATATTTAACTTGAGATTCTTGCAACTGATTCAGTAGAAGTCAATCTCTCTGAAAATCATCAACATGCCTATTAATGCAAGTTATAGTACCACTGAAAATAGCTCTTAAAACATTGAGGTTGTGTGAATTATGTGCTTGAAATTATGTACAAGAACAGTAACCATTAATGAATTAAGTGATAGATTCTAGTTCATTACTTTGTCATTTAGAGAGTGACTTTGCCAATTGGGACATTACATTTATAATTACTCACTTATTCAAGGTGATGTGGAGAAATCTTATTTATGAAGTTCCCTATTTAATATATACAACAAATATTTGGTAAGGATTTACAGATTCTATTGCAATTTCCATAGTATAATCAGTCTTTCAATGAAAATATGTATTCCATTTCTCTTGTGGGCATTGTTATATATAAGAAAAACTTGCTTCATTTGTCTTTTGTGATGATTTCATTCAATCTAGGATAATTTAGAAAGATAAATTGTGACCACATGTACCACAGAACTGAGTCAGTACCAATATAATTGTTCCTTCAACATAATAGTGTAAATATTAGTGACCTCCCTTTTGGCCACATTTCTGAATTGCTTCCATTTTGATGAAAAATCCAGTTTCTTCAGAAGATAACTTATTTTTGGAGTTTCTCTAGTGTGTTTTTTTTCTAAATCTTCACAAAGAACTGAGATGAGCTAATAGAAAATGCGAAATTTGAAAATGTATAATTACCACATTAAGAGAATCTAGGAGAAACAAGTTCTAGATAATGTAATCAGAAAACTTCTGGTTAAGATGGCAATCTAAAGGTTATAGAAAAACCACACAACTTTCCTGCAGAAAATCTTTGAATAAAATTCGTTAAAAGAGTGCCAGAAAGTTACCTTGAAGAATGATTTAAAAAAAGTAAAAGGAAAACAAAACAAAACAGAAGCTAATCCATTCAGTCCAGAAGCACACAGCATGAAGGCCAGAAGATCGAGAAGACTAGTAGTGAGATCACCTCAGGGAAGCCAGTGGGAGTGTTTACAAATGGACCTGATTCCAGTTAGTGTTGTGGCTGTAAGCCAACATGAACTTTGGTCATCAGGGACCTAAAGCTAAGTTTTGTATCTGGAGACAGAACAGCATTAGAAATAAAGTCAGTCTTTAAAAATCTGTACATAGAAAAAGAAGGCCTACCTATGCCTTTTGCATAGGATAATTAATTGCAGTAGGAAACAAGGTCAAATCTTAACCAAGGCACTAGAACCAGAAGAGGAGAAGAGGAGGCTCAAAAGCCATTCAAATCTCCAATATTCCATTCCACAAGAAAAGAAACTGACTCATGATGAGCAATCATGCCAGTCTAAAGCCAGCACCCCTCAGTGGACAACAAAGATATGGAAAGTGACATCAGGGACTAAAGCAGAGGGTAAGGTCTTATCTAGAATGGGTAGCAAGAGAGGCATCTATACTAAAAAAATCACATGGCCAATAAGAAGCTATATAACTCATTCAAGAAAGATCTAAGGAAGTGGACAGGGCCAAAATCTCAATTCAAGATGTAAGGGTGCAAATATGGGAAGGAAAAAGAAGAAATAACAAGGGAGAAGAGGAAAAGGAGCAAGAGGAGAAGAAGAATCAAGAGAATCACAAGTTTAAAAAAATAAAAGAACCCCATAAAAATGACAATCAGAAGGAGTATATATGTATATGTATTCTTAGCTATAAGGCCTGTGAGAATGTTTGGAATAAAAGAAGTAAGAAATAAAAATAAAATTATAAGTAAAAATGGGTTCTGGGGGGAAAAAATGGAAAGAAAGCTAAAGAACTTTAAGCCAAAAGTAAAAAACCTTGTGCATGTAGTGAGTTATTTGGGAAAATTAAATAGAATGGAATGAATAGAACTTAATGACTCCATGAAAAAACAAGAAGCTATGTAATAAAGTAAAAAGATTTAAGAAGAGATGAAAATTTGGGGTATTTGCTACCAAAAACATCAAAATTGGAAAAGAAGATGAAGAAAGATCATTTAAGAACAATTGAACTCCCTGAAAACTGTGACTGGCAAAAACCTGTATACCATATTTTCAATGATCATTAAGTAAAATTGCTCAGACCCATCAGAACCAGAAGACAAAATGAAAATAAAAAGAATCCACTGTTCACCTCATAATAGAAATCCCAAAATAAAGTGCCATAGCTAAACTCTATAATGTACAATTCAAAGAAAATAAGGCCATCACAAATAGTGCATGTGCCAGCATTACACAGTAGTTAGCAATAACTGCTCTAATTAAAAGAAAAATCTTAGAATATAATATTCCAAAAGGCAAAAGATAAAAACTTAAAACAAACAAACAAAAATATCTTCAAAGCTGAGTGTAATACTTTTGGGAAAAAAATAGACCTATTAAAGAATATAAAGTATTCTGAAGAAAAGACAGGGAGCTGAATAGAAACTTTAAATGTAAAACCATTAGGGACAAGAGAAACTTAAAAAGTTAAGTTAAATACATTTGAACTATCGGAAGGGGCTAAACAATGATGAAATATTTACATTATAATAGGAATAAAAGAGACAAGTGTACCTTCTGAATACAATTAACTTAACTATAAGGAAGCAAGTCAAATAATACAAATGGAGTGCATTGGAATGGTATTGTTCTGTGCTTTGTTTTAAGGGAGCAAAGAAAAGGGAGGTAAAAAAAGAAATAGACTTGTGAAGAAATTAGAAATTGAAAGGAATTTATTATTTTGGATAAATGGGGTTACCAAGAAGAATGTCAGAACAGAAAAAAGGGGATAAACAATTGAAAGAAGCAGAGATATGGGTCTTGGTGAGGTCTAGAGAGGAAAGGCTGAGAAATAGGAAAGCCCACTTCAGTTTCAGAGGAAATTCCTTTCCTTTGTCCATCTGCTAATCTTTGTAATGAGGATGTCAAGAAGAAAACATGAAAAATGTCTAAGAGATTATGACAGGGATGTGTAATTAACAAACTTGACCACTAGTGTAAATGGCATGAATTTATCATGAAGCTGAGGTATGCAAAATGAATTATAAAACATATTCCAAAATATGTTGTTTATAAGAAAAAAATGAAAATTAATGATTCACAAAGAGCTAAAATGGGGGACTAAAGAATATATTTTGTTTCAGGTGAATTTTAAAAGCAAATTTACCATTCATAATCCATAGACAAGGTAACAGTAACAAAAGAGATTTGGTTACTAGAAATAAGAAGAGAAATTATCATGCTTAAAGAAATCATAGATGGGTGGCTAGGTGGTGCACTGAATAGAGCACTGGTCCTGGAGTCCAGAGGACCTGAGTTCAAATCTGGCCTCAGACACTTAACACAAAAACTAGCCATGTGATCTTGGGCAAGTCTCTTAACCCCAGTGGCAAAAAAAAGCAAAAAAAAAAATCACAGATGATGCAATGTTATCAGCATACAATATATGTGCTAAATGGAGAAGTTAATTGAATAATATGAAAAAATAGACATCAAAATTATAAATTTGGATACAAAGTACCACATTCATATCTAGAAAAAATAAACAAAAATAAATAATATAAAAGTCAAGAACTTGAATAAAATTTTAGAAAATTTAGATAGGATATTTCTCTGGTACTTATTGAATGGTAATAGAAAGGCATACAAATATCTCTAATCTGAAAAATTGAAAAGTGTAAAGGTCACGAAAAAATGAAGATAAGCAGAAAAGTAGAAATGTTTAATACAATAATACTGACTACAATGTAATACAAATTATCACCAATAAGAAATCAAAATTAAATGGAGACTAAGCAACTTAATCCTAATGAATTGGTGTGTCAAAGAAAATAAATCAAAAGTTCAAAATATAATTGAATTAATGGAAAGACAGGAATGACATAGCACAAATTTTTTTTGTGATGTAGCCAAAACATTCTTTGGTGGAAAATTTATATCTCAAAACATTTTCATCAACATAAAAAGAAGAAAGAATAGCTCAACTAATTATGTATCCAGTAATTAGGAAAAGTACATAAAATAATTAGAAAAGCAACAGTTTTGAAAAACCTAGTTAAAAATATTATTTCTTCTCATCAAAGAAAAACAAGAAATTTAAAACTGAAATGTGAATTGATGAACTTAGGAAATATTTTTTTAAATGCTTATCAGTTAAAACATTGTTAGTTATCCTGTTTAAAAGAGGAAAGCTAAATTCTTAATACAAATAAATGAAAAGGAATCTTCCCTTCAAAATGAAGAGGAAGTAAAATAAAATTTTATTAAAAATTTAAAAATGCATTATCATATGCCCATAAAACTTTTAACAAATAAAATCATTGAATATTTAGAAACATTTTACCCAAATTTGCCAAACAATAAATAGTGAATTTAAACATTATTGCCTCCTCCATTGGACTACGATCTTTTGGAGGACAGGGACCATGCAGTTTTATCTTTATATCCCCAATGTTTTACATAGTACTTGACCCATAATATAACTTTTTAATAATTGCTTGGTGGCTGACTAACATAATCTCAAAAGGGAAGTAGGAAGGAAGGAAGGAGTTGAACAAGACATAAAGAGACTCAGGGTGAGAGTGGGTCAGTAGGGATGACAATGGGCTGATGGATTTTCAACTGAATTCCCTTAAACATTTGAGAAAAATTCCAATATTAAATAATTTGCAAAAATGGGGAAAGAAAACTATCCTACCCAACTACCTCTGAGTGAAATATAATTGTGATAGCTAAACCAGAGAGATGTTAGGTAGAGAAAGAATGCTAAATAAAAATATTAGCAATGAAACCACAAAAAATTTAAAAAGTATTATATAGTATGAAGTTTAATTTACATTAAGAATTCAGGAAAAAATAACCAATAGAAAACTTTATAGACTATATTAATAATGAAATAAAATCACAGGACAGTATTGCAAATCCCAACTAGCCTGGTATTTGAAACAAAGTCAATATTTTTAAAAATGATTTTTGATTGATTAAGTTTATTGATTGATTAAATTATAGTTGCTCCCAAATGCAATGGACTGCCTTGGGATGCTACTTCTTCTCATGGGCTACATCCAAACATAAAAAATATTTAAGCAGAGACTGAGGATTTCTTTTTTACCCAAATGTAAGCCTTTGCATTTATCCCTGTTGAATTTAATCTTATTAGATTCAGCCAAATGTTCTAGCCCAACAGCATCTTTTTTTGGATCATGATTCTCTCATGTTAGCAATCCCTCCAATTTTGTGTCATCTGCAATTTTGATGAGCATACTAACAATTCCTTTTGTAAATTACTGATAGAAATGTAGAGGATATTCATTTTCATAAGGTGTAGGATTAGATAACATATGTTATTACCTTGTACTTCTAAGATTTACGTGTTTAATGTTATATTTGTAGAGCTATAAAGCCACACATGAGCAGCTTTCCAGAGGACTGCTGCTGTGATCAGCTTCAAGATTCTGATTACATAGTATAGTGAACTCTTTATTTATTCAACAGTAAATTAAAGCAAAACATTCACAGAAAAGCAAGGTACAGTATTCACTCTGTCACAACCTAACACTAAAATGGCCACATAGTTTTCACCAGAGTGGTCACATAGCATTAAGCAAAGTACATTCCTTTAGTTAATCACAAAATCCTTAATTCAATCACAAAGTACAAAAATCAAAGTCCTCCATCCATGGGGTGCAATTAAGTTACAGTTTCATCAGTCACTACTCAGACAATTTCATCAATCACTACTTAGTACCCACAGAGAGGTCTTTTCATCTTGACTCGAGGCAGGCTTTCAGCTTTCCTGGTTCCTCTTCCATGGTTCCAGCTCCTACCTGAATCTAACCAACTGCCACCTGAGTTCAAAGGCAGGCAGCTCCCAGTTCCTTGTCCAGCTCTCCATGCAGTTCCTGCTCCACATTGAAGCTCACAGTGTCCAATCCACATCAAGTTCTTCATAGTTTCTGTTCCTGGGAAGAGAAAACTTAAGAGAGCTACAATATCTACACACATCAAGCTTAGCAGAATTACAACAATATTCACACACATGGTCAGCACTATCATCTCAATTCATTTTCTGCCTGTGAAATCAACATACACCCAAAACAGACAAACAAAGTACAGATACCACAGTTATGCTTCCTCTGGCAGCTCCAGCTAGCCCTTAAAGTCTTTGGCAGGAGTTGGCTGACTCTCAGAAGAAGCTGCACCACCACAAGTTCCTTTCTTAAAATCAAAATCACTTTATCTAGATCAGTTGTCAAAATCACTTTATCCAGCCTCCACATGGCTTGGTCCAAGAAATTCCATCTCAGTTCTCAATTCTCATTTCTCTTCTCAGTTCTTCTTAATTCTTAGTTCAGTTTTAGGTCCAGCAGTAGCAGCCCAGCCTCCAGATGCTCACTGAGAGAAATTCTCCCTCTCTGTCTCTGTCTCTCTCTGTCTCCTTCTGTCTGTCTGTCTGTCTCTGTCTCTGCCTGTTTCTCTTCCTCTCTCCCCCCTGGCAGAAACTGCTCTGCCTTCACAATGCTCACCCCAAGAAATTCTGACTCTCCCAGCTGGGACTTTTCCTCATATATAGTATTAGCTCCTCCCTGTTCAGCCACTTCCTGTTACATTAGCAACAGGGGTCATACTTCTGTTTCTTTACAGTGGCTTAATTTGAAACTAAGTGCTAAGTACTTGTTAGCTTGGCAATACAAAGGGATCTTCAGATTTCATTCCTATTATAAGAGAATATGAAGGTGTGTATTACATATTACATATGTTACATATGCATTTAGATGGGTTTAGAAATGGTTGGATGTCCAGATTCAAAAAGTGGCTGTTGTTTGTTCGATGTCAGGGTGGGAGGAGAGCTCCAGTGGAGTGTCCCAGGGACATGTGTTTGAAAGTATGCTATTTAACACATTTATCAGTGTCTTGGATAAAGCATTAATGCTATGCTCACCAGATTTACTAATGGTTCAAAACTTGGAGGAAAAACTAAATAGAGGAGATGACACATTTAATTACAAAATACAAAAAAGTTCTTGAGAACCTCAATTTTGGGCTGAACTTACTACATTTAATTTAAATAGGAATAAATATAAAATCTTACAGTTTGATAGAAAATTTAAATTAATGAATATAAGATAAGGAGGGCAGGGATAGACATCAGCTATTTAGAAAGTAATTTGGATGTGATGATGATGATGATGATGATGATGATGATGATGATGATGATGATGATTTAAGGTTTGCAAAGCCTCTAACTTATCATAACTCATTGGATTCTCACAACAACCTCATGAGGTAGATGCTATTATTTTGTTCATTTTACAGATTAGAAAACTGAGGTACAGAGATGTTAAATGACTTGCCAAGTGTCAAATAGCTAGTAAGTGTATGAGTCAAGATTTGAATTCTAGTCTTCCTGACTCAAGATTTAGTGGTCTATTGCCTGTACCACCTAGCTACCTCCAACTGTATGCTAAACTCACTATGAGTTAATGTTATAAAGCAGCCAAAATAGCTACTATGATATTGGCATGCAATGAAGGGTATAGTTTACAACCCTTGTCAGACCTCATCTGGAGCATTTTCTTCAATTCTGTTTGTTACTAGAGATTGTCCAAAGTCAGATAACAGGATAGATAAAGGGCTGGCCTTACTTCTGTCTCATGTGAGGATTATTTGAAGAAAGTGGGCACAGAAGATTCATTAGGAAAATGATAACTGTTTTCAATTACTTGAAGAACTGTCATTTGGAAAACTGATTTAAGTTTTTTTTTTCTGCGTAAATTGTGTAAGATTAAAAAGTGAAACTAATTATATTAAAATTTAGTCATCAAAATATATTTTTTTAAGTCCTTGGAACTCAGATTTAAAACCCTTGGTCAAAAGTTAGCATTGCTTCCTTTAGCAGACAGCCTTTCTTTTCTAAATATCATGCTAAAGGAAATCATTGCAGAAATCTGTGAAGAAGGGACTATCTGAAACAAGACTTTATTGTAAAATGATTTTCTGCAAACAAGAAATATTTTTTGTTGTTGTTGGCATGTGAACATCTCCAAATTTGTCCTTGAGGTTTTTGAAGCAGGGTTGAGATACCTTCTGGAAATTGTGTGTATTGGGAAACTCAATAATTATGTTAATTATTTAATCCAGGGAGAGCCATTGCTTTTCATGTTTCCCTGAGCCTAATTCTTACAAAGTACCTGAGTAACAAAGGGTATCATTTAGATGTGAAAAGAAAATTGGTTTTAATGATTTGGGCTGTTCTGTTGAAAAAGAAAACAGTTGTTTAGAGAGATGATCTTTCTCAGAAATATGGTGTTCATCATTACATTCCACTGGTGCCAAGCTTTTTAATTCAGCCCTTGATAGTTCTCCTCTGGAGTTTTAGAAGATACATATGTTTGGCTCTCTAAGCAACTACACTGTGAAATATCTTCTGAGAAAAAAGGAAGCAATTCATGAATGTACCTTTGTAACATTGACTGCTCTCAGTGGCACACAGGCCTAGCTTGCATATATAAACATTTACAAAACTGCATGATAATTTCTGGCAGAAGACATCATTTGTCACAGTGCTCCAAGTACATTGCTTACAATTATGTTTCCTCTTACTTACAGATTAGGAAATGAGGCACAGAGAGGTTAAGTGACTCTCAGTGTCACAGAGCTAGTCAGTATATGAGGAAAAATTTGAATTCTGATCTACCATGAACTTTTGAAATTCTTGGTTCCATGAATTTAAAAAAAATGAAAGTTATATTTCAATATAATTAGTTTCCCTTTTCCTCTTATGTACTTATGTACATTAAATAAAACAGAAAATAACATTTAATTGGTCTTCCAGATGATAGCTGTTAAAATAATTGAAGACAGCTATAATTTTCCTAATGAGTCTTCTCTCCAGCCTTTTCTCCATTGCTTACAATTCTCTTTCCTCTGACTTAGGGAATAGCATTATTCCAATTTTAAACTAACATGCTTTAACTAGTAATTTTTAAGTGAGAAAAAAATAAGTTTGCTTTGAGATTACGGTAATACTGGGCTATGTCATGGGGTGGCCAGGTAGCACAGCGAGTAATAGCACCAGCTCCAGTGTCAGGATGACCTGGGGATTGAATCAGGGCTCAGACACTTAGCACCCACCCAGAAATACCTGGCCGTGTGACCTTGAGCAAGTTACTTAACCCTGATTGCTTTGAAAAAAAAAAATACTGGGCTATGTCCATAATTTTGTATAATCTGTCTTCCGTATCTAAAATATTCTTTGTCTTTGCCTCCACTATGTAAAACCCTTTAGTTTTAGATACTTTCAGATTTCAGCTTAAGAACTCCCACCGGAAAGAGGATTTCCCTTATCCCTCGCACACCAGTAATACCCTACTCCTTTAAATCACTTTGCATTTATTTAATTCCTATCTTATATTTACCTATCTGTGCATATTTTTTTATCTCCCCAGTAGACTGTTAGTCACTTGGAAGCAAGGGTTGTTTCATTTTTTACTTTTTTTGTCAGCACTTTGATTAATGAGTGCTAGGAATGAAAGTAGGCAATTAATAAATGCTTATTGATTATTAGAACTATTTTTTAATTCTTTAAAACATGTCAATAGTCAACAATTTAGCATATTGTTTAGTCATACCCCTTACATAAATTTCCATGTAGATTTGAGTACAGAAGGCTTAGCACCTATGAGACTCAGAAATAGAAAAATGTGTACTTACTTTCAAGTTTATCAGCCTACCAATGGCCCAAAATTCACAACCCAAATGTGGGAAGTCAGTTAAGACCATTCCTTTATTAGGTCCGACTTAAGAACATTAGGCAGAACATGTGGAAAGATAATCCCACCACTTTTAATTTCAATGTTATCAGTCAGAGTGTCTCACAAATATTTATTGATAGACTGCACAGCTGGAAGAGAAGACATCTTCTAATTCTGTGTTAACTTTTAAAAAATATGTCATGAACCACTTTGGCAGTTTAGTGAAACCTATGGACTCCACAAAATAATGTGATTGTTTCATTTTAAAAAAATCCAAAATGAAGGAAGTACTAATTTTCAGTTAGAAATTAAAAGTAAAGATCCTTGCCCCCCACTCAAGTACGTGGACCACTTGATCTGCAGATCTCAGGATAATAACTGCTCATAATTCAATGCTCTAATTTCATCTTTCATGCTCATATTTTCTCACAATAATTAATAATATTTTAACATACATATAGAAAACTACAACTCAAAACTGAAATAGCACTAGGTAGAGAGGGATGGATAGCTAAATTATGAATTAGAAAACTGAGTGCCAGGGAATTGGAGTGATTTGCCCATGGTGATACAAATAATAAAAACTAGTCAGAATTTGAACTGAGGACTTCTAAGGACAAATACTCTTTCTACTGCAGGATAGGCCTTTCCATGGGAACATTCATTTGCTCATTCTACTTGTTACCAGCAGAAACAGTTTGAACTTTTTATACCTGTCTTTGACATTGTATTGACTTTTCTTTGAAGAGTTCTTGGGAATCCTCTCCCTGCTCCTGCAATCCGCCCACCTCACCCCCCAAATTTAGTCAAATCTGATTAGTATAAAGTTAAACATCCACAGAGCACATTTCTGAATATGATCTATTAACATATTTCCTGTACCTACTTGTATGGGTCTAATTCAGGAAAAATATAAGTTTAAAATTGATTTGACATAGTCTACAAGGAACTGGAGATAACAAGCAGAATGTTAACTCCCACATAGGGGGTAGATAAATAAAAGGCCCTGCATACCTAGGTGTAATCACATAGGTGATTAGATAAAATTGAAAGTACTGATCCCAGTCATTCTTTAAAGAATGAAAGTGCCAAATTAGGTTGAAATGTCCCTAGGTAGAGAGGGGTGGCTAGTTAAATTCTATTAGGCAAATCAGATTAAATTTTTGAGTTCTGGTTTAATTTGGTCATCATCACTCTATTTATATTTATGTTTAATTATGATAATTGCTTAAGCAACTAGGGGGTGCAATGACTAAGAGTGTTATCTTTTTTTTTTTTTCTGAGTGTAAATCTGACCTCAGATACCTACTAGCTGTGTGACTTGGGGCAAGAGACTTAACCCTGGTTGCCTCAGTTTCCTCATTTGTAAAAAGATATGGAGAAAGAAATGACAAATCATGTTAAGTATCTTTGCTGAGAAAACCCCAAATAGAGTCACAAAGAATTGGACATGACTGAGAAATTACTGAACAACAAAATAATTATTATGAGAAAACATGAATGTGGAAGATGAAAGCTCAGGTGAAAACATTGGAATATAATAGGCATGGGACATGTTAAATATTGCTTGTTTTTCAATAACTCACCTGCTTCACTTGAGTTGCTTTTCATGTTCAAATAATTTTTCCAAGAAATATTTCTTATCATTCCAATAATATTGGCATTAGGTACTAGAGGAAGGAATAGAATAATGCATGTGTGTGATTGTTTTTTTATTTTTTTTGTTTTACTTTTTTTTTTCTGGGTAGTGACACATATCTAATTGGACCATTTTGAATTGTAAATCTCATTTGAAATGTGATTTCTGATAAAGGAATCAATCTTTATATCTGAACTTTTTCCTCCTAGAACTAGTAGGTTTTGCTTTGTTTTTGCTTTTTGGCATATACATAGATATAATTCTGTCCTGTAAAAGATACAATTCAAAATGATAGGGGAAATAATTATTATAACAACTGTTGTCCTTTAGAATAGGTTTACTTTTCATGTTGACTAGGATTTGAACCATCACTCATAGTATCAAAACTATATGATTATGCTTCCTTGCTGGGGAGTAAAAGAAAAGTGACCACATGGCATTAACAATTAAAAGCAATATAAAATATGTGGTTATGTTAAGCATCTGTGCATTTGATCATATTTAGGAACTCTCAATGTGGGAATTCCCTCCACCAATACAGATTGAACATCTTTGACTTAATAGATAAGACCTAGGAAATTTCCTAGGCCTCACAGAGGTGAAATGGTTCCTTCAGTTATTATTTAGCTAGAAAATATTAGCATTTGATTTGAACACACATCTTCTAGCCACCACTAGACACTGTCCCTTTAAATAGAAAATTCATGAAGAGTAATTGTCATTTCAAATGTCCTCACTACATTAGCTCATTATTTAATTTATGATGATTGATGCTTCATGTTATTTTTATCATCATAAACTCATAGGCAAACTTGGTATGAACCTCAGAAGTAATATAATCCAACTCCTACCTAAGAAATAAATTTTGTAAACAATATCACAGCAAGTAGTTATCAAGCCTCTGCTTGAAACCCTTCAGGGACCAGAAACTCTGACTACTGTATGGCAAACATTTATTAAGTGTTTACTCTCTGCAACTCATTATCCCTGGAGGCAACCAATTCCATCTGAGCAAAACTCTCTAACTCTAGTTCTGCCCTGTGGGGCTGAGTCAAATAAGTCTACTGACTCTTCTGCATGACAAAGCTTCAAGTATTTGACAAGTACAGCAACAGAACTATTGTATGAACCTAACTCTTCCAGAGGCTAAACTTCGAAAGTTTCTTTAACTAATCTCACTATGGTGTCATTTCAAACTTCTTCACTCACTTGCTCACCTTCTGGACTTATACTTTCTTGTCAGTATCCTTTCCAAAATGTAGTAGATGTATTTTTTAAAGTTTTATTGATGTGTTTTATTTTTACATTATAAACATGTACAGATGACTCTTGTAGGAAATTAAAACATTTAAGTAAAACTAATAATTCCGTGACTTTCTCTGAAGGTAGATATTGCATTTCACATCTCTAAGCACTCATTTATTTGTATCTCCATATTTATCTCTTCTATTGGGGAACAAAAAAGAAAAAAGGTGGGTTTTTTGTAACAAATATAGTGAAGCAAAACATTTTCTCAATAGCTATATTCAAATATCTATGATCATCATCATTATGTACTCTAACACCCTAAATCCATCACCTCTCTGTCATGGATAGCATGTTTCATTGTTGGTTTGCTGGACTTTGGATTCATGAATGGTCATTGTGGTATATGAATGTGAAGGAGTAGTGTTGTTTTATAAGAAATGAAGAAATAGATGATTTCAAAAAGATGTGGTGTAGCAGCAAACACCCCAGCATCCCTAGGGTGGCTGCCAACACGGGTTCTTAAATCTGCTTTTCTAAAGGAGAGCAACTCAAAATGGGTTAACAAGCTTACTTTAATCAATCAAAGATATAGTGTTACCTAGTTCAGGGGGAAAAGGTCAGCACCCAAACCTTCAGAATATACAGACAGAAGTTACAAGACAGAGAAACAGATCAAGCAGACAGGCTTCTGAACTGTCCAACCATCACATCCATACCAAAGCACAGTTACCAGAGAGGGAAGCTTCAAAATCTGGGTTTTTCAAAGCCAGAGGGCTTGACAATGGCTGCCCAGAGTCAAGTCACACAACACTTCTCAAAGTAATCCCCAAAGCAAAGCCTCCCATCAGGGCTTATATAGCCTTCTCCTGACTCAGAGTCTGTAACAACCCTCATGAGCCACTGCCCAATCACAAAGCACCAAGGTGTGGGCATTCCTGAAAAACAAGCCTCCCACCAGAGCCTCAAAGTGCACTTAACCTAGGGGCAGGGAACATCTTAAAAATTTACATTCCTATAACACATGGAAAGACAAACATGAATTGATACAAAAGTGAAATGAGCAGAACCAGAAGAACAATTTATACAACATTGATATCATAAAAATGAATAATTTGGAAGGACATTACAAAATAGTGAATAATCAAAGGAACAGAATCAGGAGGACAATTTATTTAATAACCAAAATACTATAAAAATAACAACTTAAAAACTATAAGCACTATGATCAAGACAGAAGTCATTTTAACTGGGGAAAACATAGTAAGATTCGGATCTCCTTTACTTTGGACATACTTCTTTCAAACTTGCCTTAGTTCATTTTATTTTTTGTTTCTTTTTGGCTGGTAGAAGGAAAGGGAAGGGAAAGGTATATACATACATACATATATATATATATATATATATATATATACACATACACACACACACACATATATAGCAACTGATACTTGACAGACACTGTGCTAAGCTCTTTGCTAATATTATCTCATTTAATGATGGGCCATGTTTTTTATTTACATCTTGAGCTCGCAATTCACTAAAAGCTTCAATCTTTTTTCTCATACATTTTTTCTAGCTACAGAAATGGTCTTAGGTTACCCCGTCCCACTGCCCAGCTTTGGCTTTATTTACTCATGCTTTTTCTGTTTTTCACATGCCCCTGCATTGTGCCTGGTATTCCTTCTACTCAGTTTTACTCTGCTCTTTCTCTGGGACTTTCCATATCTGGTATCTTTCTTGTAAGCTTCTAAGGTTATTGGTACCTTCCTGCCTGTGATGTGAGAGGTAGAAACTAATCACATTTACCTAAATGAGGAATTAGTTTTCTCCATAAACCACCTGGCCTCCTTTATCAAAGAGTGATTTACCTTTATTTTCAGTTGACCTCATTTACAATACCTGTGTCAAATTCAAGTTAGATGCTTTTTCTTCTTCTGTAGAAATTTGTAAAGCTCCTCCTCCAGAGTAACTACCAACAGAATAAATTCTTAATCTAATATATTTAGAATCGGAAGTTAACTTAAAAATCAATTCATCCTCTCTCTTCATTTCGCAGTTGAAGAAAATGAAACCATAGAGTTTAAATGACCTGTCCAAGGTCAAATAGGTAGTAAAATGACAAGAATTAGAATTCAAATCCATGTCCTTTGACTTTGGGTCAAGAGTGATGTTTCCCCAACTCTACACTTCTCCAGTTTATTTTTTTGTCACAAGTTCAAGACATTACATCTGAATCCTGATTCTGTCACTCAATATGCTATCCTTTGTAGCTTCATGCCCCATGAGTGCTTACAGGGAATCCAAAAAAGTCTGAAGAGGCACATACCTCTCATATGTCCATGAAGGGGAAGCAGAATGTAGAGATTATTTTGATAGTGCAAGTCTGAGATAAATCTTAGTCTACTGTGCCAGAAGTCAGGGTCTGACTCAGATTATATCTAGATCAAACCTGGGGGGGGGGGCAGGGAGAGACAGATAGACAGAGACAGAGAGAGACAGAGAGAGAGAGGGGAGGGAGGGAGGTAGAGAAAGGGAGGGAGGGAGAGAGGGAGGAAGAGAGAGAGGGCAGGAGGGAGGGAGGAAGACAGAGAGAGAGACAGAGAGTGAAAGAGAGACAGAGAGAGACAGACAGAGAGACACAGAGAGAGAAAAGGAGGGAAGGGGAGAGAGAGACAGAAACAGAGAGAGAGAGAAAAAAAGAGGGAGGGAAGGACAAAGAGAGAAAAGGAGGGAGAGAGGGAGGGAGGGAGAGAGACAGAGAGAGGGGGGAGAGGGAGGGAAGGAGGGAGGGAGAGAGAAAGAGAGGGAGGGAGGGAGGAGCAAAGGGAGGAAGAGAGAGGAAGGGAGGGAGGGAGAGAGAGAGACAGACAGACAGAGACAGACAGATAGGGAGGGAGGGAGAGAGAGATAAAAAGAATGAATGCCTCTGGTTTCACATATATTGAATCACCACTCTAATTTATGAGCTGTTTTTCAAGAATTACTTAGACAAAAATTTAATCACTATATCTCCAAAACTTTTTCCATCTTGGTAGAGTTTCCAGAGTTCCTTGCTACAGTTTTTGAGAATCTAGGAATCTCTTCCATTCCTCAGTGAAGCAATTGAGTACCATCTTAAAGGCAAATATTTAATAGTAATTTGATTATTTGAACATATAACTTACTGTGTGTCTCATGTTGAAACAGTTTAAATATACAATGCTTTTCAATTAACAATAAGTAAATAAGTGCTTTCTGAAAAGTTGGTTGTACAAAATATAATTTTTCTAGATATGAGTCAACTGGAATGATTTTTCCCATGAAACTAATGGTTCCAAAAATTCTCAGTATTTCTTTAGAATAGCTACGAGGGGAAAAAAGTCCAAAGATTCTTAGATAGATACATAGAGGAATACATTTAGCATATATTTCTTGTGTTGGTAGAAATGGTTTAACAACTGACATGACACCAGTTAAATAGGTATATTTTTTTTCTTCAAAAAAAAAAACCAAGAAATTAGGAAATGGTCTGTTGTTTAGGAGAAACAAAATGGTTTAATTTGATCACATTATATTCCATGTAAAATTAATATGGTCACTTAATCTAAGAGCTAAGCAAGATTTATGAACATAATTAATTTAATGAAATGAATATCATTAATTTAATCAAAACCAACTTTTGCTAAATCAAATATAATTATAGAACAAAAGCAAGTTGCCCACTTAAAGAATATTGAGGAATGCTTTATTCAAGAGAATATGTATATACATATATATATATATATATTTTAAAAGACAGTCAAACTGATGATAAACTATTTTGCCCCACAAATGAAAGATTATCCGTAAAATGAAAACATTTTTGAGAATATAAATACATATACATGCATGCAAACACATATACATGCATATATGTATGCATGTAAATATAGACACAGATGTATACATAGACAGGCACAGATAGACAACCCGCAGATTATTTCATATGTGTGTGTGCGCACGCATGCATGTATATGTGTATATACATTTATGAAATTACAAAAGACCATACTAGTAACTAAAGACAGGCTAAAGTGTTCATGGGTAATACAACACAATAACCGAGGATGTTTCCATCCAACCCAGCTGGGCTTCTGCCACTGGCTGTTAGGGTAAGATTGGCACTGGGAGTAGCAAGTGTTTTTACAGGGAAATCAGTTCCTGACAGTGAGATCATTAAGCCAATGGGGGATCCAGGAAAGAGGACATCACTGGTGCTGTGATGAGTTCTGAGAACTTTCAAGCATTAGAGAGAGACTTTGTTTGCACAGGGAATGCTGTCAACTGTCTGCTTCTAATACTTGGCCCTGCCAAGTGCAGCCTGATAACAAATATCTGCTGGTGCCAGCAGATACTCAGCTATAATTTATAACAAAGCAATTACAGGAAATGTGAACAGTTGTTGTTTATTGTTTCTGCTGTTCCAACTTAGTGATAGGTAAACTGATCATAAAATGGATTCAAAAATATGATTAATGATTCATAAAACTTAGTGTATTCACATTACAAAATATTTACATTATAAAAGGAACACCAGATTTTTTTTTTACTGTCCCTAAAACAATGAATCAGCAAAGTTTTCTTATGATTGCATTGCAAGCATAATGGTGGTGTTGCCATGATTGTTGGAATATGGGAAACCCTCTAAAGTCTACCAGTTGCTGTACCCCCCCCCAAACCTGTTGGGGGATACATGGATATTTTGGGGGGCTATTTTGTCCTGGGATTTAATATGCCTATAAGCTGAGCCCCACAAAACAAATTCACAATTTTGCTCTAGAGAGAAAGGTATTTAATGGGGTTCACTGGAATATAACTACTGTATATAATAATTTTTACCTCAGTAAGGAATATACAAAATTATCAAAAATCACTACTATATGCACTAATGCATTGTTGATAAAACTATATATACAATTCTGAACATCACTTTAAATTTATGTGAAGAAAGTAACCAAAATGACTATTCCCTTGGAAGACAATAGAAAAAAAGCAATGGCCTTGGAGTCAGAAGATCTGAGTTCAAGTGTGACATCTGATGTTTTCTACCTATGTGTCCTTGGTCAAGTCTTTCCCAGGGTCTCAGTTTTCTCACCTGTAAAATTGGGTTTGACTGAATGACTTCTGAGTTCCTTTCCACCTCTTGATCCATGATCCTATGAACCATTAATCCTGGAATTCCAGGAATTAATATAGGACCAGCAGGAAGGCTAGTGACAAAAAAAGCCCTCATATATGCCAAAATGTATATTCTGACTGTTACTTTTTATAAAGGCTAAGAACTGGAAATAAAGTAGATCTATATTGGTTGAGGCATGGCTAAACAACTTGTTGTACATGAATTTAATGAACTATTATCACTACAATATAAGATGATGGATACTGGGAATCATAGGAAGACATATGAATTGATACAAAGTGAAGGAAGCAAAAGGAAGAAAACGACACATACAACAATACATTGTAAATGGAAAACAACAATAACTATAAAGAACAATTGAATGCTACAAACAGTGCTATAAGATGATAATAACTGAGCTTGGCCTCAAAGAAGAAATATGAGAAGGTGCCTCCCCCATCTTCATTGTAGAAGTAAGGGTCAATGGGTATGGAACACTACAAACTGCAAATATTATACTTTTTCACTATTTTATTTAGTCTTTTTGAACTCCTTCCTCCTCCCTTATGTTTGAAGGATAATTCTTTGGGATGGGGAAAAGAAAGGGATATCTTGGGAAGTGTGGATGATGTTAAAGCAAATGATATTAATATAATTTTTTTTGAAAAAATAATCTTACATAACATAATTATAATTCCTGGTAATAATGTTAAACACATAGCCATAATTATTCCCTCAAACCAACAGGGTTTGTCCATTTGGACACAGGGTTATGAAATAAAAAGAGAAAAGAGAAAGAGTCAAGTCTCAGATCCTTTAATCAACTCCTTATAAAAAGAGCAAGGCACGGTTTCTGCTTCCCCTTAATTTCTAGCCTAGGCTGCTGTGTAGTGTAGAGGCTAGAGTGTGGGGCCTGGAGTTAGGAAGACTCATCATCCTGAAGTTCAAATCTGACCTCAGACAGTTACTAGCTCTGTGACCTTCGGCAAGTCATTTAACCCTGTGTCTTAGCTTCCTCATCTGTAAAATGAGCTGGAGAAGGAAATGGCATATCACTCCATTATCTTTATCAAGAAATTTCCAAATGGGGTCACAAAAAGTTGAACATGATTCAACAACAACAATAAATTCCTTGCTAGGATTGTAGGATGGTCAATTGCCTACCATACAGTGAAGGTAGATGTAATAGTTGTAGGAGATCAAGTGATAAAAACTTCCAGCAAAGATAGAATACTAAATTGAGTGGAAATCATTACATCTAAAAAGATTCTATAGTGAGTAATTTATCCAGACCACATCAGAGTAGGGAAATATTAAGAGATACAGAGGTCATGAGGAGGGGGTCAGCTATCAAGGCCTCATTTAAAGCCTCCCAGCATAGAGAGGTGTTGGACCTAACAGGAAAGGAATCTTACTAGGTACTATGTATGACCCAACTGTATTGCTCTCACTCCAGCACTTAGGAGAAGACCTGTAGCTGTGTCCAAGGTAAAAGGCAAGAATAGCTACTGTTTGACATTGAGCCTAAATGAGTTTGGGGATCCAACCCAGAAACTCAGGTTGAAGCCTGTAGAAGAATGGCCAGATCAGGGAGCTCAGACCTAGGAGAAACCTGAAGTTCTGTCACTCTCTAAACCTGTAGGGTTTCCAGCTTACTGATAGGTCCTGGGGTCAGCAGCAGTCTACTGAGCCTGTAAACAAGGTGTTAGCTTTCGGCTGTATTGCCCATAATCAAACCAGATTCAGGCTTTAAGAATGACCTAGACTTATACACGAGTTCCCTGAATAGCACAGTTCTCAACATTGAGAGAAATCATCAACAATATCATAGAGAATACAAATCAACATCAGATAAATCCCTGATGTTTTCTGAAATGTTCAGAGCCTGAACCTAACACATACACTAATCATCAAGGTAAAGCTGCAAGGAGGAGTAGTTAGAACATCAACAGTAGGTTATCATTTAATACTTGTTAGGAACAGGGAAAGAATAAAGAGCCCCAAGCTTCAAGGAGCCCTGTCTGCCACTTCTGAATGAATGTTATCACATGATACCAGACATGTTAAAGCCTCTGCTCTACCTACAAGAGCTACAATTTCACACTGGAAATTGTACTAGGATTCATTTTGGAATGAAGGAAGTTTGTCTCCTATTAAATGAATGGACAGTGACCTGTAACATCATGGTATTATACTGTAGAATTACTGATGTGGAGCAGACTACTTTATTTTATAGCTGAGAAAATGAAGGCCCTGTAAAGGTATTTGCCAGCTCCAGGTCACACAAGGAGTAAATGACAGAAGAGGTGGGTATTTGAACACAAATCCTATCCCTCCAGTGACAAGGTTCTTTCCTCTATATTATGCTAGCAAATAGGAAGGTTTGGATTTAGAGGATCTCAATCCAAATAGTCACACATTTATTGTGTGACCTTGCACAAGTCACTTACTCAGGGTCTTGATTTCTTTTTAGGGAAAACAACATGTTCTCCTCACTGTAGCATCTCCTCTGTATCATAGTAGATAGTCTCTGAGGCCTAGGGAAAGAATCCTTTTATGTATTTAGTTAAAAGAAAACATAAAACAAACAAAATTGTCCAAATGATAATTTGACCAAATCATATAATGCAAGTCATTTTACTCACTATAATTTATCTTATGTAAACTCTTATTAATATCTAGTAAATACATAGAACCTAAGGATTAAAGGAAAAATTGAAACCTTTGAAATCTATGAATCTGCTTTCTTCTTGGTCCCTCTCCCTTTTGTCAGGGGCGTGTGTGTGTGTGTGTGTGTGTGTGTGTGCGTGTGTGTAATTGTTTTCTGGTTGGTCCCAGAGGGCAGAACTGGGAGCCATGGATTGAAGGTGCAGAAAGGTATATTAATGAATTTGATAAAATAGAATAGAAGAAAACAAAATTTCTTAACAATTACAGTTATCTAAAAGGATAATGTGCTACCTCACAGTTGTAGTGGGTTCCCTGTTATTACAGGTCTTCAAGGAAAGACTGAATAGCCATTTTTCATTTATGTTCTAGAGGAAATTTTTGTCCAGATACGATTGGGATGAGATAATTTTTGAGGTCTCTTCTAGCTTTGAGTTTCTGGGTAACTTTCAGTAAAATGATTCTTTATATAGATCTACTACTCAGAGGGATGTTAATTTACCCAGGAGAGAGACAAAAACACTAGCTGAATTTTTTAGATTTTGCTTTCTTTTCATAATTTCTACCCTGGTGGGCATCATTAACATTTCCTGTCACTTCTTCTGAAGGCTTCATAAGGATAGATGAAGAGGTGTGAATAGTAAGTAGTGATTGAGAACCTTTCTGTTTATTTCTAATAAACTGGATTTAATTAAACACAGTTCACCCATCTTCAGCTATTCTTACAAAGTCTTCAGATTTGAGGATTACTGCTACTGTTGACAGGTACTGCCTCAGGTGAAACATAAGAAGAAAAACAAATGAATTTTCTCAACAAAATTGCATAGCTGTATGATTTTGAAGTGAGTGAATGAGACTAAAGCATAAGAAAAAGACAGACAAGAGAGAATACTTTCCCTCATTTATTAATTAAACAAGAATTTTAGAAAAATTTGTTTATGTACACTGTATTAAGTGATGTAAAGGAAACAATATAAAGTGGTCCATTTTTTTAGTCTAATAAAGGACAGATTGCATTTACATAGATACACATATATACATGTAGACATACATATACATATATATGTATGTATATGTATGTATATATATAAAGAGCTTATGGTGTGATGGAAAGGGTATTGAATCAGGAGTCAGGATACCTGAATCCCACTATCTTTTACTAAGTTTGTGACCACATCATCATTTAGGCTACTTAAATCCTCTTGTAGTAAGTGAAAGATGAAATGACATAAGAAACAAAGGTTAAATCTTCTGAGAATATGGATTTATTAAGCAATGCATGCCAATTGTCTCACAAAGTAGGACCTCCTCACCTTAGGCCAGGACCCTGAATACAGGGGTAACAGACTTTTATACATTAAAAACAATCAAATTGGACCAATTAATTAAAAGGAAACAATACAATAATAGATCATCTGATTTCTAAGTGATAAAAGATTAGGTACTTTTTAAGTTGAGAAGGGGAAAGCAAACAGATGCAATTCCCTGAATTGAGAAAAAGAAGTGTTCATCTCCTCCCAGGTATCTGTAAACAATCAAAGGTACATGGAAATAATAACGAAGTGATCAGTATGGAGCTTTGGCCTTGTGTGAACAAAAAGATGGTAGTACCTCTTGACAGAAACAGGGAAGTCTATTGGAAGGGTAGGTCTAATGAGGGAGATAAGAAGGTCAGCTTTGAACATATCCAATTAGAGAGATCAGTAAGAAATGAATATAGAAAGATCCAAAAGACAATTGATTAGAATCCAGGAGGAGTAAAGTTAGATACAAAATCTGGGTGTTGTCTTCATAGAGTTCATAATTAAACCTATAGTGGACAGTGGGTTCACCAAAATGAAGGTTGTTGAGAGAGAAGAAAAGACGTCCCGAGATATCTATGATTACAGGGAGAGCATGTACAGATAGCATGGAAGACTGAGAGAGAAGAATCACAAAAAAAATCATGAAGTAGAAAAAATCCAGAATGTGAAAGTGGACAAGAGTGTCAAATGCTGGTGAGGGATCAGGAATAATGAGGTTTGAGAAAAAGATTTTGCATATAGCAATTATATGATGCTTCGGAGTCATGGAGAGAGTATTTTTAGTTGAGTAGTAATGTCAGAAGTCAGATTCTAAAGGCCTGAAAATTTAGTAGGAGAAGAATTAAAATAAAAGAACATTGTTTTTGGTTTTTCTGTGAAGGGGAGGAGAGATAAAGGACAATAGTCTGAAGAATTTCCGACAAAAATGACAGCCTTTTGAGGATTAGAAGGAGCTATGTTTGTCTCTAGACAGGAGAGAGGGGGCCAGTAAATAGGCAAAAATTGAAAATTTAACCAATATTTTTTCTCTTAAAAGGCTCATGGTATAATGGTATTGTTATTTGCATATAAATACTGGATAGGCCTTGTAGCAAAGCAACCCTGGTCATTGTAGTTGGTTCTGAGAAATCTTAATAATAGGTAGAAAGAGTTACACTAAGAGTATGAGTGGAATGGTCAAAGATGCTCATTGAAAGTGTGCTATGGGGGTGGCTAGGTGGCGCAGTGAGTAAAGCACCAGCCTTGGAGTCGGGAGGACCCAAGTTCGGTTCCGGCCTGAGACACTTAACACCCACACAAAAATACTAGCCGTGTAACCTTGGGCAAGTTACTTAACCCCAATTGCCCTCCAAAAAAAAAAAAAAAAGAAAGTGTGCTATGTCTTAATCCATTTGTAGACTATGGTTAATCATCCAGCAAACTGATTTGTTAAATGCTAAACAACAAAATTATTAAAGGTCCAAAACTAAGTTAGGTGCTACAGATACCAAGAAAGAAAATAGCAGTCCCAGACCTCTGCATGCAAATGTGGCTTAGCTATATGAGTTCATCTAATATGACTTCATGCTTCAGGATGTGTTTCAGGTATGGGAACATGCCCATCCTCAACAATCTCTGGCTACATACATAGGAGATCAGAAACAGCCAATTCTTAGTGATGTCCTTTCATGGTTCAGTTGTGCCAATATCAGTTAATACTGTAACCACTTTAGAAAATTCAGAATCATCGAATGAATTTTCCTTTAGCCTTAAATGAATTTTCATGGGCAACAAAATACCTTTATGTTTAGGTTTTGATTAGTTGAATTGAATTTACTTATTAAAAACTGAATGAAACAGTATTTTAAAATGCACATTAAAATTGATTTTCCTTGGTGAGGGCTGAGGAATACAACTATAAGGTGAGGTTGGGGGTAGGAACAACATTAAAAAAATCATGTTATAATAGGTCCAAAAAGACTTCAATGAGTCAGCTATGAGTTGGTGATGCTTTTGGAAAGACTCCAGTAGGAGATATCTATATTTACATATATATATATATATATATATATATATATAGGCATATCTATATTTATATCTATGGATATGTCTATATCTAGGGATATATTTATATCTATGGATATATATATATATATATATATATATATATACACATTGTACACACATACTATAAAAACTCTAGTTATGTGCATCTGGATAATGACCTCTACCACCACAATAAACCTCATATGGAATCTTGCCCTTCTATTATTCAATACATAATGAATTTTTTTCTGCATTGTGGTTATAGGCATATCTGGCATGCTTTCCTAATAGTCCATAAACTCTGAGCTGGCAGGCACCATCTCTTTTTTGAAATTTCTGTCTCTCACAGAACCTTGTGGAGCACCTTGCAACAAGCAGACATTTCATAAATGTTACATAAATTGAATTTATTGAACTCATTTCCTTGGGTAATTTGGACATTAACTTTCCTGAAGATAAGAGGCTGACAGACCTGGAGATTGTCTATTCTAACTCAAAGTTTTAAAATTGGTTTGATACTCCTCTCCCATTTTGTAGAAGGGACATTTAAAGATTGCCCATATGACTTTCTATGTTTTGGGAACTCTCCACTATCTCTTAGATATTATTAAGAAAACAGTGCTTTGAATGTTCTGACTTCGCAATTTTTAAGCATTGGTAGGTATGCTCATTATGAAATATTTCCAGTGTTTTCAATATGAAACAATTTCTATGGCCAAGCACATAAAAATGTTTTGAATTTTAAGCCAAAAATTGTTTTAATTGCCCAAAGTGGAAAATGATTGTGGTTTAAAATAGAAAAGGCAATCCCCTCTAACATTTTCATTTCTCTTATCTGGGGCTTATAGAACATTTGACCTACAAAGAATTACAAAAGGGATGTAAGGGAGAGATAAAATCATAATTTCTTCTGTCTTTACTGTGAAGTCCTTAAAACAAGTTCAACTGTGGAGATAAAGTATCTAGAGCATAGGTGGCTATTTATTTATTGTAAAAACTTTCAAGATAACATATCACAGAAGAATTTTAAGGAAAAGACATAAAAGTAACAATGTTAAAAACACTAATGTTATTTATACGACTAAAAACAACTGGTTAAAAGGGGGAAAATCAATGTAAACAATCAAATTTGTACTGTATATGATGCTGAGCAACTGGTCTGACTGAATTTCTCACTAAATCAATTTTATCAACCAATTGCTTTAAAATCAGGTAGAAACATTTTAGGAAGCAAGGCACCTGAGAAGAATGAGAGATAAGGGCCAATGGCTTAGCATACAAGATGGTTCATAATGTTTTCATTTTCTCACAGGCGCCTTTTTTTAAGGTGAAGAAGTAACAACAAAAACAACAACCTGTTGATTTTTTCCATCACTTAAATGAACAGGTTTTTTGGCATCACATACATAAGACTTTTCCATACTTTAATGAGGCATGGAAAAACTCGATTTTGTTTTTTTCTTGTTGGAACAGTTATTGGTAAAAAAAAAAATATTGGAAGAAATCAGAGGATTTTTTCTTGTTTATTTTCACCTTTTATTTTTTGAAGGAGCATATTGATCAAATGTTCTTGAAGATAGTGGGGAATTGAGATCTAAGGAGCAATAAATATCAGAGAGTGGAACATGGTGATATAAAAATAAAACATAAGTGAATGATTAAAGGAATAGGTTCAAGAATGGATATAGCCTTAATAAATAAAGGACTCAAAATTTTAGGTTGAAGGAAAAAAATATCAAATGTAGAAAAGGATACAAAATGTTTTTTACTGTTTTTAAACCTATTTAAGCTTAATAAGTTCAAAAGCAGTTTGATGAAATGTTTTGATTTATATATCATTAGAAATGTGGTTTGTGTGCTCCACAGAAAGGATCATGGGATCCCAGATCTACAGATGAAAGGGAAGTTAGGGTAAATGTAATCTAACCCTATCAAGTAACAAATGAGGAAACAGAATTTCAGGAAAGTTATATGAACGGCTCAAGGTCATGTAGGTCATAAATGTCAGGGATGGGATTTGAATCTCCTTCTCCTGACTTCAGAATCAGTATAAATACACCATTCAGAAATGATGTATTAGAAAGCATAGTTTAAATGATAGCAAATATTTAAACTGCATTTAGTTGTGGAATTTTGCCTGACTCTGCACTACCTATTTAAATCAATGATGAAAACTGCATTCTTAGCACTAGCCCCCTGCAGACTACTCATAACATAATGAATATTGAGTTTCCATTATCTCCTTAAGTGTAATCTGTATAGAAATTTTACTCTGTAAAATAGTATACTATCTAGGAATCAGAGATATGTGCTCAAAATTATTAGATTAATGTTTTTAATGTTTAATCATTCCTTTTCCAACTATGGAGAGTTTAACCAACCTCATAGAATCTTTGGATAATAGAGATGGAAGAGATCTCAGAAATCTTCTAGTCAAGGCTTTCATTTTAAAAAAGGAAAGGGAAGAATTTTTTTAAGCACCTGCAATGTTCCAGGAACTAAGCTAAACAAGATACAATTTTATCTTATTTGATCTTCACAACAATTCTGGGCAATAGGCATTATTATTATTCTTATTTTACAAATAAGGAAACTGAGACTAAGATCAAGTGACTTACCAAGGGTCTCACTGCTAGTAAGTATTTGAGGCTGAATTGGAACTCAGGATTTCCTGACTCCAGATCAAGGCCCAGAAAGGTGTGACTTGCCCAAGATCATATATGCATAACAAGCAGCCAATCATAACTCACTTATGTCCTATAACTACAAGTTCAGTGGGCCAATTCATGCTCTTTCCATTGTACTTAACTATTCACCCAACATGTCTGATTCTTTGACACTCAGCTGCATGGAACTTGTTGGTCACTGAGCCTGTTGGGTTGCCTGGGCTCAACCATGTTTTATAACATTTTCACTTCTCCTGACACTGCCGCATTCCTTGGTACCCTGGTCTAATCACCAAATTCTCTTCTCTCTTGCTTTAATTCCTTCCCCTAACTCCTCTCTACAAGGGCACATTTACTAAAGTTTCCTCCAGGAATTAAAAAAATTCCCCCTGGAGAAGATGATAAATCTTAGGCCAGGTATACTTAAGGTCCTCTGTTCCTCCAGGCAGATTCTCTTTCCTTTTCTTAAATCTTATATTCTTCAGTTTTTTCTTAAGAGCCTTTGTTTTCTCCCTGCCCCAAGTAGAACTTGGTTTATGGAAAACAGAAAATATTCTACGTGGCAGCTTAGCTATTTGAGTTTGTTTTAGGAAGGGGGAGTATTTTGTTTTCAAGTGTACTACTAAATTTAGTATCTTGTCAAATCATGTTTCACATTTTAGAAAGTATAGAGTGATTTCACAAAGTAAAGAATAGAATCAATTAGCAAATCTTAAAAATATATCAAATAATTTTTAAAAACCAACACTTGAAGAAAAGGGAAGACTATTTTCCATATATATATGCATCATATTCAATAGCTAATCATCTGGCTCTCTACTATGTTGACTCAATGTTCAATAAGAATTTAGGAATTATTAACCTGACACATTTTAACAGAGCATTCATTTATTGCCACTGTTTCAAGTATTCAGGTTTAAAAGTTTTAACTCATGAGCAAGATTTGAAATATTTCACAATATAGCACAATATTATTACATTACCTCTTGAAATAGAACTCATTCAAAAGCAGTTCTCTGACTCCCCAATATTTTTTTGATTTAGCAAATATTTGCCATTTGTCTTTGTTTAGTATTATTTTTGTTATTACCTGCCACCTGATCTAGCTTTTAAAACAGATAGTTTTATAATGACATTTAAGTTGTCAAGAATTTTACTCATTAATGCCTAATTTTTGAAATAATACTTTGAATTGCTTAAATCATCATGCTTAAAATGAACAGGGTCTGAGAATCACTCAGTAGGACTGTATCATTAGCTTAAAATTTTACATTGTATGAAGTGCTGTGTTTTCATTACCCTGAAAAAAGCATGACCTTGCAATTGACTCCTATATTTAACATTTTTTTTCTCAGTATTAACACCATTCAGTATAACTTTACATTAACCACATAACGTGCCACTGAAGCATTGTACTACAGTTTATTCTAATTTGATTTTTGTCTAATAAAGAAAACTGTAGTTGGTGATTTACCAAATCAAGGCCATAGCTAAATAAAAGTCAAACCCACAATATTTTGAGGTCAATAATTAAGCTTTAATTTAGAAACATTGTTCTGAAGGGCTGTGATTCCTCCAAGTATTCATTAAAGGACATCTGAAATTTTTCCGAGGCTGAGACATGATTTATGAAGTCTAAGCTATTACCTGGAATAGTCCTAAGAAAGCCTGTGTCAAGTCACTTATTGTGAATAGACCTTATTTCCCACAATATGCCTCAGGGGAACAGGATCACAGACTGCTTCAGTGTCTGCATAAGGGCTATTCCCCATTAGAGATTTTCAAGTGTGATACTAAAGAGTCATCAGACACAGCACCCTGGCTTCCTGCTGATAAGAAGCTACAAAAGCCATGTCTACCCCTCCTGCATCTATTACTTCAAGTAACCTCAGGGACAGAATAAAGGTAGGGCAGAGTCACACAAAGACTGTATGTCATTTACAGAGTCGGCCAATTCATGCTTCAATACTTTAAGAACATGTAATTGAATTGCTATGGATATTCTGTTAATGCAGATTGTAACTGCCCTCTCTGGTCCCCTGAGTCAGAGTAGGCAGTCTTTATCATCCAAAAAATTCATTAACTCATTGACAACCTCCAGTGATGAGTAACTGTACTATTAGAAATAGCTCTCATTTATGTAGTATTAGTTTGCAAATCCTTAACATAGATTATCTCACTTGAGCCTCACAACCCTGTAAGGTAAATTCTATTATGATCTACATTTTACAGATGAAGAAACTGAGGCTGAAAGATGTTAAGTGAACTGTCCAGAATCATACAGGGAGGAAGTGAATTTATGAAATCAGATTTTCCTGACTGCAAGTCCAGTACTCTATTATGTTAATCACCTCTGCTAGCCAGTGGGCTAATAGATTCAAAGTTTGGGACTTTCTGTCATGGAAACATGCTCCAGCACTTAGGATTTGCTGACAGGGATTTAGAAATGACTATGAAACATCAGAGTAGGACTTTAAGGGGGGGAGGGAGAGGAATATATATTTCCACACACCCATATTCACAAATAAATACAGATATATACACACATCTCTACATACACATATACATACATGCATTTATGGTGTGTGTATATCTATCTATCTATGAATTAAATAACTGAACATTAATCATTATATTTATACTATATAATAATTACATATAAAATTAATAATTATATATAAAACAATTAAAAATGGGTATATGTGATCAGAAATTGCTTATTCTTTTAAAGATGTTACCTATTACCTGTTTTGCAAAAGCAGGGTAATCACAGTATGTGTGTCTGTGTGTGTATATGTGTGTGTGTGTGCGCAAAGTTTTGCTTGGAGATTTAATAGACAGACTTGCACCTAATATTTCATTTCTTCTAAAAACATAAATCAAATAGAGTCTTTTCCAAACCTGATAATGGAGAAAGTTTCATGCCCTTACTGCATCTTTCCAAAACAAAAGTCTTGATAAAGAGATGGATTCATTGAGATAGAGTAGGTAAGTGGCAGTGTTCATTTCAAAGTACCTTTAGGGAAGAGTCAACTCTGAGAATTCAGCTTCAAACTGACATCTATCTGGGTCCCTGGGGATGTTGAAAAAGAAAATGCTAAAATATATATCCTGCTTGGTTATGATACTCAACTGCCTGAAAAAAAGAAACAGATCAGATGATCTCTTGAGTTTTCTTCTTGATCTATTATCTAATGATTCTGTAACTCATTTGACTATTTCAGGTATTCTCCTTTAATATTTTATCATCAGGTCTTATTTAAAATTGGGAAGTAAACAATGGAAGCATTGTTAGGGATGTGATTTCTTAAAAAAAAAAAAGGAGGTTTATTCCAGGATCATTAAAATTAAAAAAAAATTTTAAAAATGAAACAAGAAACAATGATCCCCACTCCCCACCCCAAAGTAGTATAACTTTTGTCCTGTATTATTTTTTGACATTAAAAATATCAGGTTTTCTTTTTGTTTTAAAACTATCTTTTAGTATTTGATCTATTTTCTTAGAGATCATCTGCAACTATTTCACTTCAGAAACCTTGGAAAGGTCAAGGTAGTCAACCAGACTTAATATGGAGTTAGGATGGTTTTTTTTTTTCCTATCAGGTTCCTACATCTTAATTTATTTTTACAAATGACAAGGTAGAAATCGGCTCTGCACTCATAATGATTTAAATTAGTGCTGTAGCTTTCTTTTGTGCAATCAAATCTGGGTCAGTATCATTTCTAGTTACACAGATATGAAGTTGAGTGGCTTTTATTTTGCACAGCTTTGAAAACAGCAGGTTGCTTTGTTTCCTATTGTTCAGATTTTTAAACTGATAATTAAATCCATTGGCATTACTACTAAGATTACAAATGGTATTAACATTATATGGAACCACCAGGTTACTAATATTTCTATGATTTCCAACAAATAGCTGCAGATACTTAAGTAAAAAAAAATCTAAAGAATGATTTTCTCCCTTAAATTTACAATTCCTGTAATAATTAATACTACATTAGTTCTAATATTTAGAATTATTTTTTCCCTTGAATTTCAAAACAGTGGAAACTATTTCTTGGGACTGATCATTACTGGATGAAGTACTAAGGAGCTAACTACATCATTAACAAATTGAAGCTATCAAAAGTGAATAGGAAACACAAGCTTATAGCATTATTTTCATATTAATTAAGGCAGGATTCTTTGTTTTAGACACATATCAGGGCAATCAAGATTTCAGCTGAATCTCATTGGGGAAAACATCCAATTACTTTTCTTAAAATTTTACATCCCTGACAGAAATGAGTCTAAAGTGATTTTCAAGTCAGAGAAGAACCTTAAAAATTTATTTTAGATACATTGATGATACTAAATTTGTCTGTGTATATAAATGTATATGTTATGTGCATGCATGCAAATATATGCATGTTTCTTTATTAATGCTCAAGGTACTTTTGGATACTTTAGAGTTTTGATTTGGCATGCTTTAGCATTTTAATATTGTAATTAACTATTTAAGACTAATTAGTAATACCTCAAAAATGGCTCCAACTTTAGTGAATGAGTAAGATGAATCCACTACTTTGAATAATGAGGTTATATGTAGGTGCAAAATTTTTCATAAGTAATAGGAAGGTAAAGGATATTTTTTAGTGAAATTGTGGCTTAATAAAACTAATAGGTGAGGAAAAGAAAGATTAAAAGATAAGTGCTTTTGTGTCTTATGGAGCTTTTCTAAGATTGTCTAGATCCACAGTAAGTGGAGAAAAATTAAACTTGTGAAATTAATAGCATCATTAGTTATCTCTTCAGGAATTCTTAAGGGTCTCTACATTAGTAAATCATTAGCATGCATACAGCTCAGGAAGCATTCCCAGTTTCTCAGTCAATGCTGAGCCTGGTAGTTATCATTGTCCCTCATTCCTCTTTCAACTCTGAAATTGGGCTGGTGCTTTACACATAGAAAATAAGAGACAGAAATTATTACCCCAGAGCTGGACGACTTTCTTAAACTTAGATTATTGCCAGTGTGTAGTCCTATGGTATTTCTGTCACTGATACCACAAAATCCAGGGATTCATGTAGACATATAATTACAAACATTTTGGAGACTGGTCTATGCAAGCTTAGATTCTAACTGAATCTGTCCTAGGTGGATAAAATCAAATTTTATACCCCCTATTGACTATCTATGTCTGAGGCTAGAAGTAGCCAATTATATCCATTGTTATTATGGTTATTGGCTTAACATAGATCTAATAATGTAGTTTATTTACAAGTTTATGTTCTGGTTAAGTCTAACATTTGTCCATGTTATTCATAGTGTGAACTGGATCTTGCAGGCATAAGGAAAGGTTTTGTATCTTAGAAGTAACAGTTTTAAAAATGTAAATCTACAGTCACATGAAAAATTCTTCTCATTATATGATGATATTATCAATATATTTATAATAATTCAATATAATATAAAATAGTAATATATATCAACAAATCATTATGGATTAGAGAAGTGAAAATTGAAACAACCTTGGGATATCATTTTATGCCTATCAGATTGGCTAAAATGATTGAAGGGGAAAGTGATAGATGTTGGAGGGGATGTGGAAATTTAGGGCACTAAATTGCTGTTGATGGAACTACGAACTGATCCAACTGTTTTTGAGAAAAATCAGGAATTGTGCCCAAAGAGTTAATTGATTATACTTTTTGATCCAGCAATACCACTATTAGGCTTATTTTCAAAGATGATTAGATTTAAAAATGGAAAATAACCTATATATTCTTTTTTGACGTTTTATTTTTAATGTTTTTCCCTTGCCTTCCTCTTTTGTTTTTTTAAATTTATTTATTTACTTTTAGTTCATAATATTTGGTTCCACGATCCCTTGAGTTCCAAATTTCCCCACCTCCCTCCCCTCCCCCAGGGGCATTCCATCCAATTTAGGTTCTAAAAATAACTTCACATTAAACATTAGTCAAGTTGTAAATAAAAATTATAACCAATGAAATGAACAATGAGAAAGGAGCAAAACAAGACAGTGAGAGAGAGAAAGAGAGAGAGAGAGAGAGAGAGAGAGAGAGAGAGAGAGAGAGAGAGAGAGTAGTTGACTTTAATTTGCATTCAAACTCTACAATTCTTTCTCTGAATGTGGATATCCCTTTCTATCATGAGTTTTTTGGGGTTGAAATAATTTTCTAGATATTCTAAAATATGTATAAGCAGCTCTATTTGTAGTGGCAAAGAATTAGAAATTGCAGTGATACCTATCAATTTGGAAATGGGTGAACAAGTTGTGGTATATGATTGTGATAGGATACTATGATGCTATAAGAAATGATTCACTTGTTTTTTATTTTTATTTTGCCTTTTGGAGGACAATTGGGGTTAAGTAACTTGCCCAAGTTTACACAGCTAGTTTTGTTTTGGTGTGTGTGTGTGTGTGTGTGTGTGTGTGTGTGTGTGTGTGTGTGCGCGCGCGCGTTAAGTGTCTGAGACTGAAACCGAACTTGGGTCCTCCTGACTCCGGGGCCGGCACTTTTACTCACTTTGCCACCTAGCCACCCCAGCTTGTTGCTTTTTAGAAAACAAAAAAAAAAAAAAACTCAATATGGGTAGGTGTGTGGAATACTTAAGAGCGCAATGATAAGAACCAAAAGAACATTGTATATAGTAACAATAATATTGTTTCAAGAACAATTTTGAGTGAGAGTTATTTTGACCATTATAAATACTGTAATGCCAATGCAATACCCATAGCAGTTGCTATGAATATGCATATGTATCTCCAGAGTAGATTCGAAAAATATAATAAACTTTCTCCCTCAAAGGCAAAATCAAAATATTTATTTGGAACATTACTGTTAGGATACCAGGAAGTATACAGGGGACAACAACATCTTAAGCATTTTTTCTGTCAGGTCTCCCCATAAACAAGTTCCCCTAGTCAAATTCCTCCCTCCTCTCTCAACTCTGCCTCTCCTCCTCTGTTTCAGTTATTCCATTAGGCAAGCTTCTCCCACACTGGGCTCTATGTGACTCACTCAGGCTGTATCACAGCTGTGAGCTGGGCCAGAGTTCAAGGAGAGTCGCATAGGCCTATTAATGGGTGGAGGGTATCTTCTTATTCCATTTACATTACAGGGACCTATAAAAGAAAACACTATTTGCATCCAGAGAAAGAACTGCTAAAGAGAAGGATCTATACAATGGCTTTACACATATACATATTTGTATTTAATGGTAGCCATTTCTAGGGCAGGTGGGAAGGAAAAAAAAAAGAAATTTGCGTGATAACTTTGTTATAAATTTTAAAGGAATATCAAGTTTTATGCAATAAATTCACAGTTTCAAGTGCAAATCATCATTTTACTATTCTACTATGGTAAGGAAATTCTTCTTTTCTTTCATAAATTAAACATATAATAAAATTAAAAATGTAAACCTCCTTGTGAAAATACTAATGTAGGGATGGGAAAGGGAGGGTGAATAATAACTTTTAAAATATTTATTCTCTTCAGGTTTGATTATTGGGTTCAGAGAGGTCTAGGTTTAAATCCATTCTCTAACATTTACTATCTGTAAAAGCCTGGGAAAGTCACTTCAGCTCTATATGCCTCAGAGAAATCCCTAAAACTTATCTACTTGGTTATAGATTACTTGCATTTTGAATTGATCACGGGAGTTCTTAAACTAGGACTTCTGAAACTGAGAAAATCACTGATCTTCACATAGTCAATAAAGTGGAGAAGGCTGACGTAGTGAAAGTTTTCTTGTTCTTTCAATTGCAGTCAAAGAGAGTTTGACTACCACAATTCTTTATTAATGAAAGGGCAGAAATTCTGAGGGGGCAGAAAGAATCAAATAAAGCAGTTCTTCATTTTTTTTTAGTATGATTTGAAGTATAACCAATCAAAAACAACAAAGGGTACAAATAGTTCTTGTTCTATATTTAAAGGTAGTTCTTGTTCTATATTTAAATCACCTTTATGTGATCTCAATAGCTTATCATAGAAATTTAATATGTTCATATTTCTATTATTTATTACATGTGTATTTTTGAAAGAAAGTTTTATTTGTAGAAATTAAATTAAGATTTATGAAAAATATAATGAAACATATTTCCCCAAACAATAGATTGTAAAGGCATAAGGATTTTATTTGGAATAAAATCCTTGTAGGCTCAACAAAGGTTCAGGGGCTCCCCCAAAGTAATTTAATGCACAACTGGCAGGAAACTGTCATCTATCCCTCAGAGAATCTGATTATTTCATTGAATACCAATGTCAATATAAAGCATAGTGTTAGATAATTAGGCACAATAACAATATCCAATTATTTAGAAAATACCAATCTATACCTCTTTTAAAAATATTTCTTACAGTGATGAAACATCTAGGACTGTGTATAAGGACCTAAAAATTAAATAACTAATATTAATAGGATCAATTAGATTGAGACCCTAAGGATAAGACAATGAAGTTTAAAGTACTGTAGCTATAAAGTTATAATACCCATATGATAAAATATACACAACCAATACTGAGTGTTCATATTTATTCAAAAGGACTTTATATGACAACCTGAAATCAGAAGTAAAAAAAGACTTTTATTCCTAATTTAAAAAAATAGTATTCATTACATATTTATTAACATACAAATAGATATTATGAAATAAAATTAGATAAGATGCATATTTATGACAAAATAACAATAATATCATAAATCTTAGGTGAGTTTGATTGATAGGAAGTTTCTCAAAAGTGGTATCTTTGATAATATCACTGATATACTTTTTTTCTTTTGCTAATCTAGAGTTCCCAATACTCTCCCCTTAATTGAGCAAATTTTTACAAAGTGATAAAAAGAAAAAGGAAAAGAAAGCTCTCATGCATAATCCAACAAGACATTTCCCAGATTGGTCATGTCCAAAAATATATGTATCTTGCGTTCATCATCTTTCTCACAAGGAAGTGAGGGGTTTATTTCATCTTAATTGTTTGGGATCGAAATAGTTTATAGATAGATTTAATGAAAAAAAATTAAGAACTCTGTGTGTGTATGTGTGTGTGTGTGTGTGTGTGTGTGTGTAAACAAGATTCTTCCAAGCCATTGTGTGGTATTAAAAGTTTTTATTTTGTCTATTATTTTACTTTATATCAGAAAATCAAAAGCTTAAGACATCATTTTTCTTGGCAGTGTTTTGGGTACAATAATTCTCTTTTTTCACTAACACAAATTAATGATTACAAAATTCCTCCTGTGTAAATATAATACACACATATTACATATATATGCATATATTATACACACATGTATAATATATGTATTATTTACCCATTAGGTTTGATGTTGATCAGTGTTGATACATGGATTTCCATGTAATTGCTGAATTTGAAGCTTCAAAATAAAAATTTTCAGGAATACCCAGAATAGAGCAGAGTTGAAATATCAGTTTAACCACATTTTTCAGTCTTTTGTCACATATCATTTTTACTTTTAGTCTTTTCTTTATTTCACATATGTTCTAAACTGAGGTGCCATAAAGTTTTATTGCCTTAAGTTTGAAATGACCACATTATTCAGAAGCTGTGGAATCTTAAGGGAATTTTTTAGCTCTTTTCAAAATGTAGAAATAAAATTTTAGAGTATCTTTCCCTAGTATTTGCTTTTTTTTAATGCAACACATTTTTTTCCACTTTACTCTTTTCTTTACTCTCCCTCAGCATTTTCATCTTTGAGTTACAAGGGAGCTAGGTTTCATGATTCCATATAATAGAACAATGTTTTATTTAAACTGTATTTTAAGTCACCCTTAAGAATTCCCTATATTGATTTTTCTTGTTCTTTAAAGAGCCCCTTTTCCCTAACCCCTACTTACGTTTCATATAAAACCAACCCTTAGCAAAAGGTCTATAGGCACTCAATAAATGCTTATTGATCTGATTCAGGTCACCATTTCAAATAAAATTAATCAAAAATCAGGAAATAAGCATTTATTAAGCACTTCCTATGTACCTGGCATTGTACCAAGGGACAGGGATGGAAGAAAGAAAAAAAGGCAAAAGATAGGCCCTGCTTTTGAGATCATAATCTAATGGGTGAGACAATATGCAAACATCCATGTACAAAGGAGCTATATATGTAATAAATAAGAGATGATTAATAGAAGGCACTAGAATTAGAAAAATTAGAAAAGGTTTCCTCTAGAAAGAACAATCTTAGCTGTAATAGGGCTTGAAGGGGTCCAGGTAAGCCAAGAAGCAGAGATGAGGAAGGAGAAGATTCCAGGCACAGCTTATAACCAGTGAAAATGCCTGAATCAGAAGATGGAGTGTCTGTCTTGTGGGAGGAACAGCAATAAGGATAATGTCCAAAATATTTGTGCTAGAGAGTAAAATGTAAGAAAACTAACAAGGTAGAGGAGGCAAAGGGTAGATTTTGGAGGACTTTACATGTCAATTAATGATTTTATATTTGATCTAAGAGATGATAGGGAACTGTTGAACTTTACTGAATATGAAAGTGACGTAGTTCAATCTCTTATTAAAAAATGCTTTGGATGCTGAGTGGAGAATGAACTCAAGTAGGGAGACATGTGGAAGGCAAATGAGGATATGAAGGTGTGCACCAGGCTGGTGGTAATATCAGAGGGGAGAATGACTTAAGAGATGTTACATAGGCAAAACCTACAGACCTTAACAATATATTGAATATGGGGGTCATAATATTGTTCTTGTAATTTTGGAGGACTAGAAAGATAGTAGTGCTCTGAAGAAGGGAAGTCCAGAAGGGAGTTAAGGGTTTTGAGGGAGAAAATAATAAGTTGAGTTTTGTACATGTTGAGTTTGAGATGTCTCTTGAACATCCAATTCAACATCTCTGTGGGGAGTTGGAATGTGAGATTAGAAATTAGGAGAGAGATTAGAGCTGAATAAGTAAATTTTTTAATCATCAACAGAGATATGATAATTATTTCCATGGGAACTAATGAGATCTTCAAAGGAAAAATATAGCAGAAAATGAGAAGCAGAATCAGTACACTCACAGTGAGCATGTGTGACCTGGATGAAGATCCAATAAAGGAGACTGAAAAAGAATGGTCACATGGGAGTAAAACCAGAAGTTAGTATTGTCCCAGAAACCTAGGGAGAAGAGAATATCAAGGATAAGAAGATGGTGAACAGTGTCATAGTCTACAAGGAGTTTAAGAAGGAAGAAGACTGAAAAAAGGCCATTGGATTTGGCATCTAAGAGATTATTAGTAACTTTGGAGAAAGCAGTTTTGATTGAATGATGTCAGAAGGCAGAATATTGAAAGTCAAGAAAAAAGTGGTAGGAGATGAAGTGGAAGAAAGTATTATAAACAACATTTTCAAGAATTTTAGGAAAAATGTCTGTAAACAAATAGAACTATATTTACCAGGAATAGAAGGAACAAGTTAAGGTTTTTAGAGGATGTGAGAAACATGCACTTGTGCGTAAATACTAAGGAAGCAGCTGGTGGAGAGGGACAGATTAAAGATAAGTGAGAGAATGTGGATGATAGAGAGGGTACAATATGCTTGACAAGTTGAGATGGAATGACAGGTGAAATGAGCAGAACTGAGATAACATTGTATACAGTAATAGCAATATTGTTTTAATAATGACTTTGAACAAATGAGTAATTTTGACTATTATAAATACCAAATTAACTATAAAAGACAAATAAAAAAGATGATATTTGCATACAGAGAAATAACTGAAAGAACACACACATACATACACTTTTATGCACCTATCGATGTTTAATGGTAGTCATCTCTAGGATGTGGGCAGGAAATAAAAAAGAAATTAACATGTTAACTATTACATATTTAAAGGAAATATCAAGTGGTATATAATAAATTTGCAGTTTTGTGTGCAAACATATTTTTTCTTATACTCTCTTATGGAAATGATTGTTTTACTTCATAATTTAAAAAAAATCAATAAAAAAGATGAGATGGAGTGGGATCAGTAGCATAGGTAGAAAGTTTGACCTTGGCAAGAATAAGCACCACCTCATCATGCAAGACAGAGATAAATATGATGAGATAGTGGTAAAATATATCTGGGTTACATGAGTAGAGGAGGAGAAAAGAAGAGGTGGCTCTCAGCAAATGACCTCAAGTTTTTCATTGTGAAATATATTGCAATTGAAATACTGACTTTATTTGAGGAGGTAGCATTGAGAGCCTAAGCCAATTAAGAATATTGAGCAAAACAAAACATGAATGTCACTTGTTAAAAATAACACCTTTAAAATTCATGGACAGACATGTTATATAATATATGATAGAAATTACAGGTAAATATGAACATCCTTTCATTCTTTTGTAAGAAATTGTTTTTACTATATGTAAAATGTAGTTCAGAGTATAGTATCTGGAGCTATTCTTATTCATTTATTGTAAAACTAAATGACTTCTGGGAACTTTTGAGATTCTCGGAGTTATTTATTTATTTATTTTGCTTTTTGGAGGGCAATTGGGTTGTGACTTGCCCAAGGTCACACTGCTAGTTTTTATGTTAAGTTCTGAGGCCAGATTTGAACTCAGGTCCTCCTGACTTCAGGGCTGGTGCTCCATTCACTGCTCCACCTAGCCACCCCTCAGAGTTATTTTTTAAAGGAAAAAAATGTATTTAGCATTTTCCTGTAACCCCTTTGAAATATTGTGGTTTATCTATTTCTCTTCCCTTTAGTTTTCTCAAAAACTTTCTCTTTAAAATCCAGAGAAATAGCATTAACATGATGTAAAGGTAATATCTTTTTTGACATCCTAGAGTAGGGGAAAAATAAGTTTGTTTTTTTTTTTTTGCTGTTGTTTTTTGTTTTGATTTTGCCACACTTTATAAAGACACTTTAAACAATGAAATGAAAAAACAAACCTCCATCTCTGGAATTTCCATTGTTGAAGGACAGAAATTGTAAATATCTATTTGGAAGACAGTTTAACTAAGTGAATAAAGACACAGGACAGAAATTCCTGTGAATAATTAAAGAAAACAAAAGCAAAAGATTTAGATCATTCTCAACTGACACATTTTGATAAACCACGGAATTATTTGTTTAACTATTTGTCTAGTCATTTGAAATTAAAATGCAAAAGTCAATTTCAACATTTACTATATGTTTATTATTTATAAAGCATCATGCTATTTGCTAGGGATAGACAAATAAAAATAGCTTACAAAGAACTTACACAATATGATGAAATGCTTTACCAATTACATTATGATTCCTGGGGCATGGATTCTTTTTTCCTACCCCACAACTATGTTGAACTTCATTAAAAATAAAGGGATAAAATAACTTTTTTCCCCTTTTCCATTGTATCAAAATAACAATGAAGAAAAAGTTCATCTGTGGCATTAAATTGTAGCCTCTAGACTCAAGGTCAGTATTGTGCATGTGCAATCAAGCTCATTGCTAGTGCTTTCATTATATATTACATTAAAAAGAAATAAAAAGGAAGAAAGAGTAAATAAAATGAAAAGTTAGAGGAAAATATTACAGCTTGAGTTATTAAGTGATATTAAAAATATGTTTGTAATTATATAATGATTAAAAAGTAAAATTTAATCTCCAGATGACAAAAATCAATTAACTAAGACTACATGTTCTCTGAAGTAAGCAAAATTCACCAAAATATGACTGTACTACAGTTTGCTAAATCTGATTCTGTTTTGTCTGGCTGACATGCTTGGTATGCTGGCCATCTGGCTTTTTCATCCCAGTAATGTTTGCACACCAACATATCAATCACAAGTGCTGTGTATACTAGCCAGTTAGGTGCCATGCCAGGACTTCAATTTACTCAGGCAAGAAGGCCAAAAAGGAATTCTTCTGCTGGACCTGGCATTGGCATGGTCCATGGATAAGGAGGGACATTTAAGAGAACATTTGCTTCATCTGGCAGTGCAATTGATGTCACTGTTCTGTTAGATTAGGTGTATGAATGTTAGGTTGTAAAATGCCTCATTGCCATCATTTACTTTGGCTTTGCTTGCAATTAACAGAGAAAAAAAGGAGCTTCTGGTTTAAGTTCTCTTTGCACTTCAAAGGCATGGGTTATTGTATTCAAACTGTTATCTAGTTTTTCAGAGTAGTAAACAGGGAGACACTGTGGATGATGCATTGGGCATTAACTGCCTAAATATGACAACATTTGGGAACCTGGTAGAGTCAATGACAAAGCCCTCAATTCACCACCACTATCACCCCCACCCCCACCCCCACCACACCCTCCCCAGTTTCCTAAAGTGGTATATATAGATACACATTTGTTTCTGGAGGAGCATCAAATGAATAAAATCCGTTTTCTTTGTAATATTTTCACATTCTTGGTGAAGGAAAAACAAGAATTCAGATGTGCACATCTATGAGTATGGGATGTTTATTAAGTACAATATCAAGCATGACTTGTACATGATCCTGCAGTTTTGTTTAATTGTTTTCCCTTGTTATAGGATAAGATATCCCTGACTGGGAGGAAGATAGGATGCTGATATATCTGACTGACTGTGATGTAAATACAAATGCCATAAAAGGAGAGAAGGGAACCAGGGTGATAAAGGGGGAAGGAAGGAAGGAAGGAAGGAAGGAAGGAAGGAAGGAAGGAAGGAAGGAAGGAAGGAAGGAAGGAAGGAAGGAAGGAAGGAAGGAAGGAAGGAAGGAAGGAAGGGAGGGAGGGAGGGAGGGAGGAAAGAAGGGAGAAAAGGACAGAGGAAGGCAGGGAGGCAGAGATAAAGAGAAAGGGGAGGGAAGAAAGAAAGAATAAGGAATAGAATTCTGTTGTTTTTATTCATAACAATCCCTAAATCCTGTATCTGCTCAATTATAACTGAAAAATAATGTGAAAGTGGTGGATCTTATTTAAAAGCTCAGATCTGCAGATTGTTGTATCAGTCTTGACCCCTGACTTTTCAGAAGATTAGTATATTTCCCATAATACATAGTCTTCCAATTAATAGTATGCAAAGCATTTTTCTGGCAACAAAATTCAATTATGAGGATCCACAATGCCTTGATTTTCTCCCCAACTTCAGTTTACTTATATTATGATAGAATCTTCACTGTTTATGAATAATGAATTTGGGTTGAATCAGCCAGAATCCAAAGCAGATCAAAGGTAAAACAATTTAGTGATTTAAGGACACTTTTTTTTAATCTGGAAGTTTTCATGCCATAAAAATAAAAACAAAATGCTGAGGGGTTTTTTTTTTTTTAACAAATTGTTAATTCAATGCCATATTGACATTATGTGGATACAACTATAGTAATCTCAGGAAATTTACTTTATTTCTTTCAAAATGAATAATTTTGAAGATAGATTTTTAGCTCTTCAAGTGACTAAAGTTCCCCAAGGGTGGGGGAAAGAAAATTATATATATGAACTATTTTTAAAAATTTTTTGAGATATCTGGTAATTGAGCCTTGATAAATATCTATTTTAAAAAAACTGAGCACCAAAATAAACTTTAAAAACTAATTCTTTGTAAATGTTGGCAGAGAGAAAAGTGGGGAGGTTATTTGATTTGGTAACATACTAGAGATAAAAGAATATTCTCTGCTATATTATATTTTGGAATATAGGAAAAAGAAACTTGATTTATATTGAATTCCCCAATTCCTCTAAAATATGATTGGTGTTTCCCAAGACTGCTTTAAAGGAGGATCATTAAATTTTCCCTCCAAATATAATCCTGAATTTTTCTAACTGCCCCAAATATTTACAGTTCAGCAAGGAAAAACAGATAATTGATTGTCAACCTTTAGGACTGAGGAATGTTAAGGCTGGAGAAGGGGTAGGGGCATAGGTAAAGTACTCGTGAACAGAGATGCAGTAGTTGGTAGACTACTGCAGTAGAGGAATCTGTTAATAATTTGGGAAAGCTATTTTTCCTGTCCTGGCATCTGGCTACTTGGCAAGATCCCTCACCAGTTGTGTTGGCAGCTTAGTCCCTGCCTCTGGCTTTTCTGCATGACTGAATTGATGCTTATCTCTTGGGGCTGTTCTGTTATCTTGAAAATTATTTTTATTGACTCAAATCAGAAGAATTTTAGCATATTTAATTGAGAATATGAATTTCCCTGACAGTTCTTTTTCCCCAGTAGAGTGTAGAAATTTTATGTAGTGGGTCAGTGATGAAGTTATGATTATAACTATGTTTTTCTCTTACTTATAAATGATCTGCATAGTACTGTAAATTGTTTGGAGTAAATGTAATTTTTTTTCTTGCTGTAAAATTACATGCATTACCATTGTAAGAATTCTCCTTGCCAAGAGGATTCAGAAATAATAATTGTGGAGAATAAATCCTCTTATTAGGATTTACAATTAACATTAATAAATGAAATTGGATTCAAAATCAAAGGAAAGCTAAATTGATTCTATGAATAAATAAATTAATAAATATTTTTCATATGTTCGATAATTCATTAATAATCTACTACATGCAATGGTCAGAGAGCTAGGTGGCACAATAGATAGAGTATCAGACCTGGAATTGGAAAGACTCATTTTCTTGAGTTCAAATCCAACCTCAGAGACTTACTAGCTATGTGACCCCAGGTAAGGCACATAACCCTGTTTTCCTCAGTTTCCTCATCTGTAAAAATGTGCTAGAGGAGGATATGACAAACCACTCTAGAATCTCTGCCAAGAAAACCCCAGATGTGGTCATGGAAGAATCAGACACAACTGAGCAACACAACAACAACAACATTCAAAATACTGTGATCAAGAATTAGAGTTGATGACAAAAAATCAAGGAGACTTTCTCTTTTGCCCTCAAACTTCCAGTCATCTAGCAGTCAGTCAATAAGTCAACAAGCATTAATAATGTACAGCTAGGTGGTTCATTTTGCTTGACCTTAAGTCAGGAAGACTCCTCTTTCTGAGTTTAAATCTGGCCTCAGAAACTTAGTAGCTCTGTGACTCTGGGCAAGCCACTTAACTCTCTTTGTCTCAGTTTCCTCATCTGTAAAATGAGCTGCAGAAGGAAATAGTAAGCCACTCCCAGTATCTTTGCCAAGAAAATCCCAAATGGGGTAAGGAAAATTCAGAGATGTCTGAGACAACTGAATGACTATGTGCTAGGTACTGGTAAATGCTTAGAATACAACAAAAGGCAGAAAAGAATCACTGCTCTCAAGGTGTCCAGAGTCTAATGAAGGAGACAAAATGAAAGTGCCTATATAAAAATGAGACATATACAGGATAAATTAGAAGAAAATAAGTAGGCATTTTCATAATAGGGGGTAGGAAAAGATTTTTTGTAGAAGGTTGGATTTCTCCTAGTACTTGAAAGAATTCGGGGAAGCCAGGAGGTAGAGATGAAGAGGGAAAGAATTATAAGCATGGAGGAAACCAGTGACAATTCCCAGCAGCAGGAGATAGAGTGTCTTGTGTGAGGAATACTAAGACCCTGCAGGGTCATTGTTTCTTATAGTATATTGGGTTAAGTGAGATATAAGAAGACTGGAAAAGTAGGAAGAGGCCAAGTTAAGAATGGCTTTGAACACCAAATAGAAGATTTTATATTTATCTTGGAGGTGACTGGGAGCCACCAGAGTTTTTTTGAATAGGGTGGAGGTGAAAAAAATCAGACTGTGCTTTAGGAACATCAATTTGATGGTTGATTCATGAGTCAGAGAGACTAACCAGCAGGCTATTGCAATATTCCAGGCATGAGGTGATAAGTGCCTGCACCAGGTGGTGGGAAACATATGAGAGATATTACAAAGGTAGAGTTGACAAATTTTGGGAATAAATTGAATATTAGGGGAGCAGTTAAAAAGAGTGAAGAGTTGAAGATGATATGTTTGTTTTGAGCAGGGTGATTGGGAGGATGGTCCTGCACCTGACAAGTAAACTGGGTAGGGTTTTTGGGGAGAAGATAATGAGTTCAGTTTTGGAAATGCTAAATTTAAAATGTCTATAGGACATCTGGTTCAAGATAACCAATAGTTGGAATATGACACTAGAGTTTATGAGAGAAGATAGGACTGGATAAATACATTTGATAATCTTTTGTATAGGAATGATAATTGAATGCATGGGAACTGTTGAAATTACTAATTTAAAAATTATAGGAGAAGGGAAATAAGGTCCAAGGTAGAGCCCTAGGAAATACCCATGATAACTGGGCATGACCTAGATGAAGATTATGCAATGGAGATTCAAAAGGAGTGAACAGGTAGCAGGCCAATGGATATAGAGAAGTGTCATGGATACCTTAGGAAAAGAAATTATTAAGAATAAAGTGATCAACAGTGACAATAATGTTAGAAATATGAATTAAATTGATAAAAATGCCACTGGATTTGATGAATAAAAGAGCAATGGTAACTAGGGAGAGAGCAGTTTCACTTGAATGAAGGGATCATGAGACAGAATGGAGAAAAACATGAAGAAAATGGGAAGAGAAGTTATTATAGATTGCCTTTTCAAGGAGTTTAGTCACAAAAGGATGAAGAGATATGGAAAAATAGTTGGGGAGGATGAATGGAAATAACTAATAATAACTTAGAGATAATTGAGAGAATAGGATAGAGAAAAGGGGGCAGTCTGCTATAGAAGTTGTGTTAGAAAGGGATCACTTGAGCATGTAAAAGCAGAACTTCTTCATGTGAGACATAGGTGAATGAAGAGATAGCAGCAGAAGGTATCTGAGTGATATGAGATGAGGAAAAGAAAAGAGGAGGGAACTTTCAGCAAATTGCCTCACTTTTTTTTCACTGAAAGATAAAGCAAAGTTCTCAGATGAGAGGGTTAAGAAAATGGGAGGAGGGGTCAATGGAAGGCCTGAGAAAGATTGAAAAGTTTTTTAAAAGAGAGGTATAAAAGGATTGTCAGGCTGAAGCAAATGCACTGCCGAGTAACACATTTCTAGAGCACCCATTCATTATCATTTTTCAATTTTCTCCAGTTTCATTAAGTAGCACATGTATAGGAGTATGGACAGCAGATGGTGGGGGTGATTTTATCATCCCCACCCCTATTCATAAATCCAAAGCTGAGATTTGGCAGGGAAAGATCAGCAGCAGGATATTAAGAAATAGGTTTCAAGAGAAGAGACAGTATAGAGCTGAACTGGTTCACCAAGAGGTCAAGATGGGAAAATGAGGAATGTATAGTCAGAGCAAGGATGCTGGCCAAGGACAGTACTGAGGTATCCAGGGAATGGAGGTAACTGGGAAGAAGAACAGAGTTTAAAAGACTGACAGAGGTAGAAAGACAAGAGATTGTAATCATATAAGGAAATTTCAGAGTTCATGAACCTGGGAGTGATGCCTTTGTGGGTAGTAGGAAGATAATGGGTATGGCCACCTCTGTATGTAGTTGAGGTTGGATGGAAGAGTAGGCCATAAACAAAGAATCAGGTGAGAACTGAGAGCTTGGGATTTTGGAGAAAACATCTTTAGATATGTAGAATTATAAGTGGAGAGAAAAATATGAGCCAGGAAGCAAAGTGTAACAAATAGCCAAAATAAGTTATTGACCTGAATAATAATGAAAATTATACCAAAAATCATAATATTAATAATGTAGCATTTATAGAACACTTTATGATTTGGAAATCACTTTGCAAATGTCATCTCATTTTATCCTGACAATAATTCTGGAAGGTTCATGGTATTATTATTCTCATTTTAAAGATAAAAAAATAATTTTTATTATATTTTTGACTTTGTAATAGGTAATTAAAATAATAAATATTATTTATTGTGCAATGGTACTTCAGTAAACCACATCAACTCCTATGATCATAGATTTACAGCTATAGGGGACATTAGAGAACATCTAGACCAATCACCTCATTTTATAGATGGAGAAATTCTGGGTCAGAGAAGTTTAGTGACTCATGGCAAAGACCAGATTCAATCCTGTCCTTTAACTCAAATTCCAGGACTCATTTCAGGCTGCTTAGTTACCTCTTACAAAGCTGGGAGCAGCTTAGTTGTATGTATCTATCGCAGAATGAAGATGAGTACTGGATGTAGTTATGAGTAAACAGTTGCCTGTCAGGGATTGGGGGAAAAAAAACCAGTAAGACTTCTGGGAAGGCTTCTAGATGGTATGGCATTAATAGACGTGTAAATGAGCTGAAGCATTGACAAGAGATAGTAACAATTCAAATTTTAAAACAAATGCTTCCTTCATAACAACCTTGGTAAATAGATAATAAAGAATTAATAATAATCCCCATTTTAATGATGAAAAGGCTGAGGCACAGAGTAGTCGGCTGCTTTATCCATACTCACATAATGAATACTCAAATTTAGACTCTTAAGACCAGAACTCTTTTCATCATACCTTAACTCTTTAGATGGTAGAAAAGGAGAACAAAAAGGCAAAGGTGATTGCAATGGGGCAGCTAGTTGACACAGTGGATAGATGCCTGAAATTAGGAAGATGTGCCCAAATTTACCATCACATACTTATCAGCTGTGCAACCCAAGGGAAATCACTAAACTTTTGCCTCAGTTTCTTCATCTGTAAAATAAGGATAATAGCACCCAGGGCTTTTATGAGGATAAAGTAAGATATTTGTAAAGTTCTTAGCACAGTACCTGGCACACAATAAGTACTACATAAGTGTTAGATATTATTCAGGTTTTAATTTAGAATCCTTTGAGGTTGCCGAGGATAAATCTATGAACACTAGAAATGAACCTCAGAATGGAAATACCCCAGTGTTCCTCTTCTTAACCTCCAGGGTGTTAGCTGTGAAACAGACTGACAGGGCCAGAGTATTAGATAGCAAGCTTACCCTTTCCATTGGCAAGGAAAGAGAAAGACCTATATAACTTTAGAGTACCTATTAATACAGCACTAAACTCATTGAAATTAGGACTTGTTTTCTATTCAGCTAAGTATTGTAGTGGTTAGAACACTGGCCCTGAGTTCAGATTCAGTCTTAGGCATTTACTAGCTTTGCAACTCTGGACAAGTTACTTAACCCCTGTTTGCCTCAGTTTTCTCATCTGTAAAAAATAATAATAGCACCTGCCTACCAGGATTTTCATGAGGATAAAATAATATTTGTAAATTGTAAACCTAAAGCACTAAATAAATTATAGATTATTTTTTTAATAATACAACTTGTATAAATGTAGCACTAATCACTTTGATAGTAGTATTTGCTTCTTTTTTCTTTTTGTCTTTAGTATCTGCCACAGTGTCTATCACACAGTAGATATATAAGAATACTTGTTGAATACACACCTGTACTGGAAGGTAGACTAATATGTTTTATCTGAGATTTTTAACAATCAGAATTTTATGTTAACTGGCAATCTGGGATTTTACTTTGAAAGTAGATAGCAGATGCTGTGATTTCAGGGTAGCTAAGAAGACCCCTTCTTTAAAAAAAAAAAAATATATATATATATATATATATATATATATATATATATATATATATATTCCCTTTCTTGCTCTTTGGTGCCTGAAACTCTTCCATTAGACCTTCATTTCTTTTCAAAAAGCAAGCAAGTTTTGTGAATAAATACTTTAAGACTAAAGTTAGTCATTTGAACCCCCTGGTGAAATTGATTTATTAGATCCTTTTCCATCAGCTTTACATGGAGACAAAGTAGCCAGAGAGAGAAAGCAAGTTATTCCTTTCTCTGAACGTCAGGTTCCTTAGCTGAAAATTAGTGAAATGAACTAGAGAAATATTTCTTATCTATTTTTTTTTGGTCTGTGAAGCCCTTCAAACAATAACAATGAAAATGTGTTTTGAATCCTCAGGGTAATTTAATATGTTCATGATATTATTTTAGATGTAGTCATTAAATACTTAAAATAACTGCAATGACAATTTTTGTCAAAAAAGCACTGAGTTAGATTTTGCACTCTATAATTATAAAATATATTTTTCTGCCACAGTTATAATAATGCTGCTTATAAAAAATACAAATATTTTAAGTGGAACATTCTTTAAAAATTGAAAGAAGTAATTTATTAAGACTTTATATGCTAATTATTTTTATAAGATTTCATGTTTTTTAGTTTACAAATGTTTAATATACATGTTTAAATAAGTTACAGTTTAGAAGATATTTAATACAATATATTAATATATAAAATTAATTTCAATGTAACATTTGTAAACTTTGTAATTACTGACTCAAAAACAAATACAGTCAAGTCTATTTTACATTGACTTGATTACATTACATTTAACTTTGATTTGATAAGTATATATGTATGTGTACACACACACACACACACACACACACACACACATATTTCCCATTGGAACAGGGGTTAAACTCCCACAGAAACTATACTGGATAACAAGACAGTTTAGCTAACCAATTCATTTAGAAAGATAGTAACATACATGGGGATTAAGTTTGAATTGGGGAACACCCTTAATACCACAATAAGAGGTGATTATAAGATATGCTTCTGCAAAATGTTTGTGATGATCCAATATGGTTTCAAGATGACTTGTAGTGTACTTTCTCAGTGACTGTGGTTTTCAAATTGCCTGATATTTGTACTGCCAAAGATACAAGCATTTATAACATACTGGTCACATGATTACACAGCTGATGAATTATGATTACAAGGTAGCAAAGAGGAGTCAGGGAGTACAGCAGCAAGCACCCTAGCATACCCAGGATGGCTGCAAGCACAGGTTCTTTGATCTGCTTTTCTAAAGGAAAGCAATTCAAAAAGAGGTTAACAATCTTACTTTAATCATTCAAACATAGATAATTTACCTAGTTCAGGGGGGAAAGTCAGCACCCTGAACTTCAGAGAATACAAACAGAAGTTACAAGAGAAAATAACACAATTCATCAGACAGGGCTTCTACCTGTCTGACCATTACATCCATAACTAGTTAGTCACCAGAGAGAGAAGAACCACCATCTGGGTTTTCAAAGCTGGGGAGCTCAACAGCTGCTCAGAGACTCATCTGGCCAAATCACACAACTCTTCTCCAAGTGAGCCCCAAAGCAAAGCCTTGCCTCAGATGTATATATAGCCTTCTCTAGGGTCAGAGAATATCACAACCTTCATTACCCACTTGACTACACAGTAATAAAAGTTGTGCTTTGCTGAAAAAGGTGAGCACATGCAGCCTATTGGGTGCACAGTATATTTTCAAGTCAGAAAAGGTCTTCAAGTTTAGTTTAGGCTTATTAAGGGTCAAGGAAGATCTTCAAATGTCCATTATCATTACAGGGAGTTACTCTGGACTAGTGGCAGTATATATAATGCAATTGAAGTTATGCACATGCTGACCTGACCATCCATCAGGAACCAGTTTGAACTTGGATACAGAACCCTTGTCATAGTTTAGAAATAATTTTATGAAAATGTAAGAAACTACTGAAAAAATAGTTTTGCTTAGTCAGAGTTTGATTTAATTGCTGCATAAACATGGAAATCATGTACATTAACAGTTTTGAATTGTTACAGAAACAAAACAAAAATCACAATGCTTCAAACATACACATGCTTATTATTTGGAGGAAGGGACATGCACACATACACACACACACATACACACACACACACACATGCCCCAATATGATTAGTCAATTATTTCCTGAATAAAGGCACCATTAGAGAATTTTTAGTGCGAGAACTTTGGATCACTGTCACAAATTTCCAAGGGGTTTGTGAACCCCTAAATGTGTTAACACTTCTTAAGCTGTGGGTTGTGTCCATATATGGGGTTTAAGAAGAGCTGAAGGAGCTGAGAGTAGAAAAAGTTGTCACTAGATGGTATATTTAGAGCAGGACAGATCCTTACAGAGGTGAAGAGAACTTTCCCAGAGGCACACAGGTAATAAATGACAAATGCAAGATTTTAAGGATAATCCTTTGCTTTGAATCCAAATTTAGCACTCTATCTAGTATGTCTCAATATAGCCTATAGCTCTAACATTTTTCAACTCTTTAACTATAAATAAGTGTGCATATTTAGTGAATGAGGTGCAGATGAAATGCAAGATGGTATATTCTACTACCCACTAAGGCCCAGGCTTTTGAAGATAATATCTTTACCAGTGCAAGATTAGAATTACTAAAGCATGGAAATGAAATTGAACATTCTTGCTTCACTCACTTATCACCAGGTTTTAGAATTAGCTGCCCTGCAGGTACCTTTTTAATTATAATGCACACCCTTCAATTAAATACTGGAAGCTTGAAAATTAAGTGACAGTGATGATGGCTTCTGAAGAAGACTGGGAGCTATGCTATTAAAAGCCCAGTCATGGAAAATGGGGAAATGTTTTCTTCATCTCATCTTAATTATATAAGCAATATTCTACTTATATTTAATGTTAATAGAAAGAGTGATGCCAGTAGTAGTTAAAAGTCCTTCAAATGAGAACCAATCACTTACGTTGAAAGTAGAGTTTAAATTTTTTCCCCTCTTTCTTACACTTATCCTAATTCTAATTCAGATGAATATCCTGTAAACTCATTTGATCTCTTGCCACCTACCCAGAGAACATTTTACAATCAAGATTCTATGTGGGTCATACAACAGGATGATTATATAAATTATAATTCTTGGGGCGGCTAGGTGGTGCAGTGAATAGAGCTCTGGCCCTGGAGTCAGGAGGACCTGAGTTCAAATCTGACCTCAGACACTTAACACAAAAACAAGCCATGTAACCTTGGGCAAGTCACTTAACCACAATTGCCCTCCAAAAAGCAAAAAAAAAAAAAAAACCCATGAATTACAATTCTCTACTTAAATTGGTTAGAAATGATTCATTACAGTGTTTCTCTACTTAAAATTTTCACTGACAATCAAAGTTGCTGAATGAAGGGCTACTTTCCAGTTTATTATTTCAGGAGAAACACTGATAGGTAGCAAAATAAAATCCAAAATTTCAATGCAAATTAATTTCATAAATATTAGCACAATAACCAGTACCTGATAAGTATTACTTCTTTGCCCCTGGAAACCAACATTCAACACCATTCCTTTCCTGAGTCTGTCTTTCCTTTCACGTTTTGATAGGAAAAGGAACAGACTTTCTGGGGAATAGGACACCCTCTCTTTTTGCTGACAGCCATAGTTCCTTTCTCTCAATTTTTCCATAACCTGGAAACAAGCTATCTGGAATTTCATGTCTTTCTGAGATGTTCCAAGATAAGTGAATGGTGTATGGTACTTCTTTGTTTTAAAACATATTGTTGCATAGTTCAGTCATAGTAGAAAAAGTGCCAGATTTAGAATTAGGAAAAAAAAATCTGCCATTATTTTTACTTTTATTATTGTTGCTGCTGTTGTACTCACTTGAGCACCATTTTTTTTTCTTTATTCAGAAAATTATTTTATTTTTGATTTATGGAATAAAATATGCATTGTATGATAGAAAAAGGTGATTGCACAAGAAAAGTCAAATCTACTATGTATAATTTGTTATTCCTTTCAAATATACATCATGTAAATTTCTTTTTGTTTTCTTTTTTTTCTTTCTGCCCACTCCTACACTAGAGAAAGCCAACATTAAACACAAACACACATGTGAAATTATTCTATACATACTTTTATCTATCAGTTCTTTCTCTGGATGCAGATAGTATGTTTCTTCATAATCCTTCATAGTTAATTTGGTTATTTATAAGAGTCAAAACAACTTATTCACTCAAAATCATTCTTAAAACAATATTGCTGTTACTGTAAACAATGCTCTCTTGGTTCTGCTCATTTCACTTTTCATTATTTCATGCAAATCTTTCCATGTTTTTCTAAAATCACTGAGCTCATCATTTCAATCTCAGGAACTCCTCTCCTCTCCTAAGCCACAGACAGGTCTCCCAACCACATTCTTCAGAAAATTTTCTTGCTCTATGTGGTACCTGCACTCACCAAGTGTGTACTCATTCCTCCTAGCTCACAGACACATCCCAGAATGACATTGGTCCGCACTGCTAGGCCTAACTTACAGAAACAGCAGCAGGTCCTTCTATTCCTGCCCCCTCCAACCCCAGTAACTGCTGTTTCCTTAGATGAAAATTTGAGGTGAAAATTCCTGAGGTGAAATTTCTTGAGGTCATCAAGTGAGGTGAAAATTGAGATGAAATTTCCCAAGGCTTAGTCTGCTTCTTGAAAGAGCTACCCTCAGGATCTTGCTGTTTGTTCATTCAGTGGAGTCCACTTGGAGCTGTTTACAATTCAGTCAGGTCAAACCTCAGCTCCTGTAGGTCCTTTTATCTAAGGTCCTTTCAAGTTATCTTCTTTAAAAAAAAATATTTATTTATTTTTTAGGTTCACTAAAAAATTTCACATTCACTTCCATAAGTTTTAAATTTTCTCCCCATCCCTGCCGCCTCTCTCCTGAAGATGACATACAATATGATATGGCTCTACACATATATTCCTGTTAAACACATTTTCACATCAGTCATGTCTCACGTTGTCTTAATTGGACACCTGCTTTACCCCTGTATTTTTGTTGCTCTGTGTTCATTTCATGGTGATTTTCTGTGTGTTTGTAGAGGAGATCTGGAGAGCCTGGGCATTTCTGACCTACTCACCTGTCTTCCTAGAATGCTCCACCTACAGTTTGGTTTAGAGATCTACAGATGGAAAGGCAGTGTAGTACAGTGGAAAGAAACAAGGCTGTGGTTTTAGACTCACAGAATGTGGACTCAGATCCCAAATCTGGTACAAGTGTTAACTCCATGCTTTCAATCTCATTTTTTCTCTTATAAAATGATAGGACAAAATGATCTTGAAGATGCTTTCCAGTGCTGAATCTCTTCTAGTCTGATAAACTGAAGTATTCAGTATAGAATGTAGACCAAACAAATCATTTCTCATGCTAAATTTGTTTAAGAAGAAATATCTAGATGTTTTCCATGATACTTTGCTCTATTTTTACAGTGCTGCTTCAGGCATTACCTGATATAGGAGAAAGCACCCTGGATTTGTAGTCAGAGGACCCAGTTTTGTTCAATATTCCTTGTATAATCTTTGCTAGGTTTCAGAACCTCCTTGTGCCTCAGTTCTCTCATCTTTAAATTTAGGGGTTTAGATGACATTATAGTTAAGATTCTAATGTCCTTCCAGTTCTAAAATCCTATAATTTAGAGTAGACACACAGTAACTAGTTTAAGGTTCTGAAACCAAGCTTGGAGGGGAATTTGATTTTCACTTATTCTTTTAAAGTTGTTTAAATGAAAAAAATAATCTGCTTCCCAGTCACAGCAATTGTGAGAAATGGGTCTCTTGAATTAGACTACTTAACTATCTCAATTATATGGTCAATTATTATTAATAGTGGTTAATGTTCAGAGCCTGGCCACTATAGTGACAGGTGTTATAGAAATTTATAGACAGTTTATCTTTCCTGTGATAGAGAATAATTCCTTCCTCACTTGGAATAATTTTAATTAAGTAATGATCAACCAGACAGACCTGCTTTGTCTATCTTGACCTTTAGAAAATGTATGTCCTCTTTAGCTGCCTTTAATCAACTCTGAGTACATGAAAGGTTGGTCCAGTTCATTAAGATTTCTAGTCTGGATGGGATCATTGCAGAAATTACTGAAAAATTCCACTTCTGTTTCTCTTTGAGAAAGGAGGGGTGAAGGTGGAAGTGGGGAGTGCTTTATCTAGTATATTACTGTGCCAAGATTACAAATAATTTTAGAGGTGCTACTTATTAATTGGAATATTTCATTTTCATAATATGCTGTAAGACTAATTATATCACTAGTCACACAATGTGCTCTTACATAATGTTTCCTAGTATTACTAGGATACAAAGAATATATTCTAATAGAAATGTACATGAAACATGCCTTCTCAAAGTGCCACATGCTTTACACATTTTTTTTCTTAAGCTTTTAATATGAGATAAAAGAGAACAAATAATATCTCTATTTTAAAGATTGGGGAAATAACATTTATGTGGGAGTGGAATAACCAATTTGCATTGTACTTACTTCTTTATTCAATAGAAATTCTATTACACTAGAGGTCTTTGAGGTATATACAAATTCAGGGCAGTAAGAGATCTGTATATTACCACTTGTTCTGACTTCAAATGCTGTTCTCAGTATTAACCACATAAAATAAAATATTGCTTGAACTCATTGCTTTAGTAGAGATTACATGAATATATTATCTTAAATGTTCAGTTTTGATGGACTTTTGTCATGGCTTCCTGAGCAGTTTATGTTAGTTTAATTTTAAAACAACCAGAACATTTTTAGATAAATAAAACAAAAAAAACAAGAAAATACATAATTATAAATTTTATTGTGGTAAACTACATGCATCACAAGTGGATGTCCATTGATTGGGGAAGGACTGAACAGATTTTGTTACATAAATATAATTGTAAATGTTATTGTGTCCTTAAAATAAGCCAAATTTGCCACATAAAGTGAATGTTGAAAGGACTGTGGGAAGACAATTATGCTAATGCATGGTTGGTGGAGCTGTGATTGGAGAATGACTAAACAAATGTTGATATATGAATGTAATTAAATATAACAGTGTCATAGAATGAGTAATTCAGACAAACTTGACAAGATTTGTCTAAACCAATAAAGAAAATAAGTAGAACAAGGAAAATAATAACTGTAAAACTATAATAATGTAAAGTAGAAGAATGCTAAAACAAAGTAGAATATTATGTAATGGTAATGACCAATCTTTTCCCCAGAGAGATGAGGGAATATATCTTTCTTTATATAGTTTGGGTTCTGTGAGTGAAAAATGTGTTATTTGTTGTTATAGGATCATAAATCAAGAACTGGAAAGGATCGTAGGGTCCATCTAGCCTAATAGCATCATTTGACAAATGAAGAAACTAAAGATGAAGGAGAGAAAGTAAATGAGTTGCTAAAGGTCCTGTAGGATGTGAGCATCAGAAGTAAGATTTAAACACAGGTCATCTGAATTTAGAGCCATTGTTCCTCCAGACAAATTATGATCTCATGTGATTATTGTGTTAGTTGGTTTTAATGAGCTAATTTTTTTTTCCTGCATGACAAGGGAAGGCTTACTGGGTCAGGTTTTTTTTTTTTTTTTGGGGGGGGGGATGTCCACGAATGACTCTATTGTAAAGAACAAAACATCAGCTAAATTTTAATTAACAGAAAGGGAAAAAAAGAAGTAACATAAAATTACTGAGCAAAATAAATAATTTAATTAATATGTGCCTTACCATGTGATTTGCTTATTTGCTAGAATAGCAGAGCATTGGTTCTATTATATAAGATATATAATATATATGGGAAAGCTAGTGAATCCTTCATGGGTGTACCCTCCCCCTGGATTCTGGTCATCACCAGTGCTTTCCAGTTACTCCATTGTCACAATGCTCCATCCCTGTTAGCAGATTTTTGTGAGCATGCAAGGAAGACAAAAAGGAGAAAGGCAATGTGACCACTCTCTTTTAAAAGCCCTTTATAACCTGCCAGTCTTCTATCTTATTTCCCACCATGTACTCTGTGATACAGTGACACAGCCCATTTTTTTTTTTTGCTGTTCCTTCACAAAGTCCAGACTTCTGAAATTTTCACTGTGCATTCCCTATGTCTTGAAAGATCTTCTTCTTGTCTCTGCCTTCTTGGCTTTCCTGGTTTCCTTCAAGTCTCAGCATAAATCCCTCCATCTGTAAGAAGGTTTTTCTTACTCTTGTTTAATGCTAGGACCTTCCCTCTGACGTGTATCCGATCTTTCCTGCCTATATCTGATATGCATATAGGTGTTTGCATATTGTCTCCCCATTCTATTGCGAGTTCCTTGAGAAAAGAGTTTATTTTATCTTTATATTTCCAGTGCTTAGCATAGGTCCTGGGACCTATGCTTCCCATACACCATCACTAAGTTAGTAGGAAGGAAAGAATTGATAGACAATCTTCTTCCAGGAAAGTGACAGTCTACCTCTTTCCTGAGGCTTCTTTGTATAGGCACTGAGGAATTGGTTATTCATTCAGTTGTGTCCCACTCTTTATGACACCGCAAACAATAGCACACCAGGCCCTTCTATCATCCACTATCTCTTGAAGTCTGTCCACATTCATGTCATTGTTTCTATGACATTATTTATCTATTTCATCCTCTGCCATCCACTTTTCCTTTTGCCTTCAATCTTCTTGATATGTACTAGAAGAGTCATAACATCGACTACACAGACCTTTATTGACAAGGTGATGTCTCTGCTTTTTTATATGCTGCATAGATTTGACATGTTTCCTTCCAAGGAGCAAGCATCTTTTAATTTCATGACTGCAGTTGCAATCTGCAATAATCTTTGAGCTCAAGGATATGAAATCTCACACTCCTTCCATCTCTTTTCCTCTATTTGCCAGGAAGTGATGGGACCAGTAGCCAAAATCTTAGTTCTGTTTTTTTTCTTAAAAGTTTCAAGTCAACTTTTACAGTCTCCTCTTTCACTCTCAAAAAAGAGGCTTATCCCTATATAAACTGGTCTCTAAATGCCTCCCCTACATTTCTCTAGTTTTGTAACTTAAACTACTTTGCAGATTTCCAAATTTAGAGTGGCAATGAGAGTGAATGCTTTGTATTCCACTCACCCTCAGCCAAATTGCTTTTTTAAGCACCTACAATTCACCTAGAACTATGTTATTGGAGGTCACAAAAAAAGGATAAACCATCCTGTCTTCAAAAGACTTACGGCTTTTTCTGAAACAATTATAAAATTGCAAAGCAACTTAAAATTGTCTCCAATTAAGCACAAAAAGTTTTATAGACAAAACTTTTACAACCAGAGTTCTGTATCAATAAGTTCATAGACCCTATGTTAAGAATTCTTATTTTAGAGAAAGAAGAGATCAATTAAATTTTGAGAAGATGTATAAGGGCTCATGGAGAACAATATGATGTGAGCCTAGAAGTCTGGGGAAGATTTAACTATGTGCCATTTTAATCAAAGTTATTAGAGAAATCTAAGGACAAAGGCAAAAACTAGTAGTGTGTCCTTTCAAAGGGAATTAAGGAGAACACTCTGACTTAGAGGGCTTGTTTTAGGGAGAAGATAAACTTGGCTAAGTTATCAAGCCCTTAAAAGCTAGACATAGGAATTTAAACTTGTTTTGGTAAGAGATAGGGATATATATTTTCTTTTTTTGATAAGAGAGTGACATGAAGAAATCTTTTTCCATGATTTGTCCAGAAGTAGTATGCATCATAAATTGGAACTCTAAAATGACTAAGGGGAAAAAAAGGCAATGTAGTTTGAAATATTCATGATAGATAGCAAGAATGGATTTCAGAGAGCATATAATTCATCTCCCTCATTTTATAGATAAGGAAACTGAGACTCATAAAGATGAAATAATTTAGCCAGAGTCACACAATGAGTAATGAGCAATGAAAGCCTGGACTCAGGTGGTGGCAGTGATGATGAAGAGATAAATGAATATGAGAGATATTTTGAATTTGGTGATTAGTGTTTTCCTATGTATATTATTTATTGAGAAGAAAACTTGCATTCAGAAACTGAGGCAGACAGAGATTAAGGGACTTGTCAAAAGTTAGTTTTGACTTGATCAAAAGTTAGTAAATTTCTGAGGCAAAATCTTAACTCAGCTCTTTCTGACTCCAGGACCACCTCTCTATTTACTATGATATCAAACTTCTTTTAAGTGGTCTTGGTGGCTCACTATATTTATAGCCTAGCCCCATGTTTCCAAAAAAAAAACATTAGAAGCTGAGATTTTTTTCACTTTACTTTAAAAGTTTTGGAGCAGCTAGGTGGCATGATGAATATAATACCAGCCCTGGAGTCAGGAGGACCTCAGTTCAAATTTGACCTAAGACACTTAAAAATTAATAGCCATGTGACCTTGGGCAAGTCACTTAACCCCAATTGCCTTGCCCTCCCCTCTCCAAAAAAGCAAAAAATAAAAAAAATAAAGGTTTAAAGGTGTTGAAGCTCTTAGAAATGAATTTTCAATAAATATGAAACATATTTCTAAGCCTGATTGCCACTTAATTTTTAATGGGAGACATATAATGGTTAGAACACTAAACCTGAAATAAGGAAGAAATCAAATGTCTCTTCATACACTATTTAGATGTGTAAGCCTGAAGTCCTTTAACCTTTCTGATCCTCAGTTTCCTCATCTGTAAAATGAAGAGGTTGAACAGTATGACCTCAAAGGTCCCTTAGATATCTAAATCTATGATCAAAGATATAAATATTGTTATAGGTATAGATACAGAAGGTTTCTAGGCAAATACAAAATTAGAGCAAAGAGATACAGCATAAGATTTATGTCCATCTTTGAGTGACTTCAATACGCATTCTCATGGAATATTTCCATAATATTTTGGTAGATTTTTTTAAACTACCTTTTCCTTCTTAACTTAGCTTAACAAGGTTCTTAACTTCTTTTGTGTCATGGAACCCTTTGGCATTCTAAGGAAGACTACAGAACCCTTTTTAGAATAATGTTGGGTTTTTATGCATAAAATAAAGTACATGGGATTACAAAGGAATGTGTTTTATTGAAATAGTGATAAGCATACTAAAAATAGACAACTTCACAGACCATAGGTTAATATTCTCTGGTCTAGAAATACGTCTGTGTCAGTAGACTCAATAAACTGAATCCTCTCTAAGACAATGCTGGATTCATTTGTTTTGAGTTTAATTTTCCTCAATAGTGATTTGAACATTTTCTTATCACCAAGTCATTCTTTTGTCTGCAAGAATCAAAACAGTCCATTAAGGAAAGAACTTTAACAGTTTCCTCTTGTTTAAACAAGACAAAGAAAAAGCCCCTTGATATTTTAATTAGAGTTCTAATAGCAGTAGTTTCTTTTTTGCATAAAATTAAGAATTACACTTCAGTAATACCAAGCAATAAGTGGTCTGGGGCTATGGAGAATGTTTTCTCTAATATTCCTGTATTCTTAGGCATGAAGAATTCTCTAGATTGACCTGTTGTCACTTCTAAATCATTGGAATAATGTGTTCAGAGACAATAACCCTGTTGAACATTTTCTGTGTTTCTGTTAGCTAGCATCTAAAAACAAAACAAAACAAAACAAAACAAAAACAAGAATGCTTGAATGGCAGTAGCCATTCAAGAAAGCCATCTAGAAAGAAGTAAAGGAAATATGATTGGTTCTCAACTAATCTCTTGTGAAACCTTGTACAAACTTCTCTGCATTATAGGGAGGCAGCATGAGCTGTATGTTCATCTTTGAATGATTTCCTGAGATGATGGTAAAAATAGGTTTGCAACATATTTAATATGATTCCAAAAGAATCAGGAATTTCTCATGAAAGGAAACTCTAAACAAAACCCTTGGAGAGCAAAGAGAGTATTTCTTCCCTCCCCTACACAGAGAACTGTCACTGTGGGGACCTCCTTGGCAGGTAGGTTCCTCAAAGTTAATTGTTCTCCTGCTGCTTTCATCTGAAGAAGAGACACTTAGCTTTCTGAACAGCAACCTTCCTGACTGTGAGTTTCATGGGATTTAAATCTTTGAAGAATTTTTTATTTCAAAAAGACTGTCCTTGCTAGCTACTATGGTTCAAGCTTATCCAGAAGAGGCTGACTATTAATGATGATAGATATTACTAGTACTGCCCACATATGGGACTCAAATAAAAAATAAATTTCTTTGTAACAGTAGAATTACCAGATTTATCCATTTTTTTCTTTATTGAAACTCTTATTTTAAGAATATAAATCAGGAAAATGTTCTCTCTGTAAAATCTACACCCTTTGCTTATATGGAGACAGAGGAGGATGGGAGTATAAGGGAGTCTTGAAATTTTCTTTGCCAGAAGAGAGGACTGAATTAGAGATAGATGTTTGCTTTTGACTGTGGTTGAGGGGAGGGAAAGCTAGCCAATGGTGGTAGAAGTGGAAAGAGAGATGTATTTGGAATTAGTAAAAATCTGTGTTCAAACCCTCTCTCTGAAACTAGTAGGCATGGGGCTGGGGGTAAATCAAAAATCTTGAACATTAGTTTCTTTATCTGGAAACTGGAGATTATCAAACCTGTATACTACTTGGTTCATAAGATTGTTCAGAGAGGCTCAACAGAGATAATGAATAGAAAGTGCTTTATATACCTTAAAACCACATAAATGCCAACCATTTTTATTGCTCTGCGTGCCAACCTCTAGTCCTTATCATATTCTTCTGTCTGCTGTGCCTGGGGAGTAGAGTGCAGACAAAAGAAATTCAAACCTGTAGGGAAAGTCCAGTTAATAGAAACTAAACCTATTTCTTGCTACCAAAGGCACTACAGCCCTAAGCCTGTAACTTGAAAAATATATGTAGACACCAACTTCGGTTCACTGTACAAATCATATCTCTCTCCATATCTCTCTTTAAAATCTCTGTCCTACTCATGATGGAGAGAAATATGTGCATCCAGAGAAAGAATTAGAAAGAACTGAGTTTATATCCAGGTGGAAGCAAAATACCTGATCTTCTTCCTTTTCTTATTTGTTTTTATGTCCTCTTTACCATTTTTCATTCCAGCTGATACAATCCGTCTTTATAACCTGACTAATGTATAATGTGAAAGTATTTACAGATCCTTTATTTGACTTATATGCCACCATGGGGCGGGGGGGACGGCGGGGGACAAAATGTGAAACTCAAGGAATTGTGGAATTGAATCCTGTAAACTAAAAGGAAACAAACAAATTAATAAAAAAATATCTCTATGTCCTTCCTTAAAAAAATATTTTGCTCTAAGCAATATGGAAATTTTAAAAGAATAGTTGGGGCTCGATGCTAAGGACAGGTGTCAATTCAGATATCCTTTCACTGATTCTTTAGTGACATTTTTCTTAAAGAAACAGGTATAATGATCTAAAAAATGAATGGTCATTGATGAGAGTGGGAGGTATATTGGTACTTAGATGTCTTCATAACATCATTTACCTTTTCATTTTAGTGTATGTGAATAAAGAAGGGGTTATGGAGTTATGCAAGTCAACACATAATTTATAAGGTGAGGCATTATTGCAGAGTAACAGTTTTGAGAGATAACAGAAAATTTGGAGGGTGGGTCAATAGATCAGAAGTTAGTTATCTGGATTTTTTTAAACTATTTCAGCCAGACAAATGCAGTATCTGCATCTGAAGGATATGAACTAATTGGAGAGTCCAGAGTTCCACAAAATTAAAGACAAAGTTTGAGGGGAAATATAGAACCATGGAATAAAAGGTGAAAGTAATCAGTTGTCTTTGACCTAGAGGAATAAACAAACAACCTTATAGTACCTTTTAGTTATTTTTACCTACAGAATGCCACAATTTGTAAGCAAATAGTTATCTCATTCCTGTCTGCATGGTGACAAACAGTAAAGGAAATAAATAGCTACCATCTGCCTGTAGAAACCTTTAAAATCACTGGGGAATTCAGAGGGATTGTCTTGCTTTTAAAAAACAAACAAACAAACAAAACCATGGATTTAAATATATTCAGGATATGTGATCAGATTTAATTTCTAATTTGAAAAATTAACAATATTAAAAAAAAATTAAAGCAAGTAAATCCTACAAAGAATGTAGGCCCCTTCCAAAATGTCAGAAAAGAAAAGCAAAAAGATATTTAAGCTTCTTCAAAGTACTTCAGCTAAAAAGTTTATCACTGAATCTTAGTCTATCCCTTAAATTAAAAAAAAAAGGAAATGCAAAAGATGCCCATCTCAAATATATTCATCATCATCTCTCTAGTCATTTCCAAAAGAACTACTGTGAGGGGGAATCTCACTACCTATTTCAGTTTGGAATAACTCAAATTGTTAAAATTATTTTCCTGTCATGGAGCGTGAACTTTCAACTTTTAAACTTTCATCTCTTATTCTTGGTATTGCCCTCTGAAACCAGGAAGAATTATTCAAATTTGTCTTTCGCAATTATAGCCCTTCTCATTTTAAAGAGAAAAAGCATCATTCTATGTCCCCATTTTCACTCTCAAGTCTTCTCTCTTTTCTAAGATAACCCCAGATCCTCCAACTTTTATGGCATTAAGATGTACCCAAGATTGGACCAGTCTGGGAATAATGTCCTATTGTACTGTTAGAACCATTTTGACGCTTTTATGGGTTTCTTTGGCTCAGTAATTTGTTACATTATTAAAAATAAAACCCCTTCACCTTAATAAAATTGGATCTCAGCAGATTAAATATGCTTTTGGGAATGTACAAAGTATTTCTAGTTTGGTACAACCTGCCAGGATGCTCATTGGCCTAGTTTTCTAAAAAAACTCATGGTGTTACTATGCCATGATGAAGAATTAGAAAATGATACAAACATAAATGAGGTCACAAATTCATTGAAGTTTTGAAATAATGAACTTATCATATGCTAAGTTTGAAAAATATAATTGTTTTTAGTAGAATGTCTTTTTATTCCCTATGGTTATCAGTACTCTTCATTGTTCTGTCTTTTCCTGATTGCCTCTGTACTGAGGTAGCTTAAACACTGTCCAAATATTTGGAGCAATACTAAATTCCCTATCTACAGAGTAGAAGTAGCGTTATTTAGATTTAAGTACAAATGTATTCTATATATAGATAACATTTGTTAGATTTGGCCTGGCTTGAAGAGGAGGTATAGAGAAAGTTTGGGAACTAAGATCCTTTGATGTCTATTACAGGTATAAAATGCTATGATTTCTCTGAAAGTGAAATAGGGAAAAAATTACAGGCAGGCTATCCTTGCCTGAATAGATATTTGGTCAGAATAGTACGCCTAATCTCTTTAACCAAAATTTCACACATTTCAACTATGTATAGTACATCAGAATCTTAATTATATTTTTTTAATCTCAAAGATGAACTATTACATAGGAAAATTGTATAAAGTTAAACATATTAGAAAATTACTTAAGTACTGATCTAGAGAGAAGAACAACCTTACTTTATCACAACATCAGAATTTTTCCTCCCTGAAAGCTATCTAATTACCTGTATGACTCCTCAGGTTATAATCATATGCCTGGAGATGTTTTGTGGTCAATATCCTAACATTTTAAAAGGTAGTAGAAATAATGTGTCACAATGATGTAGATGAAATATAGATTTTTCTAAATGCATATACGTGTAAATAAGTTTATAAATATGTTTACATATGTAGAGAGATTTAAATATAAGTGTTTCTAAATATTTGTGGGTATTTATGGCTTGTGTCTATGATATTAGAGACCCAGAGGGATTAACTATTCTATTTTTATTGATGTTATGGAGAGACCTATAATCATGCACTGAAAAGAATAATGGAAAAATATTTGAATACCTCATTCTTACATGTTAAGAACTTCAACTGGAGAAAGTATTTTCAGGTATGATTCCTCATTTCTGTGAACTCTCTCCCCATTCCCAGCCACTCCATACTCTTCTCACCACTTGAAGATTTTTCTAACTCAGTACATCCTCTTCTAACTCCCTCCTGTTAAAGAGTAAAAGTTTAGGCCCTTTATATGTGTTCAAGTCCTTGGATTTCAGTCTATCAGTGATTACAACTCACTCTTACACCTTTGATCTGTTACTCTACTTTTTTGCCTTCTTTCTTAACTACAAATGTATTCATGTCTTCTTTAAACTAAAAAAAAAATTCTTCTCATGATTCTAACATACCACTGTACTCTGTGTCATCTCTTTCTCTGCTTTTTTTCTCACTATATCTATCACTCTCATGAATAAGACTCTACATTTTGCTCTCTCTGCTTATAAACGACCTCATATACTTCTCCCTGAACACTTGAATAAATATGATCCTTGAAAAGACCTAATGATTTGGTTGTAGGTAATAATCATATTATTTCTTATTTATCTTTCTTATCTCTCTGAAGTATTTGAAACTATTAAATGACTTCTACTTGCTTTGTGTGCATACCCTCTCTTCCTTTCCCTTCCACATCTTTTGTCTCTTGAATGACACTTCTTCTTTCCCATATCACTGAAATGAGGGTGTTCTCCAAAGTTCTGTTTTACACTATCTACTCACCATTAAGGGTAAAGAGAAGACAGCTCAGAATAAAACTTTGGAAAACATCCATATTTTGGGTGGAAGTGTGTAAGTGAAAATGCAATTGTAATGCCAGTCAAGGAGGAAGAAGGTTAAAAAAATCTCATTGATAGGGGCAGCTAGGTGGCGCAGTGAGTAAAGTGCCAGCCCTGGAGTTAGGAAGACCCGAGTTTGGTTCCGGCCTCAGACACTTAACACTCACACAAACACACACACACACACACACACACACACACACACAAACTAGATGTGTAACCTTGGGCAAGTTACTTAACCCCAATTGCCTTCCAAAAGGCAAAAAAGAAAATCTTATTGATTTTCATCTATATTCACAAATTAATTAATCATTATCAACTATATGTAGTTCACTCTCAAATCTTTATCTGTGTTGCCATTTAGTCATTTTAGTCATGTCCAAATCTTTTGACTCCATTTTGGTTTTTCTTAACAAACATATTAAAATGTTTTGTTATTTCCTTCTCCAGCTCATTTTACAAATGGAGAAATTGAGGCATACAAGTGATTTGCCCAGGATCACACAGTCAGTAAATGTCTAAGGCTGGATTTGAACTTAGGTCTTCCTGATTCCAGGCCTGGTGCTCTATCCACTGTGCCACCTAACTGCCCCAACAACAACTTTATTCTAGTGCTAATCTATTTTCCAAGTGACTTCTTTTGGATATTTCATATGAATGTCACATGTATATTTAAAATGTTAACATATATAAAATCAAAACTATCATCTCTTGAAATCAACTCTTCCTTCTGATTTACATGTTTCAATTATTGTTATAGTTTTTCTTTCTCTCAGACTTGAAACTTGGCAACATTGGTATATATTAGACTCATCTATTGTCACAAAAATCCTACTGATTCTAATTTTACCATCTTTCACATGTGATTCTTATTCTTCATTCTCTGAAGCAGACATGCCCCTTGGGGAAGAGGAAAGGTCAGGCAGGAAACTTCAGACAGGCAGCAGACAGCTAAGTCTGTGGGTATTCATCTTGTCATTGGCTGTTTTCCCTGTTGCCTACTGTGATGGAATCCCATGTTGCCCACCTTTGGGGCTCGAGACAGACAAATGATGCTTCCACCAACAACCCTCACCCCTGACTGGTCAATACGCTCAGATTATTCAAGCTGAGTTTTCAAAACAATCATAGGATTCTCAAAGCAAAAGTAAAGAGTTAATGCATTTTAGGCATCATTGATAGCAAAGGCACACAGAGAAAACATGTGATTTTATATAGAGGGAATAGAAAGCAGGAATGTAAAATGAATGAAGGAGAATACTAAGTAATAAGCCTGGGAAATTAAGCCAGAATTAAATTGTAAAGGGCTCAAAGGTCCAAACAGAGGTGGGGGACCTGTGGCTGTGAGGCCATATGTGTCCCCCTAGGTCCTCTGGTGTGGCCCTTTGACTGAATTCAAACTTCATTGAACAAATCCCCTTATTAAAAGAATTTCTTGGGGCAGCCAGGTAGCACAGCTAGTAAGAGTCCAGTGTCGGGACAACCTGGGGATCAAATCCTGGGCTCAGACCCAGAAACACCTGGCCGTGTAACCTTGAGCAAGTTACTTAACTCCGATTGCTAAAAAAAAAAAAGAGAGAGAGAGAATTTGTTCTGTAAAATGTGGACTCAGTCAAAAGACTGCACTCAAGGATCTAGAAGACTACATGTAGCATTGAGGTCACACGTTCCTCATCCTAGGTCCAACCATTTTGTCTTTTCTTCTATGGGCAACAGAGAACCACTGAAGCTTTTTGAGTAAGAGAGTGACATTACCAGGCCTGTACCTTAGAAATTTTTCTTTGTCAGGAGTGCAGAGGATAATCTCTATAGGGGGGAGGGCTTGGGTTAAATTGAAAATACGATGACTCAAAACATGTTGAAACTTTCTGGTGAGATAGGGTTTTAGTATAGTTTGTAAAATAGGTCTTGCCAAATGTAATGAGTCATAATGTAATTGATCATTGACTGAGTTCCTAAAACAGAATTAGTTAGTATAGTTTTAGTGTATTTTACAAACTATAAAGTATCGTAGAGTTTTCTTACTGGAGTTTTCTTCTACCATACAACATTTCCATTATAGACCAAACACAGATCACAAATGATAACTTTTGAGAAAAGGATTTTGTTGTGCCTATATTTACAGTGGATTTCATTTAGTTCCAGGTCTTGTCAAATGTAATGAGTTAGTATAGTTTTAGTATAGTTTGGAATACACATTTCAATATCAGAATATTCATTTTGAAATTCCATACTTAAATGAAATAAATTATGCAGAATCCTGGAGTGATAATTTCAAGGGGCCATCAATATAATAATCTAATGTTATAGATAATCACCTATGGTAAATACTGCATATTTGAAATATAACTTGTAGATGAATAAATATGAATAATGATATTTGATATATAATTTTGAATGTCCCATATGTGGCACATTATATATGGCTGCTATATATCCATATATATGTAAATTTACTTTATGTATGTTTAATATATCAAGTGACTAGACAAAGAAACTGTGGTACCAGAAACAAATTCATTTAGCCATGTTTTATAAGAGTATCTTAAAAGTGATCATATCTATGTGTATATATAATTTTGTGTGTATTGTGTGTATATATGTATATAGATATATAGTATCTGTGGATGTATGTAACCATATATGTTTGTGTACATGTATATATGAATGAATGCCTATATATATGTATGCAAGCATGTTGTCTGGGACTGTGATTTAATTTATATAAGAATTCCTTGGTAAGGTAACTCTTCCTACAAATTATGATAGCACTTTCTCTGCAAATATGGTCTTAAGTGCTTAGAACACTGAATATTGAAGTGACTACCTCAGTGTCACCCTGCTAGTATTCGTAAGAAAGGGGATAATTTTTCCATTAATTCTAACTGCTTCTTCACTGGTCCATCATCTGTCTTTAATATAGTCACCCAGGTCTTTCTAGATCCAAGTTTTCTCTCTATACAAATGTCTCTCAAATGTTTGGTGTCATGATACCTTAGCAAAGAATCTGGCATATAATAGTTGCTTAATGAATGTTTATTGATTGACTATTGATTATAGTCTTATAATCTTAAATATTATTGAAGACCCCAAAGAAATTTATTCACTTAGATTGTATCTGTTAATATTTTCCATATCAGAAGTTGAAACTGATCATATTACAATATTTATCATTTTAAAATAATAATTAACCTATTACATATTAACATTATAATATATTTTCATGAAAAATATATTTTTCCAAACCAAAAACCTCTAGTGAGAAAAGTGACATTGTTTTAATTTATTTCTTTGTATCTTAATTTCTGTCTCAGTAGAAGACAGCTAAGTTTTCTTTTATGCTTCTCTTTTCAATCTATAATAATAGGTTGTTTTGATTCTAGTACATGAAGAAAATCTGGCCTTTCACAGAATATAGTAGGAAAAATAAGTAGTATTTATATAGACAAAGAATGCCTTAGTCTTATTGTAAAAGTAGCTTTAACATCATGGAGCATCTGAAAAGTCTTGGGAACCTTCTTAACTTCATACTCTCTGCAACTCCCTAAGACAGTCAGCTACAAGCAGGTTGCTGTCTGTATCAATGGAGGAAGGTTTTACACTGAAAATCTGCTACACTGATAAATTCACAGGCCTGGACCAAATATATGTGCATTTGCACTCACATGTGTATGGCTATGAAATTCTTTTTTTTTTTCACTTGTTCCCTTTTAATTATGATATTCTTAAAGACAGGGACTGTCTTTTGCCTCTCAAAAATCTACTTTTCCAGCCCTATACCCTCTCCTGACCTCTGATCTTACATCTCCAGCTCTTTCTTAGACATTCCAAAATAGATTTCTTTTTTTTTAATGCTTTATTAACTTCTTATTTACATCATCCATTTTCGCCAGATTTTGAGTTACAAATTTTCTCCCCATTTCTCCCCCACCCACTGCCCCAAAATAGCAGTCCCACAGGATATCCCCTCCTCCAATCTGCTCTCTCCCACATTTTCCCCAGTACCCCTTTCCACTTTTCCAGTGGATCTCTATGCCTCAGTGCCTGCACATCCCATTTCCCAATTACATGTAAGATGGTATTAATAATAGTATAAATATATATATACACACATGTATACATATATATATATATACATATTTTAATATTTGATTTCAAAACTTTCAATTCCAGATTCATTCCCCTCCTTCCCCATCACCCACCCCTACTGAGAAGATATGCAGTTTAGTATAGGTTGCACATGTGTGACTAATGCAAAACAATAACATAGTAGATACATTGTAAAAGACTGATTATACTTCCCTCCCTCCCATCCCACCTCCCACCTGCTCTAGTCTCCACTTTGATCCCATCTATTTTCAAAAGTGAGTGCTTCCGACCTCCCTTCCCCCCAGCCTACCCTGCCTTCTATCATCCCCCATCTCATCCCCTTTTCCCCCTATTCTCCTGGAGGGTGATACCCTATTTAGTGTGTATTTCCCTCCCTCCTCAAGGCAAATTCAATGGGAATAATTTTGACCCATTCCCTTTTGCCTTCCTATTCTTCCCCTCCATTGTAACCATTTTCCCTTGCCTCTTCTGTATGAGATAGTTTACCCCAATCTATCTCTCCCCATCTCCTCTCATTATATTCCTCTCACCTCTTAATTTCACCTTTTAAGTATCATTCCTTCCTGTTAAATTGGTCCTGTGCCTTCTATCTATGTATACCTGTAAACATATATACACACATTCACATATGTATTCATATGTCCATATACCCTCATATATATACATATACATGTGTATATATATATATATATATATATATATATATTTCTAATCCCTTCAACTACTGAGAAAAGTTTCATAAGTTACAATTATTGTTTTTCCACGTAGAAATGTTAATAGTTCAACTTTGATAAGTTCCTTATGATTCCTTTTCCCTGTTTACCTTCTCATTCTTCTCTTGCTTCTTGTATCTGAATGTCAAATTTTCTATTCAACACTGTTTTTTTCAGCAAGAATGCTTGAAAGTCCTCTATTCCACTGAATGACCATAATTTCCCCTGAAACATGATACTCAATTTTGCTGGGTAGGTGATTTCTTGGTTTTAATCCCAGCTTCTTTGCCTTCCGGAATATCATATATCAAGCCCTTCAATCCCTCAGTGTAGAAGCTGCCAGATCCTGGGTTATCCTGATTGTGTTTCCACAATATTCAAATTGTTTCTTCCTGCCTGCTTGTAATATTCTCTCCTTAATCTGGGAATTCTGGAACCTGGCTATAATATTCCTAGGAGTTTTATTTTTGGTATCTTTTTCAGGAGGTGATCGGTGGATTCTTTCAACCTCTATTTTGCCCTCTGGTACTAAAACATCAGGGCAGTTTTCTTTGAGTACTTCCTGGAGGATGATTTCTAGGTTCTTACTTTGGTCATGGCTTTCAGGCAGTCCAATAATTTTTAAATTATCTCTCCTGGATCTATTTTCCAGGTCAGTGGTTTCTCCCATGAGATATTTCACATTGCCTTCTATTCTTTCATTTGTTTGGATCTGTTTAACAGCGTCTTGATTTTTCATAAAGTAATTTGCTTCCATTCGCTCCAATCTAATTCTGAAGCAATGATTCTCCGCATTGAGTTTTTGAGATTCTTTGTCCATCAGGCTAATTTGGCTTTTTAAGGCATTCTTCTCCTCATTGCCTTTTTGGGCCTCCTTTGCCATTTCAGTCAGTCTATTTTTTAAGGTATGATTTTCCTCAGTCAGGCTGTTGACTCTCATTTCATAATTTTTTTTGCATTGTTCTCATTTCTCTTCCCAATTTTTCTTCCACTTCTCTTATTTGGTTTTCAAACTCTTTCTTAAGGTCCTCTATGGCCTGTAACCAGCTTGTATTTTCCTTTGAAGCTTTTGGTGCAGGAGTTCTAACTTCACTGATTTCCTCCTGTTCCATGCTTTGCTCCTTTTTGTCCCCAAAATACCGTGTTTCCCTGATAATAAGACCCATCCGGAAAATAAGCCCTCCCCTTACTGTGTAAGATTCCTCTAAAATAAGCCCTCCCCCGAAAATAAGTCCTATTGAGATTGCTACTGTAGTGAAGGTGATCCCCTGCGCTACAGGCTACATTACGGTACCCTCTGTATGCACCATCCCCCTCCCCCTTCCCCCCCCCCTTGTGAAACGCAAGCTGCGCTCCAAGCTGCATCCAATCACAGCTGCAGCAGTGAGCGTGTCATCCTGTTCTTTGTTGAATTCATTATTGAATAAAGGTACATTTTTTTGTTCACATTTACCTGTTTATTTAAATTGCTGTCAATGTTCATTAAAATAAGCCCTCCCCTGAAAATAAGCCCTAGTGTTTTTCTGTCCAAAAAAAATAATAAGACAGTGTCTTATTATCGGGGAAACACGGTAAGAATGTATTGTTGGAATCTTCTGTCTGCTTTGTTTCCTTTGCCTGCTCATTTTGCCACTCAATTACTTGACTTTTGGGCTTTTTGCCACAGTAGGACTCTGCCACCAGACAGGAGAACTTTGGTCCCAAAAGCTGGGGTTTTCTCAGCTGCCAGATGCCAGAGGAATTAGATGGGTGCCCTCTCTGAGGTCTCCACATGCTCTGGCAAGCTGGACACACACCCCAGGACCTCTACCCTAGACTGCAATCCAGATCCAAGCAGGTTAAAGCAAGAGCTATTATCCCTCAGACTGGTGCTTGGTCCCCCTACACTCTGCAGGCCAAGAGCTAAAGCCGCCATGTGGAGCTGGCTGGCTGTGCCAGAGTCTCCGCAGCTCTTCCCCCTGGGGGGAAAAGCCAGGCACTCCCACTTACTGGTCCCAAAGTCCAGACTGCACTGGCCTCTCACGTTGTCCTTCGCATTTCTGTGTTGATAAATCTGGAAAAGGCCACAGCTGCTGCTCATCTGGAGTCCCTCTGGCCGGAGGCTGGTCAGGCCCACCCTGGGGCTAAAGCCTCAGCTTGGGGCTGGGCTCGGCTCCTGGAGCGCTGTGCTGGATTCCTGCTGGCGTGCTGGACTGTCCTCAGCGGGAGGTTAGCTTCTCTGTATCATTTTCTGGATTCTGCAGCTCCAAAGTTTGTTTAGAGTCCCCTTTTTACATGGATTGGGGAGGGTGGAAGCCAGAGCTGCGGGAAGGTCGTTCTTCTACTACGCCATCTTCGACTATGAAATTCTTAAAAGAGGTTAATAACATTTCCTCCCACTGCCTGAAGATGGAAAGTATCTACATCTTTGTGTGTGTGTGTGTGTGTGTGTGTGTGTGTGTTAATTGTCATAAGGCAAATCTCTAGCTTCTTAAGACTTCATATTTGCTTTGACTCCTAGGGCAGAAGCAATTTGACCCACTCAAAACTTGAAGAGTGAAAAAAATCTCATTCTTTTCTTATTTCTTTGCACCCAAAATGGCTATCTCGTTTAAAAATAACCTGGAAAAAAAACATATATATATATAAATATAAACTTCAATCATGGAAATTATTTTTAGAAAAAAATTATGAAAATAGATTGTGTTTGTTTTCAGGCTTGGTCAGAGAAACAGATTCTAAAGTAAATGATTAATACCATCCTTATCATCATCAATGCTTTTTGATAATCTTATAGGCATGAGACATTTTTCCTTGATTCCTACCCCTAAAAACTTAACTTTTTAAAATGTTTTCAATTTTCATACTGTATTTGATAAGCTTATGCTATATGGAAGGCTCTGTGTTTATTTACCTTGAAAGCATCCCAGTCAAACCAAGTCTGTTTATTTAGTGTTGGTTAACATTTATTACATACTTAGTCACTTTGAGGGAATACTCAGTGACAGTTTTGCCTTGAAAGCTTTAAATTGCAAGTTCACAGCTTTTCTCTTTTTTATAGAACTTTATACATGTTGCTTTTTGTGTTTGTTCAACCTGATTGTTTGTCTGAATGCAAATTTAACTTTTTTCTGGAATATGTTATTATGTATAAAGGGAGTCCCTGTAGTTTTAAAAGCATATAATTACTAAAGAAGACTTGATTTGAAGATGAGTTTACATCCTGTCCTTGCTACTTGTTACCTATGTGACCTTGAACAGATCACCTGGTCTTTGGGCCTTGTCTTCTGTGTCTGTAAAACCATGCCTTTTGTGAGCCCTATATCCTATGAGCCAATTAGTGAATTGATGTTTACTTCCTGGAGTTTTCTTCCACCATACATCTCCATTATAGACTAAACACTGATCACAAATGATAACTTCTTAAAGCATTTTGTTGTGCCTACATTTTCAGTGGATTTCATTTAGTTCCAGGTCTTGTCAAATGTAATGAGTCAAATGTAATTGATCAGTGACTGTGTTCCCAAAACAAAATTAAATGCTATGTTGACTAAATAGAAGACACTATAACCCATGGAACCTGCCCTCAAGGAGTTTACAAACTATGAAGTGAATTGCTTTTTTTCACACCGGACCTTATAACTAGCAACTGGTATGATTAGTAAAAAAAAAAAAAAAACCCTACTTGATAACCTGAATGTCTCTTCTTATCATTTAAATCAGTTTCCTTCTTCTCTCAGTGGAGGTAATGAAGAACAGATGTTCCTATTTGTGGTATGTTCTTATCACTCATTTTTCCCCTAAGTGATAACCAATCAAAATTCACTTAACCTTTCCAAACAATTCCTCACTTCCTATACTTTTATATAGTTTTCATTGCTATTTTATGGATTTGCTTTAGTTTTTCCACAAATTTATTATTCTGTGGAGCCCAAGCATTAAGAAGGTTTTCAGATGTTTGTCAATTACAGTGTTTGTATGTGTGTGTGTGTGTTTAATGTTATGTTGCCAATGTAGCCCAAAATTTTCCTGTATCAGCCTAGCAGAATTCCTGCAGAATAGAAGATCTTAAATATTTGTAAAATAAAATCATTAGTAAGGGCTGAGCAAAATACATGTTTTGAAATTTTACACACACACACACACAAATACACATGCACCTGCACACACAGACACAGACACACACACACACACACACACACACACACATGGAATAGCTAGGCTGCACAGTGGATAGATGGTCAGCTTTGGAGTCAAGAAGACATGAGTTTAAATCAGGGCTCAGATACTTCCTAACAGTGGGCAAGTGACCTTATCTATCTATCTATCTATCTATCTATCTATCTATCTATCTATCTATCTGTCTGTCTGTCTGTCTGTCTGTCTGTCTATCTATCTCTCCACATACACATACATACAAACAGATAAATACAATATATGTAGATATCTATTCTTGCATCTTTAAATCATAGCTTTGTAGAATCATCAAGGCAGTCTCAAGGAAGGATAAGAAATGGCATTTCACAGGCAAGTCAGTGCCATTTTGACTATCCTTTCCATTCACTTAGGGAGATATCACAGGACCCTGAGCCCAAAGTCCTGAGAATAGCAATAGTTCCCAGATTACTGCCCTGCTGCTAGCCCAAACCTCTGTAATTATTATTTTAGGTAGAAACATCTATGGTGAATGGATGCACCACCCTGTCACCATGTCCTTACCCAATCAAACCCCCTGAGTATAGCAGGAACCCCCATATCCACTACTATCCAATAGTGCACTGACCTTACATCCAAGTTTCTGCAGCTACCATCCAGGGAACCTATTATTGTGGTAATAAGACCTGACAACCCATATACCTTCTATAGACCCTGCTTCCTCAGAAGCTAAAAATAGTTAACAAAGATCTGGAAAACAATATTCTTGGCACCAAAATCCTAGCCACTGTCAAAAGGTTTATTGTAAGAAATGGTGATAGACAGACAGACAGATAGACAATTTCCCCCATGAGAATAAGAGCTCCTTGAGTAGGGACTGTTTTGCTTTTCTATCTTTATCCCTAGCACTTTGCTTTAGTATGTTCTTTGCACATAACCATTGATTCATCCACTCATTATAGAAAGTTTAATGCTTCATGATGTATTTTATTTTGAAAGCATTTTGAAAGAAACACTAATGTTTTAAACATTTTATTATGTGAATAACTAGATAGAAACTAAAACTATGACAAGTTTTACTAACTTTCTTCATTATTTTAAACTGTGATGGATTGCTACAGTAACTATTCCCAACTAGGCCTCATGAGATATAGATACACTGCTAGAACTAAAACATTGCTATTTCTGCCACATCTGAAAATAAAAAGTGTTAGAATTTGTATCACAAAATAAGCTTAAAAATTTCGTAAGAGCCACAATAATTTTTCTTGAAACATAAGGGTACCTTCAATCTCATTTATTTTACTTATTTGACTGTTTAATATTTTTTGATATTGTCTTTTTAAAAGTTATCTTCATTTCCCAATGTATCCCTCCTACATTTTGTTCTCAAAGACATTCTGGAAAGAAAGAGAGGAAGGAAGGAAGAAAGTAAAGAAGGAAGGAACAAAGGAGAGGAGGTTGAAGGTCCCAACTTCACCTAGGAGACCCTTTTAATGTTTGTGAGTGACCAGCAAGATACATCATTTTGGGCAGAAGCTACCAAAAAATGTCAAGGGAGATGCATTTTGAGCCTTGGCTGGTACCCAGTCACATTTTGTGGATAGCTTTATTATCTTTCAGGAAAACAAGCAACCAAACAAAACAATAGCCTAATCCATTTTGTGGAGAGAGGGGGTAACTCTGGTAGGTAGTGGTTTTATCACACAAGGGTTTAATTATAATCTTTATTCTGATGACTCAAAATAGCTAGCCCCAGGTGCATATCACATATAACATACTTCATTGCACAGAGCTTTAGTCCCACATCATGTATTGTACCCTTCATACTGAATGTCATGGAGATGTCTCTAAGTCAACATATATAAAATAGGACTCATTCTGTTTACCCCTAAATCTTTCCCTCTTTCAGACTTCACCATATATGTCAAAGACTCCACCATTCTACTAGTCACATACATAACCTTGACATCCTCTACTCCTCATACTCCCTCACCCCACATAGCCAGTCCAGTATGATTGGCAGTGGAATCTCTTGGTCAAAGGGCATGATCGTTTCAGTCACTTTTGTTTTGTACAATTCCAAATTGCTTCCTAGAATGTCTAGATCAATTCATAGCTGCTATAACAGTCCGTTAACGTCCCCACAATTCCACAACATTTCCAACTTTGAGTTTTCATTTTTTTGTCATCTTAACCAATTTACTGGGTATAAGGAAAAAAACATCATAATTATTTTGGTTTTTACTTTGGAGTTATTTGGAACATTTTTCCATATGATTCTCAATAGTTTCAATTGTTATTTAGAGAACTATTTGTTCATTTACTTAAAGGCATTTATCTCTTAGGTGATGTAATTTAGAATAATATATTTATGTTATGTCCTCATATAGCTTGAATATCAGACACTTATCAGAAAAAAAATTGAATGCAAAGTTTTTTTTCTTCTCATTTATCTGTTTCTCTTCTTATCCTAGTTGCATAAGTTGTATACATGTTGAAGCCCTTCAGATTCTTGTAATTGAAATTACCTATTTTATCTTCTATAATTTTAGCTTTCTTTTCATTTTGTTTTTTTTAAAGCAATCAGGCTTAAGTAACTTGCTCAAGGTTACATGGCCAGTTATTTCTGGGTGTGGTGCTAAGTATCTGAGCCCGGATTTGATCCCCAAGTCAATCCCGACACTGGAGCTGGTGCTCTTACTCTCTGAGACACCTGGCCACCCCTAAGCAATTGGGGTTAAATAACTTGCTCAAGGTTACATGGCCAGGTGTTTCTGGGTGGATGCTAAGTGTCTGAGCCCGGATTTGATCCCCAGGTCATCCCGACACTGGAGCCAGTGCTCTTTCTCGCTGTGCTACCTGGCTGCCCCTTAGCTTTCTTTTCAGTAAGAATTTATCCTAGCCATGGTTTTCTTCTAATATGCTACTGGTCTAAATAATTAAAGATCATAATTTTTAACATTCAGATCACATGTCCATTTTGAGTTTATTGTGGTATTATTGCTCTAAACCTCATTTCTTCCAGACAACTTTTCAGCTTCCCTAGCAATTCTTTTCTATCAGGGAGTTCTTAACTACTTGTAGCGGCAAGCACCCCAGCATCCCCAGGGTTTGCTGCCACCACAGGTTCTTAGATCTGCTTTGTTAAAGGAAAGCAACTCAAAATGGGTTAACAAGCTTACTTTAATCAGTCAAATATGTATCCTTTACCTAGTTCAGGGGAAAGAGGTCAGCACCCGGAACTTCCGAATATACAGACAGAATTATCAAGACAACAAGAAACAAGAAACAGATCAAGTAGACAGATTTCCAAACTGTCCAACCATTACATCCAGACCAAACAACATCTGGGTTTCAAAGCCAGGGGGCCCTGGACAACGGCTTCCCAGAGTTTCATCTGATCAAATCACAAAACATTTCTCAAAGTGAGCCCTAAAACAAAGCCTCACATCAGGACTTATATAGCCTTCTCCTGGCTCAGAGAATGTAACAACCTTTTGGACCCACTGGCCAATCAAAAAGCATCTTCTGAAAAACAAGCCTCCTACCCCAGGTTCCAGGTGCACTTTAGCCTAGGGGCAGGGAAGCTCTTCCAAATTTACATTCCCATTACACTAGGGGATTTGGGTTTTCTGTCATTTTGAACACTGAGTTGCTGAATGAATTAAAAACATTTATTAAAGGTATATTATGTGGCAAGCAGTATGCTAACATACAAATACCAAAATGAGACACTCCCTTTCCTCAAGGATTTTCCATTTAAATGAGGGAGAGTGATAGTTTATGAGAAGAGTGATAGCTAGAGAAAGGAGTCATGTTATGGGAAGTCAAAAATATGTTACATGGCACAATAGGGCAGTCCATTAATAGATCATTCCAAAAGCAATGGTAGTGGTGAAATGATAACAGTTTTCAGAGAAAAATAGAGAAGGTATGCATTGGAGGGGGCAGGAGAGTAAATAGAGGCAAAATGCCCTCATTGAAGATGAAACCCAACATCCCTGGGATTAGAAAATTGAATAGCTTATCCTTTTTGTGGCTTGTTCTCTGGTTATCCTTTTGGAGGGTTGGGCAACAAGGGTATAAAATGATCAAGGTGATGAAGATGATTGAGTGAAATTATTTTTTATTCTCCCTTGTCTAATCTGTTCCAGCTATCTACTTTCCCACCCCAAACTCCTATAGACATAGCTAAATATTCTCAAAAAATCATGTGGACCAGGGAATCAATAAAAAAAATAGTGTAGATTAGAATTAATTTCCTTTTGCATCAAGAAAGTAGTATTTAAAATAAATCACAGAAAAGGGAAAGATAAAAAGTAAGGGGTAGAAATAAACTATTTTTCATAATAAACCAAAGTTTAGTTCACGTAATTTGTTGATTAATTATGAATATAAAAACTCACCCACAATCACAATAGGTGCTGTCTTGGTATTTATTTATTTATTTATTTTAAGCAACTTGCTCAAGGTTACACAGCCAGTTATTTCTGGGTGTGGTGCTGAGTATCTGAGCCCAGATTTGATCCCCAGGTCATCCCAACACTGGAGCCAGTGTTCTTACTCGCTGAGCCACCTGGCTGCCCCTAAGCAATTGGGGTTAAGTAACTTGCTCTAGGTTACAAGGCCAGGTTTTTCTGGGTGGGTGCTAAGTGTCTGAGCCCAGGATTCAATCCCCAGGTCATCCCGACACTGGAGCCGGTGCTCTTACTCGCTGTGCTACCTGGCCGCTCCAAAATTTTTTGGGTTTTTTTTTTTTGGAGGGGAGAAGGCTTTGCTTTTTGGATAGCAATTAGTGTTAAGTGACTTGACCAAGGTCACATGGCTAGTTTGTGTCTGAAGCTGCATTTGAGCTCAGGTCCTCCAGACTCCAGGGCCAGTGCTCTATTCGCTGCATCACCTAGCCGCCCCCGCTGTCTTGGTATTTAAATTACTATTGTTTAAAGAAGCTGGTACTACCCTGAATCATAGAACCTTATATCTAGTGGTAAAAACAACAACAACCACATGAGCATCTCAAAACAAACAAAAAAAAATGTACACTAAGTTTTCTAGGCATTCCTCAATTGTATCTGTAGTAGGGAAAACATGTGTGTGTATCCACAGTGGCAAAAAAGCACAAACCCTCTATTCCAGAAGTTCTTAAACTAACTTTATATATTATAAACTGTATTGACAGTTTTCTAAAGCCTCTATACTCTCCTTTGTGTGTGTGTATGTGTGTGCCTTCTGAGAAACATATTTTAACTGCATAAAATAAAATTCATAGGCTTATAAAAGAAATAAATTATATTGAAATATAGTTATCAAAATATTTGGGGGTGGGGAAGACTAATTAACACATCTTAAATTAAGAGCCCCTGATCTAGCCTAACTTTTTTTATTTGGCAGATGAGGAAACTGAGTATCAGGGAGCTTAAGAGACCTGTCCAACATCCTGAGGTTCTTGATAAATATATCAGTTAACACACATTAATATTTATTTAGATACGTAATTATTAAATAAGCCAATTCAATTTGACATTAGGTGCCTAGTTTGCGCATGGTGTTTGCAAAGTTCTGAGGATTCAAAAACACAAAATGATATTGAGGACAGCCTGGTGGTACCCTATCACTTCATCTTCACTGATGGAGCAAAATGAAAATTTGTCAATCAGAGTCTCTGATTTTATCTCGCCTACATGCTATTAGTTAGTAATACACGTTAAAATTAAATAATTAAAATTATCAATAGCACATAATAATTAAAATAAACAATATATAACACATACCATATTTGCAAAAGAGAAATCCAAAGTACTCTTTACATTTGTGAGAAGAGAGATGTTATAATATATGTGTGTGAGTGTGTGTGTGTGTGTGTGTGTGTGTGTGTGTGTGTGTATATTTGTAGTGAAAAGAGTTTTGGATGACTTAGTCTGGAAATCTTGGCTTGAAGCCTAACTTAACTCTTCTCTTTACAGTTTGTATGACTTTGAGCAAGACATTTACCTTCTTAGATCCCGGTTTCCCTATCTATAAAATGAGGGCATTGACTTCAATGATCTACATAGTCCCTTAGAGCTCCTTTTCCTCTGAATTCTATGAGCTTTCAGCTTGGAAGATCAGGGAAGGATTAAAATGATAGATTAGACTTCACAGCCAGGCCTTAAAGTAGCTTTGCAGAACCAACTTTATCTCACTATTATGTCCCTGACTGAAATTTTTAATGAACAATGAATAATAGTGTTTAGTAATAGTCAATTGTCTTCCCATGTAGACAAATGTATCAGTTTAATCTGAAGAAAAGCTGTTAAAATGATCTGTAATTATTTGAAAATGAAAAAATTGCAACAAGGTTATGTTGAAAGGTTAGGTTTCAAAGATTTGATGAATCTACCAAAAAACGAGTGAGTTTTAAACCAATGTACTTTTTGACACATAATCTGTGTGTTCAATGACTTTTTTTCTATAAAAGGGAGGAAGGAGAAGGAAACAAGGACTTATATAAAGTCACCAATGTGCCAGGCACTGCGAGAAATGCTTTACAAATATTATCTCATTTTATCCTTACAATAATCCTGCTAGGAAGGTGCTGATATTATCTCCATAAAGGGAAAGATGCCAATGAGAGGGGACAGGTCATTCAGTCTGACACTTTCATTTTATACATGGAAAAACTAAGGTCCAGGGAGATTAAGAAATTTATTCAAAATTTCACGTGTAGACCAGCTGGGATTCAAACTCAATTCCTTTGACTTCAGGTCTAACATTCTTTCCACCACATTTTAAGCCAAGATCAAATCTATTTCAGAATTATAAACATTTACCCAGCTGAGGACTCAGCAATAAGAAGGTATAGATTTGATATATTTGTACTATACCAATACTCAACCTTATTACTTTGTAAACAAAACAACAACAACATTCTGTTAGTATTGATTTATTCTTCTAGCTAAACAGACAGAGTAACATGAATTGGAAGGTGATGATCTCCTTTTCAGAGAGTGGTCAAGAACATTGCTCTGCTCTTTCCTCTCAATGGAGGGAAATAAAGATTTACAACTATTGATGAATCTTTTTTACTCATTTATAGTATTTATACTCATTTACAGCCTACATAGTCACTTTTAGTTACCTTTGCTATGTTTTGAATTTTTTGAAACCACTGGGAAATTATACAACTACATAGGTCAAAATAGATCTTTTATAAGACTGCTATTTTGTGGAGATATGTGCGTGTATATATATATATATATATATATATATATATATATATATATATATATTTAGGTTGTATACATGTATACATATACATACATAAATCTATATGCATGGGAATATAGATCTATTCAGATATAGATATGTTCAAATACATCTGATGTAAATTATAATCATGCAGAACACATACCCATGCTATGCCTGCCAGTCAGCTATAATCCATGTTTTCCCACAAGATTGCCACAGAAAATCCACCCATTATGCCAGGAGACTTCTAGATATTCTTTTGTTACCATGAATATACTAATGAAGTCCTAAGGAAATCCATCAAATATCCTTCACTCTCGACATGTGTCTAAAATGTCTTTTTTTTAAACCATGAATTTCTTTGACAGAACTACTTATACTACTTATCTTGCATAAATTCTCGTTTGTAATATTTTTCATCCTACTCATAACCACTATATGCTGCTCCTTTGCATGTTTGATAATACATATTTTCAGTTTTTTAGAAGTTATTGTGTTCAAACCATATATATATATATATATACACACATACATATATGCATACACACATATGTGCAGTGTCTACTCTGAAGCTGTTCTCCCAAACCCCACTCTAAATGACATGTTCCTAAAGTTTGGTTAGCTACTTGATACTGCAGGGATCTTGGGAACCACTGGGTAACTGGACTTGTTTTTTCTAATCCTATAGCTCACGACACCCCCTCCCAATTATATATTTCCTTCATCATCACAAACCAGAATTCATTAGATTTTAGGAATTATTACTTACTAACACAGTACACATAATTGTTTCCCCACTTTAGGGTTCTACTTTCCCTCAAGTATATATGGGGGTACAAGGAGACAATCTACAACTCTTGGTTAATTCCTTTTCCCCTACCACTGGAGGCCTCAATTTTTTTTTTCTCAGCTATTATAGCTTTAAGTTTGATGTGGAATTGTGAAACTTCTTTTCTTATAATGTCTAGTTTGTTCACAGCTCCCAATATTGACACTGTCTGCACTCACTGCTCTTTCTTGGATGCTGATGAGAAGTCCAAATCCTCCAAACCTCCAAAGATCAAAAGGTCATGCTCCAGTCCTTAACCTCTCTGATGATCTCCAGATTACCATCTCCAACTACCTATTATATATCTCAAATGCATATTCCATAAACATATTAAATTCAACATGTCCAAAATGTAACTTATTTTCATTGTCCTTAACTTCCCCTCTTATCACTCTCCTGTTACTGTCAAGGATACCACCATCATTCTAGTTATCTAAGCTTACAACCTAGATATCATCCTTGATTCATCACTCTCTTTCAACCCCCATATCCAGTGTGTTTCCAAGACCTGCTAATTTCACCTTTATAACTTCTCCCATATATGCCCCCTCCCCTCCTCTGACCTTGCCATTATCCTTGTTCAGGACCTCATACCTGCTACCTGGACTATGACAAAAACTTCCTGATTGTTTTCCCTTTCTTGAATCTCCCTCCACTACAATCAACTTCCATTTAGCTGTCAAATTCATCTACCTAACTTTTAGGTCTTGCCTTGTCACCCTTCCCTACATTCAGTTAACTCCAATGACTTTCTAGAATAAAATATAAATCCTCCATTCACATAAGATTCACTCCAAATTCACATATTTGGCCTGAGACACTAGCTGTGTGACTTTTGGCAAGTCATTTAGTTTCTTTGTACTTCATAGCAAGTGCTTAATAAATGCTTGTTTCCTTCTCTCTCCCCCCTCCTCTGTTTGCTATTTAAAGTTCTTTACAATCTGGCTCTCTTCTACCTTTCCATTCTTCCTATACTCTATCCCCCCCAACACCCACACATACATACACATACTCTTCAGTGCAATGAAAATGGTTTTCATAATACTCCTACCACAAGGCACTCCATCTTTTTATTCTCAGTATTTCAACTGTATGTTCCCCTGCCTGAAACATTCTCCCTCCTCATCTCTACTTCCTGATTTCCTTGACTTCCTTTAAACTCAGAAAGAAAGAAAAAAAAATTCTATAAGAGGTATTTTTCAAATCCTTTTCTTTTTTTTTTTTTTAAGCAGTTGGGGTTAAGTAACTTGCTCAAGCTTACACAGCCAGTTATTTCTGGGTGTGGTGCTAAGTATTTGAGCCTGGATTCGATCTCAGGTCATCCTGACACTGGGGCCAGTGCTCTTACTCACTGTGCTACCTGGCCACCCCTATCCTTTTCATTTTTTTTTTAAAGTAATCAGGGTTAAGTAACTTGCTCAAGGTTACACGGCCAGTTATTTCTGGGTGTGGTGCTGAGTGTCTGAGCCCGGGATTCAGTCTCCAGGTCGTCCCAACACTGGAGCCGGTGCTCTTACTCGCTGAGCCACCTGGCCGCCCCTAAGCAATTGGGGTTAAGTAACTTGCTCAAGGTTACAAGGTCAGGTGTTTCTGGGTGGGCGCTAAGTGTCTGAGCCCGGGATTCGATCTCCAGGTTGTTCTGACACTGGAGCCGGTGCTCCTACTGGCTCTGTGCTACCTGGCCGCCCCTATCCTTTTCATTTTTAATACTTCACTCTATTGATGACCTACAATTTATCTTTTGTAAATGTTTTCTATCCCATTAGACTGTGAGCTCCTTTAGAAAAGGTACTAGCTTTTGTCTTTCTTTGCTTTTCTTTGTTTTCCCAGGAACTGATACATATTAGGTACTTAATACATATTTATTGACTAACTGGTCAAGGGGAGGAATGAAACTGAGTCTTTTCTTGCCCTTCCCCAAGTACTTTTATCTCAGAATCTTATTGAGAATTGTTCTTTCCTTGTTCCTGTCATTGGAAATACTGTTGTTACAAAATAGTTTGCTGTTTTATAGATGACCCATAGGTTTGACAAGGATACATTAGCTTAGTGCTTTTGATTGATTAAATTAATCCAGATGTTCTCAATGGATAAAGGTGTTAGAACTAGAGTCTGTTATTAGTTACTTAAAATGAGGTGGAGTAATGGATTGATTCAATCAGTCCCAAAACTTACACATATGTATATATACCTACATGATGGTATACTGTATTGGTAGATGTTTGTGGAAATCCAGTTAGATCCACTAATTAGAGTAAAAGAAAGTTGTTATAGCATTTTACAGATTTTACCATGCTACATTTTTTTCTTTTCTAATTTACCACATTCCAATTTTAAGGAAGTCACTTAATCACTTGATTTATGACAATTCTCTTATGTTCAAGTACATTGCAAAAGTATTGATTGAAAGGGGGACAAAAGTTTGACTCTCATGAGAAACAACTCTAGCTAACTCAGTTTGACTTGGAAGAATAGTGGTTGAGAACAAAATTGATAAAAGAGGAAGGAGAAATGAGTGAGGCAGTACATTCATCACTAAGGAAATTTTTTGAGTTTAGGAAGAAGTCATGATAGGGTTGGGCAAAACTGTGGAGAATGATGATGTGTGCTATTTTCAAAGTCTTTTCCATTGGCTATGATAATAAAATGGAAATGTGCAGAGGTCAGCCTAACTTCTCTGAAATTAGAAAGGCAGTTCACTTTATATATATATGTATATATATATGTATACATACATATATATGTATGTGTGTATACATATATATTTATATGAGAGACATATAGATATCTATATGCAATGTTCCTAGTCATTTACAAAATAAACATGATTCAAGTTTTTTTTTTTTCTATTTTTAAAATCACAAAGTCATGCCTGGATGAATTGTGAGCTTTTCTTGCTTCTCTCATTTTTTCCTTGTCAAAGGAGAGTTTATCTTCTGGGCCTATATATCCATTTACAGGTATTATCAGTCATCTGGTATTAGTTCTAGGAAATATATCATTAGGACAGATTTCAAATAATTATTTTCTAAAACTGACTTTCTCTTCCCACCATTATTAAATAACTATAGGAACTACACCAAGATAGGGGTTACTTGTCGTATTCTAGTCATGGGAGTTAATATTATCATAGCCTTTTATTTTTAAAGCACACCTGTTACAACATTAATTTTCACAAATGTCACAAACCCCTCAGACTCTATAAATATTTTATTAATATTTATTTTCTAAAGGTTGAATAACTTCTAGAGTGTTGGAAAAAAATTAGGCAGTGTAATGATATAATGTAGTGGTGATATAGCTAGGAAAAGGAACCTGTCCTGGAATACAGGAAACAGCGAAAAGACAGATGGGGCAATCTGAGCAGAGCATTGACAAGAGTTGGCTGGGGCCAACTGGCACTGCACCTGTTTACTTGGAGAGAGATTAATGTAGGGGAACAAGCTCAACACTGTTATCATCTTCCTGCATTTCAGACAACAACAAAAAAAGATGTTTTATCATATTAATTGTTACTTTGTCTTGGCAATATAATGAAGTTTCAGCTTCTTCCAATTTGCAACATGTATTTTACTCTTTTTTTTTTTTTGCTCATGGCACATTGTCTTTGAAAACTCTATCTAATTTACATAATTTAGAATATGATATTTTTGGTACAGAGCTCTGTATTTCTTAACTACATCCTCACTTCATTGGGCTGGAATGATAGAGGGAATTCTGCTGTTTTTCATTCCAGATCTGTTGATTAAAGTACAATGTTGTCTAAAAAATGCTCACTTATTTTTTTTTAATCAGCGTCTCCTAGATTACCCAAGATCTTTTTTATACTTCAATAATTGTAGACAAAGATTGGTTTTATAGGTAATTGAATAAAATTTACCACTAACTGATACAAAAGCCCATATTGGAAAAATCAATTCCCCTTCCCCATTAATAAAAAATGAATACAAAAACAAAGAGACAAATAAGAGGGAAAGCTCCAAGGTTTAACAAATTATTTTCTACAAAAAATTTTATTTTTTATAAATTCTGAATTTGATGAACATCAAAAAGAAAATATTCCCATAACCAAAACAGTACATAAGCATTTTAATTAAAAACCTGTATATCTATTGCTTCAGCTTGCTATTTTAAGAGTACAAATATGTGACTTTCAAAGCTGTCTTTGCTTGCCTGTGTTTCCTTCTGAACATCTTTCTATTCTCTTTTAAGAATTTTTCAAAATGCTTTGGTGACCTGCCTTTCTATTATCATTATTGTTGTTGTTATTTGACAACTCCCTGCCATCCCCCAAATTAAAATATAATAAAAACAAAATTATTTTTAAAAAAAGCAGTCAAGCAAAACAAAGCCACTCATTCATAATGTTCAAAACTACCTATCTCATATTGTAACTTAAATGCATCACCCTTCTCTCATTTGTGAGTAGAAATGGGAAGGATAGCATATTTTACATAATGAAATCAAAGACTTATGAAGGGGTAGGGAGTGGGACAAATGAATTAAATTGTCTTAATGTTCAGTTTTAATGTTCTTTAACACATTTTCATTTTTTAAAAGTGCATACTTACATATAGAAAGAGAATTGTTGAAGCTATTTGTTAACTTTTGAACAAATATTGAATTTGAAAAGTAGTTTGAAAAGCATTACTAAATTGAAAACACATTGTATTTGTGAAATTATTTGACAATTTAATAATCTGAATTCTTAATGTCAATGTAAAACCATAAAAGCTTACTTGAAACTAAAGCTGAGGGAATTGGGTAGTACATTATGTGAATTTTTCTAGCAAAATATATATTTTTGAAATGCAAACTAGAATAATGTGATAATATAAAATAACTAGATTTCTGACATGTAAGACATGAATTTGGGGAAATTTTATTAAGAACTGTGAAAGATAAACATACCTCCTACAGGATGAGGAATATTCATCTTTAAACTTACTGATCAAATTGAACTGAGTTTTATCTCTGAAATTGTAAAATAAAATTGACAACCTGTGACTATGGTATATAGTAAAGAAACAGAACAAACTATATTGCTTATTAATGGGTTGTGAGTTACTACTCTTTCATTTGGGGGAAAGAATTTTGTTCAAAATACATATTGAAAAAACGGGTCATCTATGATAAAATGACTGACGTGGGGAAATCATTATCGATGACAAGGATTTAACATGGCACATTTTTAAGCTTCTACTTAAGAATATTTTACAAGAATAACTAAGCAGAGAAGATGTCAAATATGAAAGTGTATAATGCCCTAAGGGTTCAGGATCTCTATTTGTGTTAAGGTTCCTTATAAATAATTCTACTTTGGGATATAAGTCTAAGAAGAGAGCTGATAGGTTTTCTGGTATACAAGTTTTAAATGAGTCTCTTTAATATTGAAGTTACCCTCAGGACACCAAATGCATTCATTACAAAGAAATGAAATATGAAAATAAGTGAAATATTCCAAGTAGCTCTGATCATTGCATATTAGTCATCAAGTCTAGCTTACTTTTTCTTGGATTGTGTTAATAATGACTTGGTACACAGTGAAAATCACCTGAGGCACATCTCTTAGGATTATGAGGGAGAAAGAAAAAAAAACCCCAACCTCCTAGTGAGAGCTTTTCTAGTGTATACCAAGCAGTTAATCTAACAGGAAGAAAACTGATTTAAAATGAGCTACAAGTACTAAGAGGTTTTTATGCCCACTGGGAAACACCCCAGGAATAAGAAGTGAATCATAAGGTAGAGAGTACTTCAGAGGTACTTATTTCTCCCAAATAATGATATTTTTTTTCTGAAAATTATATGATTAGGATGGCTCGTCCTTTGAGGCATTCTGTTGGCATCAAAACCTTCAATAGCTTTATCAAAATACTTCACTTACAGAATATCCTAGAAGCTGTGCCATATGTCCTTGGGTTTCGAGTTCAGATCTACATTAAACCAGTAATTTTTAAGGTAACCAACACTGACTGTTTTGGGATTCATGGATATCACTGAGTCAATTTCATGAAAACATAAAGTGAAAAAAGGCTCTTGTAGCACCAGCTCCTTTTCATTACCATGAACATTGCATATAAATATAAAGAGTTAAATTTTCTAGAATGAAGTTTGCAAGGCATTTTGAAGTGAAGCACATAGACCTGGAAGATAATTTAGAGGAAAGCACACAAAACCAGGAGTGAGGATGTGGGATTCCATTACCAGGCACTGCCACTAACTCACTGTGACTTTGGGGAACGTGTTTAGCTTTTCTCAGTTTCCTCATCTATAGAATGAAAGGGTGGGAGATTTTGTGTGCTGTTGAAAGAGTGCTGAACTTGGGGTTGCAATCTTTGCTGACCTAAATCTGAAACTTTGCTCTGCTATTTACTGTCTTTATGACTTTTAAGAACAAGTCAATTAGATTTTCTGGGTCCAGGATTCCTTATCTATAAAATGAGGAAGTTGTACTCAATGACCACTTAGCTCCTTTTCTGTTCTGAATTTATTATCCTATTTCTAAAATCCCCTTCTGTTTTGTGAGGCATTTGGGGTTAAATGGCTTGCCCGGGTCACACAGTTAATAAATGTCAGATGTCTGACGTAAAATTTGAACTCAGTTCCTCCTGACTCAGGGTCAGTGCTCTATGCTGCCCCATGGGGCTGCTCCTCCCTTCTGTTTTAACATTCTGACTTCTGAAGTTTTAACCAACATTCTGGTGTTTCTTAAAAAAACTTGTATATCTTGCTTTCTTAAGTGATGTGGAATCAACATTAAATAATCTATGTTACTTTTTCCTTCCATTCCCTCACACAATGTGAAATGGGGAAACAAAGTAGAGCATCCATTATGCAAAATAAAGGAAATGTTTTCTGTTGAGTAACAAAACCTTAAGTATGATTCCTAATGAACATAGGAGAATGAAGCATCTCTGTGATAGAACGTTCTCTTTTCTTCTCTCCACCTACATAACCACTTTTTAAGGCTCAAATCAAATCTTATCTCCTCCATGAAACCTTTTTCCAAATACTCCATTCTCACTTGTAGTCTTTTTCTATGAATTTCTGTTGTAACCATAGCTAATATATATATATATATATATGTGTGTGTGTGTGTGTGTGTGTGTGTGTGTGTGTATGTATATAATTTATATGTATATAAATAATGTGTGTATATTATGTAATGCCATTTCATATGTGATATTCCTTTCTCCTCAGCTAGGTTGTGTATGTCTTGAGTACAGGGAAAGAGGAAAAAATGCATTACTTTAATATACCAGTGATTCATTGACCTCATTAATATTAAGATTCCCTTCAGTACTTCCAGTGTGATCTAGTAGGAACCCATCTGTACCCTCTCATTCTGTGCAATTTTGGTCCATGTCTATAATTTTTTCAAAAATGATCTAATTTACTAGACATCTTTCCTTTGATCTTTACAAATTTCATAGTAATCTTAAATTGAATTTATCTGCTTGCTCTTCACTGCCTCTTCTTCTTGCCTGGATCTTTATCACTTTTTTAACATTTTTTTTGCCTTTTTTTGGAGGGCAATTGTGGTAAAGTGACTTGCCCAAGGTCACAAGACTGGTTTTTCTGTTAAGTGTCTGAGGTCACATTTGAACTCAAGTCCTCCTTACTCCAGGGCCAGTGCTCTATTCACTGTGACACCTAGCTGCCCTCTTTATCACTTTTTAAAAATCTTATTTTTTTTAAATTATGGAATAAAACAAGCAACATAACTTGATATTCCTTTCAAACATACAACAAAATTAACATTTTTTTTCTTTTTTTCTTCCTCCCCTCCTCCTCCCAGAGATGGCTATCCTTAGACACAAATAAAATTTGGTTCTTAAATTCATTTCTTTTAATACCATTTTATGATCAACTCTTTCAAGAGGAAATTTGTTTTACTTTTCCAATTCTATGATGAGAAAGTAAATTCTACTTCCTAGGGTTGTTGTGAAATACAAATAAGAAAATATATGTAAAGTACTTGTACCCCTTAAAGTACTATATATAAATGCTAGCTGTTACTGAGAGAGGTACTCTCTATATCTCTCTAAGGTCCCAGTATTTTTTCTTCCTCTACCTAATTGTTTACTTTGTTTAATTGTTTAATTGTTTAAGGTTAACATATTTCATCACCAAACTCTTTATGTGTATGTAAATTTATATATGTGTTCATTTATCCTTTGTCTTGGTCAAATAAAAGTGAAGGCATTAAAATTTTGTTTTACCCTCCACTTTCTCTATGTTTATATAGTCTTCTTCTGTGCTATGCTATTATTATTAATAGCAAATTCTTCTCCCTTCCATATTTCTTTATTAGAGGTAGGCAGAGCAGTGTAGGAACTTTATTCAACTATCTTGTTGTTTTAGATTCTCTGCTCTACCCACCAGTATTCTGTTCCTGCTTGGTAGCAGCAAGTCAGTGGAGAATAGGAGAAAGTGAATGGTGGTTGTTCAGAGATATTTTAGTCATCAGCATTTTGGCAAAAATATCTCCTAAGTCTAACTATTGTATGTCGTATCCTAAGACTGTTCATTTGATTATAAAATTAAACTGAAAAAGAGAATATGAACTAAAAACAGAATGAGAAACTATAGTACAGGTGTGACATGATGGGAGATGGCACCATTTCAGAGAGTAAGAAATAAATTACAATATCATCACTAATCCTTTTAGGTGAATTAGAAGGAAGAAAGAAATGTTCTTCTACAACACTGTTCAGTGAATTCAAACCTGGATTTGAAGGCACTCTTGAGTGTTGCCATTTTTCTCAGTGGATGTCACAAAATTATCAAAAAAAATGATTGTAGTTTTTTGTTTGTTTTTGATAAGGCATTCAGAGTAAAGTGAATTGCCCAGGGTCATACTGCTGCTAAGTGTCTGAGACTGAATTTGAACTCTGGTCTTCCTGACCCCAAGGCTGCTGTTCTATCCATTGTACTACATAGCTGCCTCTGTAATTCTTTTTTCTTAAGTGATAACAGTGCATTTTTGGTGGAATGAGGGGAATATCATGAAATCAAATAATGAAAGCATTTCACAATTCCAAAAAATGTTTCAAATCATGTCTTTTTTTCTTTATTGTCTTTTTCTATATGAAATACAATGGGGAAAATGAAATATGTTTCAATATCATTTAAGCATATTATATACTGTTAAGATCTTTTTAGATCAAAACTTTGAAAAAAACATCGACCATTAAATAAAGGGTTTGTGATAACCAATCTCAACCAATATATATTTTCTGAGCTACTACTCTATACTTAGAACTCTGCTAGTTCTTGTGGGAGATACACACAAAAAAAGTGTATCACAGCCTTTGCTTTGAAAAATTATCTAAATTGAAAACTAATGTGTAAGCAAAGAAATGTCATGTTGCTTTTATGTATCAAATTATTTTATCCATTAAATAAAAGAGACATAGAGAAAGACCTCCAACACATTGAGCAATGTGTTCAAGTGTAGCAGTATGGTATGTGTGAATAGGTTGTGATGTGTACATTTCAAGGAGAGGTTCTAAATAAGTGATATCCCAGATCTGTTAATATGCAAGTATGTTGAAAAGGAAAATTATCTCTTTAAAAGGTCATACTATTAGCAGATTGGGCAACTAGGTAACACAGTGAATAGAGTGCTGAACCCAGAGTCAAGGGAGACTCATCTTCTTCAGTTCAAATCTGGCCTCAAACACATACTAGCTGTGTAACTCTGGACAAGGCACTTCACCATGCTTACCTCAGTTTCTTCATATGTAAAATGAACTGAAGAAGGAAATGGCAAACTACTCCAACACTTTGCCAGTATCTAAACCCTAAATGGGATCACAGAGAATTGAACATGACTGAAAAATGACTGAACAGCGACAACTAATCACATATTGCTCAGATTTTCAATCTTGAAACCAATCATTCAAAAGATGCAGTACTGTATCATTCATAGTGATCTGACCTCAGAGATAGGAAAACCGGGGTTCATACATACTACCTCATACATACTGGGTGGGTGAATTTGAGCAAGTCATTTGTAACTTTTCAGGGTCATAAGAAAATCAAGATTTTATATTGCAAAGGTATAATATTCAATGGTAAAAGAAATGACTCATCAGAAACTTCCTACACTGATAAAATCACAGATATCTGACAAAAAAAAAATCAAGGGGCAATATTGTGGATTGGAAATTGTGTATTCTTCAAAGAAAAATAGTTTTAGTACCATTTCTGCAACTTAATGGCTATGTGACATATGTTATGTCACTTATCTATTCTGGGCCCCAACTTAATCATCTGTAAAATGAGGGATAGGGCAAGATATCTGAAGGATATACTAATGGTGGAGTTGTGAACTGGCCCAGCCATTGTGGAGAGCAATTTGCAACTATACCCAAAGGTCTCTAAAATCATGCATGCTCTTTTAACTAGTAATATATACTACTACTAGATCTGCATCCCCAAAAAGGTAAAAGGAAAAGGATCTATATGTACAACAATTTTATAGCCCTCATTTTTTGTGATGGCAAAAAAAAAAATAGACATTGAGGGCTATTCATCAATTGCGGATGGCTTAACAACTTATAGCATATGTTTGTGATGTAGTAATATTATGCTATGTGAAATGACATAGGAATGGTTTCAGAAAAAAAAAACATGAGAAGATCTAAATGAACTGATACAAATGGAAGCAAGCAGAAAGATCTTTTTACACAGTAACAACAGTATTCTAATCATTATCCAAGGTGAAAGATTTAAGATCAATGCAATGATCCCAGACAGTTTCAAAGGATTCATGATAAAAAAAAATGCTATCCTTCTCCAGAAGAGAATTTATGAACTCTGAGCACAAATTGAAATATAATTTTCTCATTGTCTTTATTTTTCTTGATTTTTATTGTGACATGGTTGATATGGAAAGGTGTTTTATATGATTTCACATATATAATTGATACCATATTGCTTGCCTTCTCAGTTTATAGGGGAAGTTTAGGAGGGAAGGAGGAATTTTAGAACTTAATTTTTTAAAAACAATGTTAAAAAAACAAAAATTTTAAAAAGGATTTTTGAAGTCCCTTTCAATTCTGTTATCCTATGAGTAAGTGCATTGTTTCTCTGAAACATCTTCCCTGGAGGGCAAGTTTATGCTCAGTTTGAAAATCTTCAAATTAGGAACCCAATGACACATTATGTGAGTTCTGTTAACATGTCCTCAGGTAAATTCAAATGTTTCACCCTAAGGCTGGCTTGTGAGTGTTGAGGTTTTTGGATGTGGTAACTCATGATCACTGTCTTTCATGGAGGGCAGATTATCCATGTTGATTGAGGGAATTGCCACACTGATGTATGAGATACTTGAATTTCTTTAAAGAGATGTTTCATTTTATTTTGGAATCCACATACTGAAAGAGTGAGATTTGTTTTACTTTTCATTTATCATTCTTCACTATTTTTGATTGTAAGGGGAATGAAATAAAAACATATGAAATGGAAATTCAATTACTGGCATACACAAAGATAAAGCCAATAAAAGATTAATAGAAATCTTTCAAACATTTTAAAGAATAGAGCTATCTTTCCCCATCCTTTTAAAAAGAAACTTCCCATTTAAGATATATCTTTTTTTTTCTTCTCCAATTAGGCAGAAAGCCAGATTCTAATCTCACCTGTGCTTAGCAAAACCTAGCCTTAGGAAAATGATGAATTTTCCCCCAAAGAAATTCAGTTTGTGCAGATGAAAAGCTCCCTTTTGTTTTGGGTTGAGGTAGCAATTGAATTTTCCCTGTAGGTGTTGCATATGTTGACTGTGGGTTAAACATGGTTCAATGTATTTGTACATGTTGAAACTCCAGGCAAAACTAAAATTGTGTTTTTCAGAGATACTGGGATTAGCTTGTTTATCATTTTATAAAAAGAGACAATTACATTCATGAACTCTAGAAGGATTTTTGTTTAAATGAGGAACACGATACTTCATTGTGTAAACTCAATGCACATACTTCAGTGCTTTTTTAGTGATTTAGATAGCAATCTATTCATGTCTTCTTATTATGTATGATATTTTATGCCATCATTTGTAATATGGAAATTCATGATATCACTCTCCACTAGACACCCATGCTTCTTTCCATTTCCCTTTGGATCACATGCAACTTTAATTCTTTGAAGGCTATAGTGTTTTCAGATTAAAAGCCACACATTTGCACTAAAATGTGTTGAAATAATGGATTTTTGTGTCAAGGAGAAGCCTGAGATCAATAAAAGGAACGCACTATCTCAAATTATACCCAACCTACTTTTATCCTATTCAACTCTGGACTCAGCTTATCATCATCCATCTGCAGTTTTGGACCAATATCTGAAAAAAAAAAATAGATTAACTCAATTCACTGTCCATCAAAATGGCTGTTATAATTTGGGCAGTAGGCATTTTTTATCCATTTGTTTTTGGGTTTTATTTTTGTTCATTTTACTGTGTCACTTGTTTGTCTGATCTCTTTTGAATGGTCACACATCTAATTGAGCAGAATCTGTGATATGTTACTTGATGCAATCTGCATAAAATAGATGTGGTTGTAAGAATTCACTATCTATTGGGAATTTTTAATTTGGATTTTTACATAGCATATCTTCCCTCAGAATGTTAAAATCTAGCTTCTAAATTCAGTGCAACTTAGAAGTTTTAAGGGAGATAGTGTTTTGCAGTGAAAAGATCTCTGTGTCTAGAGGTAGAGGGCCTGAATTCAAATCTTACCTCAGTGGAGTGTCCTTTGTTAAATGACTTTTGTTAAGTAACTTAATTTTTCTGGCCTTCATTGTCATTATCTGTAAAATAAATGGGTTGGAACTGATGACCTGTGAATACTCCTTCAGCTCTAGGTCCATGATTCTTTGATCCCTCTGTGCAAATAAAAAAGAAAAAAAAAGAATAAATACAACAACAAAAATACTCAAGACGTGGACAATAGATAAAAGATGATGAAGTAACCACTGGTATGCATAAAACTTCATAAAATAAAAGCTCACATTTATATAGAGATTGACAGTGAAACAGTCTTTCCTCATAGTCACCTGTAACATGTGTAGTAAAACTATTCTTATCCCCATATTATGGATGATGAAAGTGAGGCTTCGAAAGGTTAAATATCTTACTTATGGTCCCATATGTGTAATTGGAAGTGCTGGGACCACAGTATAGGTCTTCTGACATATAATATTCTTTCCATTTATAGCTTGATGCTTCAACTACACATTATTACCAGAAAATGATTATCATTTTAATAGTAACAACACATGTCAGACTTTTATGAATATCAGAATATTTCAGTTAGTGGATACAGTTCAGGTAGATACATACTTTGAGGACTTAAAACTCTTTCCATGTCTCTGTTTATGTGTAGAGAAAAAATTATATTGAAATAAAAATCTCATGCAAATGAATCCATAATGTAACTACAACCAAAATATATGGAATAATGGATCTAGGAATGACCTTGCAAAAAAAAAATATATATATATATATATATCCATTCCCTTACAACAATTAATGAAAGAAAAATGCTAATAAAATATTTTACTTTGCAGTAAAATGTGCTTGCTTTTAGCAGGCTAACATATTTCTATTCAATTTCCATTTTGGTAACAAAGGCCCAGAGAAGCTATGGTTTGCTCAAGGTCACCAAATCAATAAGTAAAGAAATTAAATCTATAATCCAAACCACCTATCTCAAAACACAGAGCTCTTCCCAGTACACTTTTCTGGCATTTAACTATACTAGGAATTTTAACCACATATCAAATCCTGTTCCCTATGTACATGGTGTTAATATAGTTCAACTTTCTTACTACAATACAAAAAAACTCCTATTGAAAGTGTTAACCCAGAGATCAGTGTTATCAGAAAGTTGTACTATAGTGCAATTGACATTTTCTCAGCTAATGCATTCAACTCCATGAAGGAAAGAGAAAATATGTGGGCACTGTGTTTTGGTCCTGGAGATCACTACTTCTATAATTAGTTTATTTCATCCAGGTTTAGGGTGCTTATTACTCTGAATGATAGAAGATGACTTTTTTTTTATTTATGTAATGAAATAAGCATTTCCATGACATGGTATAATAGAAAAGATGATTACACATGCAACTACAAATATATTGTATACAACCTATTATTCTTTTTAAATATAAAATATGGTTATCATGTACATTTCTTTTTTTTTCTTTTTTTTCTCTCCCCCCATGCCCTAGAGATAGCTACCATTAGACACAAATATGTGTGTCTGTATGTAAAGTCATCCTATACATATTTCTAATCAGTGATTGTTAATTGGACCACATACTTGATGATGGCAGCAATTACTAGTTCAGAGGATTTATAATTGCCAACTCTCCATTAGACCAAAGGCACTGATGATTATTTCTTCTTTTAAAACATAATTTTACTATGTCATGAAAATTCTTGTTTTATTCCATAAATTAAAAATAAAATTGAAAAAACCCTAAGATCCACATATTTTATTTAAATATTGTTTTCATTTCAAACTATATCTCTCCGTTCTTTCTTGCCCATTGAATCAACTTTGAAACAAAGAATGTAAAAATAAAGATAAAAAATGAATGTTGCAAAATAAATGGCTATATAAGTCACATCTAACAGTCTATGTAACATTTCACACCCACAGTCCCCCAACTCTGTAAACAATTGAGGATGAGGGGAATATATTTTATCAATATGTCTCCAAATTGATCATTATAATTACAAGGCATTATTTTCTTCCATTTATATTGTTATTGCCATATACATTTCTTCCATATACATTGTTATATATGTATATATAACATATATATGTGTGTGTGTGTGTGAGAGAGAGATATTTGTATATGTATACACACATTTCTGGTTCTGTTTATTTCATTCCTCATCAGGTCCTACATGTCTTATCATGCATCTCTTCAGAGTGATTCTTTCTTTCTTTTTTTTTTAAGCAATCATGGTTAAGTAACTTGCTCAAGGTTACAAGGCCAGTTATTTTGTGTAGGTGTTAAGTATCTGAGCCTGGAACCGATCCCTGGTCTCCCTACTCTGGGGCCAGCTCTCTTACTCACTGCGCCACCTGGCTACCTCCAGAGTGATTATTTCTTATAGCAAAATTATAATTCCATTCAGGGTATGGCAAATTGTTCAAGTACTCACCAATATGTTGTTCCCAGTTCTTTGCTACCATTTATGAATATTGACATTTATTTCTGTGAAAGCTTTGATTAAAAAAAAAACATGATATTAATTTCTCTTTATTTCTTATTGGCGATTTGTGGTTTCCATTACTGGAGATAGGGAAATCCCAAGAGTGAGCTGTTAAAAGTTTAACAGCTGAATCTCTGAGCACAAATGTCTATGTGTGTACCTATTCATGTATTTATACATGTATGTATATATCAGTGTAGCTAGGGGTTGCATTGAATAGAGTGCTGGGTCTGGAGTCAAGAAGGCCTGAATTCAAATGTGGCCTCAGACCCTTACTAGTTGTGTGACTCTGCACAAGTCATTTAATCCTGTTTGCCTCAGTTTCCTCATCTTTAGATGTCAAACCACTCCAGTAACTTTGCAAAGAAAACCCAAAATGGGGTCACAAAGAGTTGGACATGACTGAGATGACTAAACAACAAATGTATATGTTAACATATACATATGCATGTACATTTATGTATATAAATATTTCATAATTTATTTTAAATTATTAGCACTCTCTCCATTACTTTATTATGTATAGAGAAGCAAGAAAAAAAAATAAATCAAGCCCTGATTTGTAGCATTCAACAATATCTTTGACATAATTGTATTGATAATTCAACATTTAAGTCTTGAAATTTGGTATGAACTGACTTCAGTGTATTACTGCATATCTCCTTTGCTTTCAGTTTCATAAATCTAACCATATTTTTTTTTGTACTCTGAAATTTCACTGTACATGCACATAGATTCTGAGGTAATAAATATTAAAAAGAATTATGTGTATTTACTATTGAGAGAAAACAGTGTTTATAGTTGTTACAAGGATTACTTTGAGGTTGAAAACATGTCTCCCCTCCTCTGACATATAATAGTTGTATGGGCAAATCATTTCACTTAAATAATATAAGAGATGTCTCAGTTCCTAAATAAACCACCACAAGACTACAGATTTACATCAGTGGAAAGGGTTTCTAAATTGAAATTTGTTCACATCAATTAAATGGAAATCCATACCAAAAGGAAACAAACAACAAAAATGTAAACTATATATGAATAAGCATAGATTAAAAGAAAAAAAATAAATTTCACATTGAGCTTTAAATGTATTTGAATTATTCCAAATGAACCTTGGTTGTCAGTAACTGAAGCATGTTAGCGTAATAATGAAACATCCAGTGATCTTTGTGCAATGAGTAGGTAGATACAATCCACTTTCTGCTGTTTGAAAGTGACTCAGTTGTCAAGGTATATCATTTATCAAAGATGGAGTGTAAACTGGTTGTCGAAATAGCTTGGCAAATTTATGCCATGTTGAATACAGATGAGGCATATGGGGTTACAGGTAGGTTATGCTGGCACACTGGAATATTGCAGATCCCCTTTACACACCTCTCATACTTTCTAAAGCTTCTTGTTATAAATATGATGAACTGAGCTCCAACTTTCAGCTGTCAACTCACTGTTAGAAGTATCTTCAATTCCTTCTGTGTGAGAGGTGGCTGCTGAAGTAATAGATAGTTTCCTTTAAAAAATGTAAAATAGTAAGATCATTTTATAACAGTAAAGTTACTAGGAGAGGTGGAAAGCAGGAATAGTGTTCTTAAGGGAATATTAACCTGCCAGGGATGGCACCTAGAATGATGGAAGGAGACCTAGAGCCATGATTATGCAGCTCTATGGCTTTCCCTGCACCCAATCCATGCCCATTACACTGAAAGCATTAGCAAGTGGCTGAGTAATCTAGGTGCACAGCTAGATGTTGTGAAAAATTTAAAAGATCAAATAATTGTTTCCTGAGAGATTATGATCCACATTTCAAGACTCAAAGAGAAGCGACAAATTTTTAAAAATTCACATATAAAATTTTACATTATTGGTTATATGCAAATTAGTCAAATTGTGTAGAAGATGAAATTTACATTTAGAATCAGTTGTCTCACTTGTCTGTGTCATCGCTTTCTTTCATATTCACTCCTTAAAAGAAACTCTGTGCTCTGTTGCTATTGTTTCCAGGCATACCTTCTCCTCTGAAAAAGAATCCTATATCCATAATGTGAAAATGTAAGTTAATGTGACACTCAGTCCAAGGAGAGTTACATTATTAGTCTTCCTTATTGAAGTAGAGAAAGCTTTATCCCCCATGAAAGGAATTTCAGACATGTGGAAGCAAGGTAGTGAGAAGCCTACTATGGATTTTTAATCACAGTGAGCTTGAAGGGATATAAAAAATTTTTGGACATTGTCAGAATTTATTAACACAGTATTTTCAGAAGAATGACAGGGTTATTAGATGGAAGGGATATCAATATCTATCTACTACAATCCCATTATTTTATAGCTGAAGAAACTGATGTCCAGGAAGGTTGTAACTTATGCAAGTCTTGTAAATATCTAACTTTAGAACTCATGCTGTCTCCAAAGTACTAGGCTGCAAGCCTTTTTCTCCCTTAATGATCTCATTCAGTCAATCATTAATGAGGACCTAAGAAGGGAACAGGTAGACTGACTCAGATTACTTTCTATATCTTTAGAGTCATACAATTGAAGAAGTCATGTAAAGAATATAACATCCTGCTCTTTCTATAATTTGTTTTTATAAATAATTAGTAAAACAAAATGTAGCCTTAAAGCCTTCAAATGAGGCATATATCACATATACTTTATGAGTCTTTTTCCTTTTAAAATATTATTTATTTATTAATTTAATATTCATTTATTAAAATTTTGAGTTCCAAATTGTCTTTCTACTTCAAACTCCTCCTACAACCATTGAGAAGGCAAGAAAAAGATAGCAGTTATACATATGAAATAATTCAAAACATTTCCATATTAGCCATATTTCAAAAAAAGGCAAGAAAAATTTAAAAAGTGAAAAAGTATGTATCAATCAGTACATAGACTTCATCAGTTTTCTCTCTAGAAGTAAATGGAATGTTCATCATGGTTACTTTGGAATTGTCTTGGATCATTGTCTTAATGGCAGTAGTCATTGACAATGGATGACAGTTGACCATTGTTAAAATATTATTATTACTGCATACAATTTTCTCCTGGTTTTGCTCACTTCACTTTGCACCAATTCATATAAATTCCTAGGTTTTTCTGAAATCATCTACTAATCATTTCTTATAACAAAATACTATTCCAACAAAATCATATACCCCAACTTGTTCATCATTCCCCAGTTGATGGGCATCTCCTCCATTTCCAATTCTTTGGCACCCCACAAAGAGCTGCTATAAATATTTTGTACATGTAGATCCTTTTCCCCTTTCTTTGATTTGGGTTATAGATCTATTCATGCTATTTCTGGGTCAAAAGATATACACATTTTTATAGCCCCTTGAGTGTAGTTCCAAAAAATAGTTGAATCTATTCACAATTATACCGATAATACCTAAATGTATTTATCTTTTCATATCCCCTCCAATGATTGTAATTATTATTTTCTGTCATGTTACTTACTCTGATAGATGTGAAGAGGTACCTTAGAGTTTTTCTCTAATCTAGTGATTTATGTTTTGTTTAAATATAACTATTGATAGCTTTGATGTCTTTTCCTAAAACTGTCTGTTAATATCCTTTGACCCACTTATCAAATGGAGAATGGATCTTATTTTTATAAATTTGATTTAGTTTTCCATCTATCTGCACAATGAGGTGTTTTATCAAAGAAATTTTTAAAAATTTCTCCCTATTTTCCACCTTACCTTCTCAATTTGGTTGCATTTTTTTTGTTCAAAAACTGTTTAATTTCATGTAACCAAAAATATCTGTTATACTTCCTATGAATTTCCCTGTCTTTTGTTAGGTTATAAACCCTTTCTTTATCCATAGATTTGACAAGTAAAATTTCCCATGCTTCCATATTTTTTTGTGATATCATCTTTTATATCTAAAATTTGCACCCATTTTGGACTTTATCTTAGTAAATGGTATGAGATGTTGGTCTATGCCTAGTTTCTGCCAAATTGCTTTCCAGTTTTCCCAGCAATTTTTGTCAAATAGCTTTTGTCCCTAAAGCTTAGATCTTTGGGTTTGTCAGAGATACTGAAGTGGTTTGCCCTTTCTTTCTCAGGCTTATTTTACTGATAAAGAAACTGTGGTAAACAGAATTGTGACTTGTCCAGCATTATATAGATAGTAAATGATTGACACTGAATTTGAACTCAGGAAGATGAGGCTGGCTGAGTTTAGCCTCTGCACTCTATTCACTACACCACTGCATATTACAATAAACATTTTCATACATTCTTTCAAATTCTGAGTCTCACTGAGAAGGCTTTGTATACATATATCCTTCCATGCATGTGCATATACACACAAAGTCTCAGTAATTATAAGTAGCTGGATATATCTTCCACAGAATTGTTTTACTCATCTATGTCACCAAATCTATGAAGCTATTATTATATGTATAGCTATGATTCTAAGTATAGTGAATAGATACTGAAAATGAACTGCTTTCTTAGCAAACAATAAGGAGGAGGGGATCAGTATGTGAAATCACAAAGTGCTTCATTGATCCCCAACTGTTTGCTGTAAGAATGAAACACAAACAAACAAAAATCACCTTCGATACCAATGTTTTCCTGAATGTGGATCATAAACTCTCAGGAACCAATGATTTGATCTTTTAAATTTTGTGCAACATCTAGCTGTGCACCTAGATAACTCAGCCACTGCTCTGTGGATGTAAATCAGCAATCATCTATTATCTCAGAAAAAAAATTATTGGTAGTTTCAAAGAATAATCAAAACAAACCTGATGCTGGTACACAAACTGTTAGATATTGTCAATAACGAATTATACTTGAGCAGTAACATAAGGAACATAATGGTGGACATGTCTTATCAGAAAAGTGAATTCGTCGTGGGGCAAAAAGGAGACAGTAGGTGGGCAGTCTGAGTTTTATATTAATTATCATTAGTTACTATGTGGGGGGGAGGGTGTGTGGGTACATGTACACACATCTATCTATGTATCTGTCTTATATTTATCTGGAGAGAGAGAGAGGGAGAGAGACAGAGATAGAGAGAGACAGAACAGAGAGAGACAGACACAGAGAGACAGAGAGAAGACTCAAGTACATTAAAATAATTAGAAGATTAGAAGGAATCCTTTGCGAAGGTGGTAGAATGGCTGAATAGGAATAACACAGGATGAAAAGGTTAGGAAGGGTTGTGATTCTAAATCATTGATAGGAATATCTACACTGATGAAATCATGGACCCATCACAGAATAAAAGGAAAATATACACGACTTTGGCATATATTTCTTCAGTGAAAGAAACAGCCTGCATAATTTCATTTGTTCTTCAATACTCTCCCTTTTGTGAGAGAACAACTGAGCAATAGAAAGGTTAAGTGATTTGCCCAAGGCCACACAGTAATGCAGCTGGGACTGATGCCCAGACTCATAATTCAGTATTCTATCCACTGCAGTATGCTACTCCCCTAAGTAGGTTTGAATTTGTTCCCATAGGATCAAGAAATTATTTATTTCCTAATCTATTTTTCACTATGTTGTCAAAATCTAGATGCTTCAATGAGTATTAAAAAAAATAACACCAGTTGCCCCTCTCTAATGGTTTTCTATTCAATAGCCTTCATTTTCTCTCTGAAAGCCTTCTTACATGGACTTTTTTTTTCCTTTGTGTAATTAGGTCCTATTATTTCTAGTTAACTCCATTTGTGAGAGTACTCCTCTCCTATCTTGATATTTACATTACTCACTTATTTTTAGAATACTATCTGTTCCCTTTCATTAGCACATAGACAGATTGTGCATATTTTGTTCTTTTATCCTTATTCAGATTAAAATCTTCCAACTTCTTAATCATTCTTTTTAGCTCTTGCCTTGAGTTCCCCCGCAGTTCAGTTTAATCAGCTTAATCTAATTCTTCCTGAAGTTAATACAAGCACAGTTTGCCCAGTGTGGTCTCACCCATCACTCCTCCTGAAGTTTGCTGCTCCACAGCTGTTCAGGACATGAAATATCTGTGTGTACAACTGTGTGAAGATGAAGAGAAATGGGGCAGGTCCTATTATGCAGTCAGCAAACTTGGTCTCAGTCATCTCTATTAGCACTGATTTACATTTGATCAGAGTTCTGAAGTGTTATACATTAATTATCTCCTTCATTTGAACCTCACAAGTGCCCTATCCACATTTTGCAGATGAGTGAATTGGGCCTCAGAATAGATAAATGATTTGTCCAGTCACTCAATCAGCTAGTTTCCTTTTGTTCCTCAGTGGCCTTCCTTCTCCCTCTTAAACACCCATTCAAATACAACTCTCCCCCACAGTCTATTATGGTCCCCTCTTAGAGGGGTTTTTCTTTGCATATTTACCTTCCTAGAGTAGAGAATCAGGAACTAAGATATTTTTTGTATTTTCCTCAGTGTATCTTAAAATTGGTAATAAATAGAATTCCAGTGCTTCTAGAACTTGCGATTTTGTCAAGGAATACTTGCTCAATCACTGCAGCTTACAACATGTCTTTGCATCAGCAAATGGTCTTTATAAGTTCTTTCTGAAGGGAAAAAAGAACAAAATGTATCATATCTGGGGACAGTCTTTGAAACATAATCATGAAGGATGGGTTTTGGCATGGGCATTAAAGGAAGGGGAGAGACAGAAAGACAGAGACAGATTTTTAAAATATGTTTGTGCTCAAATCTAAAACTATTGGGCTAGTATCTGCTTGCTCCCTTTTGTCCACCTTTCTCCTCTTCCGCATGCCCCAGTTTGGTCTACTCATTCATAGTAAAAATTACCTCAGAATGCAATATCAATCAGCCAATTTTCATTTGGAGACAAAAGACATTGTAATAATAGCTAGGACATATATGTGCATATATGTATGTGGGTGTGTGCATGTGTGTATATCCTACTATGAGCCAGACATTGTGCTGAGTGCTTGTTGTTTTGTTGGTATTTTTACAAATACTATTTCATTTGATCCTCACAACAACGCGGTAAGACAGATGACATTATTTCTATTGCACAAAGAAAAAAGATTTAAAGAGGAAACTGCTGAGGTTAAGCAATGCCAGTTTGTCAAGCAATAGTGAGGCACAGGAAGGAGAAGAAATGGAAGATGAATAACTTTGCCGCGTACCAGTGTGTTAGTGAGTGTTTGAAACAGCAAGTTCTTTCTAGGAATTCTTAATCATTTTTGAGTCAAGTACCCCTGTGGTATTCTGATTAAGATTATGGACCCCTTTTCAGAACAATGTTTTTAAATGAATAAAATAAAGTCATAGAATTACAAATAAATTATTTTGAAATGAAGATATAAAAAAAATTCATAAAAACAAATACCGGAATATCAGGTTAAGAATTCTGGGAAGGCTGATTATTCCTTAAGAGGGTCAGTAAGCTGGAAAGAAGTGCTGACAGTTCATTATTATATTCAGTTCAGGTTTCTAGTGCCTTTCACTTGCAAATTGCCTGGTTGCTGGAGCTAGCAGGAGTTCACATCCCTAGGTCCCTCTACTACCTTTGGGGTTCAAAAGTTTCTGGGCTTCTTCTTCACAAAGATACACACACACACACACACACACACAATTTTATGACTCTCCAATGTCTGTCTCTGGTCCTGTTCTTCCACATACATCCCAGTCCCAAGTCTTCAGATGGCTATGTAAAGAACTGGCCCACTACTACTGTGGCAAATCATGACTTAACTTACTAACAACTTGGACATAAAAGAAGCAACAGACAGCCAAAGATTGTGCTGTCCCTTTTAGATTGGAAAGATAAAAGAAAGAAATTCAGGACTGATACCATGCTGCTTACATGTTACAATTTTTTTCCCTCATAAATACAGGCATTTTGAATAAAATATTAAAACAGTTTCTTAAGTCCATTAATCAAGGTTAGTAACTATTTCTTTTCCTGCATAATTCTCTAAATTGAGTTACTATTAAGTAAGATACTCTTTCAAATGTTTATTTTAATTCCAGAATTACCAGATACTTCCTCCTTAGGTGGGTCTGAATCTCTGGTAAGGCATGGAGGGAGAATGTAAAGGGCCTCATACTCCCATGAAAACTTGTCTTAGGTGGATCTGAATCTCTGGTAGGGCATGAAAGGAGAATGTGGCAGTAACCTCATACTCCCATGAAAACTCATAAATTACACCCATTGTTTGAGTTATTGCTACTTCATATGTGAAACAAAAAGACAGAAGAGTTAATCTCTAAAGTCCTTTCAATCTTCAAACCCTGAAGAACTCTAATTCCAATCCACTTCCATTTCTTTTATAATAGGAGCTCCCACCCTTTCCACTTCTTCCTCCAAGGCCACTTAACCTTGGAAAATTTCCCTTTTGTACTACATAGAAACCAGACGTGTGCACACTTCAACCCGTTCTCTCCAAGTTGAATTATCTGATGAAATTCTACTGGAGGTTTGTTTTGTTTTATTTTGATTGTTTCCCCTTTTCTCTTGTAAATGATATCATCCTCACAGGATTAATCCATTTGGGGAAATGATCATCTATATCTGAGGATTTTATGGTCTGAGTGAAAAAAGACAAGTCCCTCAACTTCTCATTGCTCCAGGCAGCTGTCTGAAATGATAAATTACAGAAGAATTGCCAATCTGCCTTAGCAGAGGGAGAAAGCTTGGAGTTCCCCATATTGATGTAATTACAGGTCCAGATCCTAACACCTGCCTCTCCACTAGCACACCCTAGCACCAAACCAAAGCAATGGAACAAAAAATGATCTTGCATAGAAAACATGTGCAAAATGAGTTAGAAAAAGGAAAAACCAATGCAAGCAAGGAAGGAATATTAGTAGGAAGGAGGGGGAGAAAAGAAAAGACAGAGGAGGAAAGAAGAGGAAGAAGAAAGGACTGAACTAGTCTTTAAAAGATGTATAATATATGAAGGGAACAGAAAGCATCCTTCCTTGGTGATTTGCCTTAATTAGATAGAGTGTTTTTAAGTAAATTATCTCTTTCAGGAAACAAAAAGGTCTGTTTCAAGGAAATAGTTTATCAACTATATTAATACTTCATTTCAAGGAGATAGATATTTTATTCTCCTTACCTAGAATAATCTTTTTTCATTACATTTTTTACCTGTTGTAGTAAGATTGTTGTATTGACTTTTAGAGACTTAGCAACTTTTCCCCCCAATTATCAGAATATAATTTAAAAAATTGAAAGTGATAGATCAAAATTTCAAGCCACTAATTCAGAATCTCTCTAATTCAATTTTTACTCAAATTAAAATAATTCCTTCCTGTACATATTTTAAAAGGGTTTTTATTCATAGTCAGGGAAGATAATCCAATCTATAACATAAGAGATGTCTTTTCAAGTCAAGAAATAAAGACACTTTCAGAGTGTAGTTCTAGTAGAGATAAAGACTTGTGGGATTGTGATTTCACTGGTGTAGAGAGTCCCTGCTTAAAAGCCTCCTCAACCAACATAGGTCAGTCAGTTCTTTCTCTGAAACTTACAGTATTGGATCATGACCTGGGGCACCAGGATACTAAGTCACTTGTCCAGGGTTCTATAGTCTCTTGCAAAGCTAGATTTTGAACCAACATCTTCCTGGGCCCAAGGCATTTCTCAGTCCATATGTTGTGCTCCCTCTCATGTTCCAATAGCTAAAGCCAATCTGCTCTGTAAGTATGAAACCTGTGAAGTTGTTTTAATTTAGCAGTGGCTCCTAACCCACTAAGCCAATATACACCTAAGTAATAGTCTACATTTTGTTTTTTTTTAAATAATTTATTTAGGAATTATCCAGATAGGCCTATAAACTTAGGGAAGTAATTTAACTTATTAATCCATGTTAATTTCCACAATCATTCAGTATATCATCTATTTAAAAAATAATTTTTTTCATACAAAGGCAGTTGCCATCCAAGTGTATTTAAACCTTTGTTTTATATCATTATGTCATTGTACTTCAAATTTAGATATTTGCCTATGATCATGTAAATATTTGGGTGGGCAGGCTGCTTAATTGTCTTATGAGTCATTTATTCATCCTTTCCTTTAGAAAATTTTAATCCTATTTTCAAATATTGAAAAATGCATTTTTCCTAGGGTTCCTATTCTAATTAAAAGTAAATCTTAATTTTAAAAGATAGTATGAATCTCTTAATCTAAATTTTGGTTAAAATAGCAAATAATCATTGAAAAGTGACATTCATTATCTCACAAGATTTTCTTCATCTAATCAACTATCAACTTCTTTTCCAATCTTTTTTTCATAGAGGTTCCTTGTAAAGTATCTATCGTTAAAAAATTAGCCTATGGTGAACTGAAGATAATTATGGCTAACCCCATTCATGAAAGAACTGTATTTTCTTCATTATCCTAGCATCATACCCTACAACTCTTATAAATATGTATCACACATAATTACTTGATGGATTTAAAATTATTTTGTCCTTTGTATGAGGGGGAAATGTGGTTTATAGCAATTAAGGTGAAGTTCAGTTTTTAGATGCAAAAGTCATTGTAAAGAGACAGTGATTAATGTTTGGAACTAAGTGAGTGTCATTGAAGTCTATGTTTTAACTCAACTGGGATTTCTGCCAAAGTATGTTGAAAAATGTATAAGAGTCATATTTGTTATTTAAATGCAAATTACATATGAGAAAACTCATTTTATTTTTGTGATTTAATTGAGAAACCAATTTTTGTTCAACTTACTCAATTTGTTAGGGACTTCATTGAGACTGCATGAGACAACATAAGATTCAAATATCAGCATCACAATTTCTTTGCTAACAGAAGAAATGGGAGAAAGCTGGGACACATCTATTATGGTGTTAGACCCAAATCTCAGTGGCATGCCTCAGCAATTTCTCAGGATACTTAGATTGGTGATGCTAAGGCAAGAATTGGCCCAACCATGATTTGTGTTTTTTGCCCCTCACTACCAGTCAGATGAATTGTAGACTTGAACCAACTGAAGTATTTTCCAGTTTTATTGAAAAGCAGTGCTTGTCAGCTATCCAAACAAATATATTAATGCTATGGTTAGAGATCAGCATTTGTATTATTCTGGAAGTAAGACAGATAAGTGAATTTTAATTGAAAAAGGAAATATCTTGGTTAGAAAGCAATTACTAACAAAGTTTTTTTGGAGGAAAAAATATTTTACTATGAAATTTCTTTCCTTGGTAGTAGATGACAAAATAGTTTCCAACCACTACTTCTCTACAGTTTAGGTTGCTATTAGCTTATTGAAGAAAAAAATAATGGCACACACTATCATTGTAGTAAGAGATTAATGATCTTCTTTAAGTCATTTACCTTATCTTTAATGGTGACCCATTAGTTTATACAGAGCAGAAAACCATATATAACAGCATTTATATATGGAGTCAGAGATTAGGGACTCTTATGAAGTCATTTACCTATTTTTCATGGTCAAATTTTGCCTTAACAGTCTAAAACATGTGATTAAGTATACTATTATCATCATCTTCCAGGAAAGGAGACTCTATAGTAGAAGTATATAGTTTAAAAAAAAAACAACAAACCCCATGAGGAGTTTCTTTTTAACTGACATCCTTCCTATTTCAATTATAGTTCATTTATTTTTTTTTCTAGGGGAAGAAAGCCATTTATCACTATCCAAGTGATAAGTCTCTGTTCATGTTTACTCAGTCAACAAATGAACATTGATTAACGGGATTTTTTAAGCATCCCTATGTACCAATCACTGGAAGTATAACAATGAAGGCAAAATGGCCCCTATCCTCAAGGGGATTACTTTCTATCATTTTACATTTTAACCTGAGAAATGTGTTTTACAAAAATAAATGAAGTTCAAGGTGGAAGAGGAATCATTAGCTTTGGGGGAGGGAGGTGAGGAGGCATGTCAAAGAAAGATCTCAGGCAAAATGTGTTGCTTAAGCTGTTTCTTGAAAGAGGCAGAATTGGGGAGGGAGCACATTCTAGGTATAGGGGAAAACTGATGTGAAGAAATTGAAGTTGGAGTTGGAATGTTGTGTGGGAAGAACTACAAGAAAACCAGTTTGGTTATACCAAAGAATACATGGAGGAAATAATGTTTAATAAGTTTGGAGAAGCAGAATGATGCCAAGTAATGAAGATCTTTACATGCCAAAAATGGAAGTGTATTACCTGTTAGGTCAAATATAATGAACGACTATGGTTTTATGAGGAGAGGAAGATGTGTGTGATATGGTTAGACTAACTTAGAGAAATTTACTTTGTCAGTTGCATGGAGAATGGGTTAGAAACTTGAGGCAAGGGAAATAATTAGGACGCTATTGCAATATTCCAGGCAGGAAATTATAAGGGCCTGTCAGAAGACACTGTTCTTTTTATTTTTGAGAGAACAGCATTTTGGTTCAGGCAACTACCACTCACATATTTACTGCTGAGGAATAAGTAAAACAAGATGAGGTGAAATGGAGGCATCACAGTCTACACTGCTGGAGGGAGTACCCCTCCCTTCCAATTAACCTGTCAATCTAACATTGTATATAAGTGAAGAAGTGTGAGCTAAATATTTCAGTTGGAACCCTCGTGTCCCAAAGATTGTCAGGGAAAGCTAAAAAAAAAAAGATAAGTTCTTTCCAATTTTATTCTTTAAAGAGATGAGAAGACTGGTTCATTTTGATAAAACTAGAGGAATACATCCCACAAAATATGCGTTGTATATTTTGCCTATATAGTTAATGGACCAAAGGAAAAATAGAAAATACATATTAATATGTATAACAAACCATAATGAATAAACATATTTGATATAAACATTATAATGAAATATGTATAAAATGCATGTTTCCCCCCATTAATCATATTTATGGTCTTTGCAGTTCTCACAGAATTAGAAAGATTTAAAAACTTTGTATGCAAAGCTCTGATCTGTGAATCTTATCTTTTTAACTTTTCCCTAGTTCAGTGATATATGTCCATTGACAAATAATATACTATTTCAGGCCTCCTGGGTATTGTATCCTTATTCATTTATATGATAATGATCAGTATGTGAGAAATGTTGGCCTGTTATTCACCTGGGTGCCAGTTTGAAAATAGTGGGTACTTCAGAAATAGTTAAATTAATAATGGTTTAAGAATTGACTTGAATGAGGTTTTAACTTATAGTCTTTCTTTTGGGTATCTGCACTGACTTAATCTTTTAACAATCAATACCAGATACTATAAAGTCCTAGAGCTACCACAGGCATCTCCTGTGTGTAGAATTACCAGCCATTCAAACTGCAAGGGTTGGAAAATATGCCTACTGTCATTGCTGGGAGGCCAGGTTCCCAATTACCACTTCAATTCTCAGGATTAGGGACCCCAAAGACCTCCCAGAATATAAGGAGGGAATGGAAAGATGGAAGAATTTAATTATTCCCCACAGAACTTAATATGGACCTATATTTAGTGTGGCTGTAGGAGTCCCTTGCAATACATTATTAAATAACTGCACTTGACTTGCAAAAGAGACAGAAGGCAAAACAAAAGAATATTAGGGAACATAGGAAGGAATATCTGGGATTGAAACACTAAGAGAAATATATAATGGACTATTTCTCCACTTAAAAGTCCTTTTGAAACTTTTCAGATTGAAGCAAATATAAATCTAGTTCAGAATTCCTTTAGAAAGAACTCGAATAAAACAAGAATTCACCAAAACATACACACACACCCACACACCCACCCACCCACACATTCTCTCTCTGTCTCTCTCTCTCTCTCTGTCTCTGTCTCTCTCTCTCTCTCTCTCTCTCTCTCTCTCTCTCTCTCTCTCTCTCTCTCTCTCTCTCTCTCTCTCTCTCTCTCTCTCTCTCTTTCTCTCTCTCTCTCTGTAAAAATAAGAGAGGAATATGAAAAAATAAGAGAAAATCATCAATGAAAATAAAGGTAAGCAGGAGAAGAGAATTTCCTTTTGTGGTTCATTGGGTTATATGTATTTCTGTACTTTTCTTATTATTATAAAAGTGATATCAGGGAGAGAATTAGTACTCATTAACTTTTTTTTTTTAGTTTACATCATTCATTTCTGTAAGATTTTGAGTTACAAATTTTCTCCACATTTTTCCCTACCCACCACCCCAAAATAGTGATCCCACTGAATATCCCCTCCTCCAATCTGCTCTCTCCCATATCTTCCCCCATCCCCCTCCAATTTTCCAGTCAGGCACAGTGGATCTCTATGCCCCAATGCCTGCATATCTTATTTCTCAGTTACATGAAAAATAATATTAATTATATATAACATTTGATTTTAAAACTTTGAATTCCAGATTCATTCCCTTCCTCCCTTGTCACCCACCCTTACTGGGAAGATATCATTAACTTTTATAAAATCTTTGACATAATGTTATCTAAGTTCCATAACAATCCTGTTTACATAAGTAATATAAGTATGAATTTGTTGTTCACTAGTTTTAGTCATGTCTGTCTCTTCATGACCCCATTTGGGGTTTTCTTGGAAGAGATACTAGAGAGGTTTGCCATTTCCTTCTTCAGTTCATTCTACATAGGAGGAAACTGAAGCAAACAAGATTAAATGACATGCCCAGGGTAGCACAGCTAGTAAGTGTCTGAGGCCAGATTTGAACTCAGGAAGATGAGACTTCCTGATTGCAGGCCCAGAAATCTATCCTTTGTACCAACTAGCTTTTTCAACAGCAAGTATTAATAATCCCCTTCTATTAGTAATATACTAAGACTCAAGTTTATGAAAGGTCATATGGCTGCAGCTGAGGTTTGAACTCTGATTTTCTGAATCCTAATTTACATCTTATTCCAGTGTCTCATGATGCTACAATAAACTTAGACATATCTATTTGCCTATTCCTTGTACTTGAAAGGAAAAACCATTTAATAATAATAACAACAAGATCCAGAAATAGAGATAAATATAAATTTTTGCCTATATGGATAAGTTAGCAAGAAATATACCAGAAAAATATAGTTACATGTAGATAGGTAGATGGTTTTATACATGTATATGTAATTAACACATATACATATTAATATATGTGTGTATAGATATGAGCTATATACATATGTATGTATATACAAAATCTTGCTCTCTATGACTGATGCTGACAAGGAGAAAAGTCTCTTGTTGAGTATGTTGACATAACTTTCTTTGACCCTATCCTGTTTAACATGGTTTGGATGTAGCTGTGAGTGGAATTTATATCAAATTTATGGGTAACAAGAATTTGAGAGGAAAAACTTGCTGAGAGGAAAACAGAAATGAAATATTATCAATACATTATATATTAACACATAAATGATATAACAGGGGCAGCCAGGTAGTACAGCGAGTGGGAGCACCGGCTCCAGTGTCAGGATGACCTGGGGATCGAATCCGGGCTCAGACACTTAGCACCCACCCAGAAACACCTGGCCATGTAACCTTGAGCAAGTTACTTAACCCGGATTGCTTTAAAAATAAATAAATAAATAAATGATATAACAAATAATTTAATATTTATTTGAAGATTCGGAATTTATTTCAGTATTTATGTTTTGGGGTCAACATTAAAAATATAATCATAAATGTATCCTTTTAATGATATTATTAAATGCTAATGGCTCTGTAGCTTTTAAGTGTTTAGTAAATATTCTTTGAATGAATAGAAAGGAAATAAGGCCAGAGAGTGTTATAAAAAAGTAACAAAAAACTTGCCTATTCAAAGATTCTCATAACATTATAAACACTCAAAAAAAAAAAGAGAGAAGAAATGGAAGAGTCCAGCAATAGGGCAATAGCTAAACACATTGTAGAAGAATTATGTCATTGGATACTAAAATGACACTGGGAATAAGTATGAGTTTTCAAATAAATCTAAAAGGACATGCAATAATGAAAACAAAACAATTAAGATATTACTAAAACTCAGTAAACACTAACTTTACAACCATAGAGGAGAAAAGAATGAATGGACAAAGAATCCTGTTGAGAACTTAGAAAGGGAGACTCAAAGTCTTTATGATATTTTATGTATTGAAATGGATTAATCTGCATAGTCACTAAGCAAATTTTTCTTACTTTATAAATGTTCAGGATTGTTAGACATTTAATGCTAAAAACAAATTTAAACGAAGTATCTGTATTCTATTGTCAAATATTAAGTACAATAAAGTCATTCAACAGGAAAACTATTTCTTAGCAAGCTGGAAAGTGATTGACAGTGAAATATAAAGGTAGAACCACAGGGAATGGCAGTGCAGGTCACTATTTCAACTACAGGAGCAATCATTTTTCATGATAAGCCAAAAAATCTCTGGCCTGTCCACCTATTATTAAACTCTCTTCGTTCCAATATGAATGACACTGCAAGATTATAGGAAAAAATAGTTCAAAGAAAATAGGCTTTTTCCTGTTGTTGTTTTTTTCATTTTGTCTTCATACTAAGTTGCAAGCAAACCCTTTAAACATTGATTTTTTCTCATAACTTTGAATTGAATGCTATTTCAAAGTGCATTCTTCCAGGTAAGTGAAATAGTAGCCAATCATCTATGTAAAGTACAGTCATGGCATTTCATTTCTAAGTATCAGTAACTGGCATTTGGTTGTCTGCTTAGAGCACTGGAATTCTGGATCTGTCAATCCTAGACTGAGAAATCACACAATATACAGTATTCTCAGATAATTCATTTTTTTCCCAAATGTTTCTTAGGCTGAGAATATCTTGTACAACAAACCCAGAGTTTGTTTATTTGAGGGTACAGGCAGAGAAAACCAGCCATCATTGCAGCATCCAGAATGCACTACATATCAGCTATAAAAGCATGGTTTGTTAGCCAATTTGTAGATCTATTATTTTTTCTTAGTATTCACCTCATTATTTCCCTCCAAATAATCCCAATACAGGTAACACTAAGGCATGATTTTAAAAATTCCCACCTTATTTATCTGTTTTGCTTTGTGGAGGGTGTGGGGGAAGGCAGGGCATTTGGGGTTGAGTGACTTGCCTAAAGTCACACGTTTAGTAAGTAGTAAGTGTTGTGTCTGAGGCTGGATTTGAACTCAGGTCCTCCTGACTCCATGGCCAGTGTTCTACTTACTGCACCACCTACCTGGCCCTAATTTTTAAAATTAATTTGAATATGAACACAAAAGTGGAGCCCAACTTTACAAGGCTCCAGCTGCTGAAGGTACTGTGCTGGGGATGGGAGAGGGGGCATTAAGCCATGCAGTATTTTTGAACCTACTTGTAATATGTTGCAGGAATAACTTGAAATATTTGAAGTGACAGGGAAACAAATATCTAGAAAAGTACTGATAATCAGCCTACTACTCCTACTTTTCAACTCCATTCTAAATTTTGTACAATTACACAGGGATATTGTGAGAAAAAAAGGAAAAATGAATAAAAAGTAGGAGCTCAGCATCATATAATAGATTGGTAAAGTAGATTAAGAGTAATCTCATCCCATCATTTTTTTAGAAAAAGAAACTGAAGTCAGAAAAGTTAAATTTCTTCCCCAATGTCATATGGATTATAAGTGACAGAAGGAGACTTCAAACATGTGGGAATTAAAATTATCCACTCTGCAAGAAAAACCATTGAGGCAGAATAATGAGCCAATGACACTTTATTAAAGGAAGGGTCTGTGGTACCCCACCATGAACTGGCTCCCAGATCTTTCCTCATGATCAGAGATGCCCTGTCCAGTTACCTTCCTATGATTAGGTGAATGAATTTATAATCTGAAGCTCAGAGTTTGGGGGCCTAAAATATAGAACTTACAATCATTATCTATGGAATATAGCAAACTGATTAATACTGATTGGAATAAAAAATGGAACCAAATGAATTATTTCTCACAAACACATAACATGTTTTAATAAAAAAAGCTAAAACCTAGGGGAAAAAACAGTTAAAATATTGCAAAGAATTATTAAATTTCAACAGAAACTGAGGTTAAGCATGAAGATTGTATACATAAAACTTCAAATTTGGAAATAAATTATTGGTATTTTAATCAGAATTTTATTTTCCTTTTCTCTTTGTACACCTTTTGAATTTATTTTTGAGGGAATGGGGCAACAGATTTAGACTGGTAGATCAAGAAGATGTATAAGTATATTATGACTGATTTCAACATGTTATGTTTATGCACAGGGTGGAGATTGATGATAGTATAGATAGGTGATATTAGAATTTCTTTAACAACCAAAGCAATCAATTATGATTAAAAGATTTATGCTCATTTGTAAAGTGATCTCTTGTGGTATTTTTTTAGTCGTTAGTTTATTTTTAGCATTTATTTAAAAAGGGTTTTTTTTTCAGTTCAAAATTCTCTCAGACCCACTTGCCCCTCTGAAAAGACAAGCAATTTTGTGTCAATTGTGCATGTGAAGTCAGGAAAAAGAATCCATTTTATGAATAATATCAATAACAAAACAAGAAAAAGCAAGAAACATAAAGGAAGTGAAGCAAGTATTCTCCAATTTGTATACTGAGTTTATTCATTCTCTTTTTGGAGGTAAATAGCATTTTTTATCATGAATACTTTGGAAATGTCTTGATCAGAGTAGCTAAGATTTTACACATTTAATTATCTTCTTACTGTGTACAATTGTTCAACTAACTTCACTTTGCATCAGTTCTTTAAATCCTTCCCAGGTTTTCTGAAGCCATCTTGCTTGTCATTTCTTCTACCATGATAGTATTCCATCACAATCATATACGACAACTTGTTTAGCCACTCCCAAATGGATGGGAAATCACAATTTTCAATTCTTTGCTACCGCAAAAAGAACTGCTATAAATAAATACTATTGTGTATACTTTCTCTTTTCTTTTATCTCTCTAGGATATTGACCTAATAGTTACATTGCTGGTTCAAAGGTACGCACAGAATACCGAAGCTTTGTGCATAGTTACAAATTGTTCTCTAGAATGGTTGGATCAGTTCAAAATTCTACTAACTATGCATTAGTGTACCTATTTTTCCTCATCCTCTACAGCATCTTTCCTTTTCCTTTTCCTTTTTCTTTTCCTATTCTGTCATGGTATCAGATTTGATAGGTGTGAAGTGGTATCTCAGATTTGTTTTAATTTCATTTTTTAAAACAATAGTTATTTAGGTTTTCTATGTTACTATTTGTAGCTTTGATTTCTCTTTCTGAAAATTTCCTGATAATTTTTTAATCTTTTATCAGTTGTGTATTATATAAATTTGGCTCAGATCCTTCAATATTTGAGAAGTGAGACCTTTATCAGAGAAATTTTTTTTAATTTTCCCCTTAAGTTTCTTGCTTTCCTTTTAATTTTGCAGCATTTTTATAAAAAAAAATTGTTTATCCATTTCTTTATGAAAAAATTAATTTAACCTAATCAAAATTATCCTTTTTACTTCCTGTGAGCCTTTCTATTTCTTAGTTTTGTTTTTTAGTCTTTGTTATTTATTATTTATTATTATTAGTCCTAGTTATTTATATAAAGACAACTAGGTCATTCAATGAATGGAACACTGGGCTAGAGTCAAGAAGACACAAGTTAAAATTTGGCTTCAGACAATTAATAGCTGTGTGACCCTGGGAAACTCTGTTTGCTTTAATCCAGTGGAGAAGGAAATAGCAAACCACATCAGTATTTTTTATCTTGGACAGTATTGACATAATTGGTCCACAGGGTCAAATAGAGTTGGACATGACTGAACCACAAGTAATTCATTAGTAATTAAACCAGTTCCTAATTTCATTTATTAGTTAAATGTTCTCATTTTTTTGCTTTTTACTTTCATTTTTATTAACCCTTCCTTTGATTTTCAGGATTTTGATTATGATGTTTAATTGATGAATTATAATATTTTTTTTGTTTTGTTTTGTTTTACTTCCATGCTATAAAGCCAATCAAGAGCAGCTCTCCTGAGGGCTGCTGCTGTGAATAATTTTAAGGATCTTATAGCATAGTAAAGTGAACTCTATTTATTCAGCAATAAGCTAAAGCAAAACATTCAAGAAACTAGAGCACAACATTCACAACAATATAACATAACAACTTATTACTAAGGTGGTATAGTGCCAATGCAAAATTTACAGCACCCATGATTATGATAAAGACCATGACTATAAGTATTGCCTGACTTTCAATCACAAAATATACCAGATTCTCCAGACAGAGGATGGAACTGAAGGATTTATTTAGAAACCAGAAAACTGAATCCCAAAACAATTAAGCTGAATCCATCATAGTACCAAAGATATTCAGAAGCTATAAAAATGCTGTGAGCCATGCCATCCTTTAGCCTTCCCACAAACCAATACAAGATCAATATTTGCTCACAAAACTCTCTATCTCCTTGCCTGAGCTCCTCTGTCCCCCATTGTCTGGCTAACTCTCAACCAACTTCCTGTGGGCTCTGCTTCCCTTCAACAAAACTCCTCCCACCACAAGCTCTATGTGACCATATTCAGCCTATTAGGGGGCAGAATTTATCGTCACAGCAGGGAATTTTCCTGTGGCTCTGTTCCACCCTTTAGCAAATTCCCACCATCACAGGCTCCATGTGATCACATTTAGCCTATTGAGGGCAGAATCTACTCCCAAAGCAGGGGAGGTCTTCAAACTCCCCCCTAGGTCCATTAAGGGGCAGGGAAGATCTTCAAATTCCCGTTCCCATTACAGGTAGCCACATAGTCTCAAACAAATGGCTTGAAAGCTTCCAAAGCTGCTGATGGTGCTGTTACAATTTTTAGGACCCGCAGCAAAACTGTTTGAGCAGGAAATGACATAGATAGAACTATGCTTCAGAATTATCTGTTTTAAAGCTGTGTCATGGATAGATTAGAGAACAGAAATATTGTCAGACCAGAAACAGAATAAGAGACTATAGCAAAAGTCTGAGAATTCAATTATGGAGACTTGGAGTACAGTAGTTGTGGTGGAAGTGGTAACAGGGAGATGAATGGGGGAAATGTTTTAGAATTAGAATGGACAAGATTTGACAACTGATTGGAAAATAGTGGGAAGGGTTAATTAAATTTAAAGAGAAAAGAATGAAGGTTGATTCCTAAGCTATGTATGAGTGACTAGAAGAATGATGGTACCCACAAAAAATAGGGAAGGAAGGAGGAAGAATGGGTTTAGCATGCATTATAATGAGTTGTGTTAACATATGTTGAGTTTGAAATTCCTATGAGATATCAAGATAGGGAAACCTAACAGAAAGTTGCAGGTTTGAGACTGAAGCTTAGAATAGAGACATGGACAGATAGTATAGATTTAGACATCATCCACACAGAGGTGATAATACATAGGATGAGAGGACAATAGATCTGAAGTTGGAAGAGACATCAGTTGTCATGCGTATCATAGGCAGCTAGTATGCCCATCAGTACTTTCACTTGCCTTTATTCCTATGATTAGAGGCTTTGAGGGCAGAGCCTGAAAATGCTCTGAAAACATCCCTAAAAAGATGTCCAGAAGCATAGCCAACACTTCATTTCTTACCAGATGCACTGCTTGCTTTCACCTCAACCATTGTCATGCCCCCTGTGCTGAGTACCCTTTGCCTTGCTACCACCTCCTTTCAGCTTCCTTTTGTGTGTTGTTTTCTTTAGATTATAAGGTTCTTAAGGGCAAGGGATGTCTTTCTTTTTCTTACTTGTATCCATAGGCCTTAGCACAATGTCTGGCACATAGAAGACATTTAATAAAAAAACATGTATTATATTTTATTGTTTTGTTTCATATTATATTGGCATAGTGAATAGAGCACCGAGTCTGAAGTCAGGAAGGCCAGAGTTGAAATATAGCTTCAGATACTTACTAGCCATGTAACCCTGGGCAAATTACTTAACCTCTAAATATACCAATTTCCTCAAATTTAAAATGAGAATAATAATACCACCTACTTCTCAGAGTTATTGTGAACATCAAAAGTGATAACATTTGTAAAAATAAGAAGTTCTTAGTATGGTGATTGTAGGTTCTGTATAAAAATGTGGTTATTTTTGTTTGTTTCCTACCCCCATCTAGGTAAAGCATCTCATTTTGCAAATGAGTATGAGACTCAATGTGGTCTAATACATTGCCCAAGGTCAAATAGTAAGTAGCAAAGGCAGGATTTGAACCCGGGTCTTTTGAATCTAGAGTCAGTACTATTGAGTCCATGATGATATAATCAATGGAGAACATGGCAAAGTAAATTTTTAAAATCATAGGACAAAGCTCTGGGGCACATCTATGCATAAGGGAGGGATATAAATTATGTTCTAGAAATGGGAAATGAGAAAAATTAATCAAATGTGCAGGATGAAAGCCATGAGAGAATAGTGTTATGGCACCCTAGTGAGGTGGCATTGAGGAAGGATAAATTACCAGCCATGACAAATGTTGTCAAGAATACTAAAGACTGAGAAGGGGACTTTGGAATTAAAAATAAATAAATTCTAAGGGGAGAATCTAGAGAGAGCAATTTCAGTTGAGTTGTATGGTCAGGAGCCAGAATCCAAATCCTTGAGGAATGAATGGAATGTAAGAAAGCAGAGCCAACTAGTGTACACAAAGGGTTGGACAATGGGTCAAATCTACTCAGATAAATTTTAAGAAAACTAAATATAAATTTATACATTTGGTTAAAATATTAACTGTAAATATCAATTGGTCAAGTATGGTTGTGATGCCATAAATTGTGTGGTGCCCTGAATGCTCAATATAGGGTGAATGGCCTGTCATGTCAGAATAAGAAAGAAGATGATCATTTAGCATAGTTTCCCAAAGTAGGCAATACTGACCCCCTGGGGCTTGCTGGAATGATCCAGAGAGGCAGTAGCAGCCTTACTTGCAATCAGAGGATGCTGAATAAAAATAAGAGGGCTGTGAAGTATAAGGAAAGAAAAGAAGAAAATTTTGAAAAAGCCATTCATACTTGTTTCATCTGCTGTGTAACAGAGTTAAAGTCATAGCAATTACACTATTTTCCAAATAAACACAGAAAAATCAAATGCTAACCCTTTAGTGATCAAGTCTAATAACAGGTTTTAACAAGCAAGTGTTGGCAGGTGAGCATGTTGCACATTGTTGAGAACTTGTAACACCAATCAAGGCATCACACCTGAGGACTGCTGCTGTGAATAATTTTAAGGATCTAATCACATAGTGTAATGTACTCTCTATTCAGAACAAAACATTGTACAATAAATTAAAGCATCATATTCATACCAACCTCCTTAAGCAAAACATATTATATATATATATACACATATATCTCTGTGTGTATATATATCATAACTATATGTCATATGGCATGTAACATATATCATTGCATTCAGTAGCATTCCCCAAAATATTTTTTATACAATCAGGGGTTCCCAGGCTAAGGTCTTCCCTAGCACAACACATTATGTAGCATATATCATAGCATCCCCAAAATCAGGGGGTCTTAGGCTAGAGTCTTCCCTAGCACAAAACATCCTTGAAGGTAGCAAAAAGTACCCCACCATCCACCTCTAGGTCACTGTAAGAACAATCTCTGTAATCATTACCCAATCTCGCTAATCAATATCGTGTCCAAGTAAAGTCATCTTTCATCTTAACTCGAGGTTGGCTTCCACATCCCACGACTCTTCCTCTGTGGGCTGACCATTCCCAGCTCTCTCCTGGATTCTCACATAGGCAGCTTTCTGCTGTTCCATGTCTCACTCCAAGCTTTCCCTTCTCCTGCCCTACAACAGGCTCCAGGGGCTCCTTCTGGCAGCTTCTGCCTCTGGGAAAACAAAGCTTAACAACAATACTGACACACACCACTAGCATTATCATCCCAATTCACCTCCAAAGTCCAGAGGCTCTGTAATAACTGCTCAGTTCACTTTAACAGCTCTCAAAAGTGGTTCAAGCTAAGCCACCCTCCCATGGGTCTCTGCCCCACAGCTCTATTCAGTTTCAAAGTTCAGAGGCTTCCTCAGCAAGTCTCTACCATCAGAGTTCTTTTCCTAGTTCTCAGTGGTCTCCTCCCAGTTCTCAGTGGTCTCCTCCCTCCACCCACTCAAGCTGCTTCTCTTTCTGAGCACTGTGTAGTTCTCTCAATGCTGGCTCCCTTAATGGCTGCTTTCTTAACATTGGCTGTCTTTATATACATTTTCTACTCAGTTTCTGATTGACTAGAGCCAACTTGCTCAAGTCTGATTGCCTCAGCGCAGAGGCATGTAAGACTGAGGCTGGGAAACTAAATAATACCTGCAGAAAAACAGCAAAAAAGTCCCACCTTGCTTGCTTGCTGTTACAGAAGTCCAACATGCATTGGCAGTAATATGTGCAAGTATTAACTTGTTTATAATATGATGTTATACAGTTACATGATGCAATATTGTGTCATCAAAATTTCAGTGCAGGAAAAAAACTCACAAACTTACAAAAAATTATTAAGTCTAAGATGAGTCTTTATAAAAAACATATTTTACATTTTTTGAAATTATGCAAATCTCAAAAAAAAACATTAAAATGTTGAAGAAAGCAGATTTCCAGGGGGGTGCTGAGTAATTATTTTTTAAAGGGGGTGGTAGGCCAAATTAGTGTGGGAACCTTTGAAATAAAGGATCCATAAAGAGAATCTAGAGGCTTTAAAATAAACCCTTGTCCAAACACTGTAGTATAAATTCAAGAAAATAATGAAGGATGCTTCTGTCTAATACCTTTTGAGTCAACAATGCTAATGAGGCAAGGTTGGAAAGTGCCCGATTCCATTGTCTTTGTTTAGGGGCAGGAGTAGGACCTGTTACTTCAATGGGGCATAAAACAACCCTACACTCATGGAAATCAGCAATTTAAAATATTAGAGAGTTCATCTGGAGCCCTGAGATATTAAAGGGAAAGCATGAACATTTATGAAGTACCTACTTTGTGCTAGGCACTGTATTGAGTGTTTCACAAATGTTATTTCATTTGATGCTAACAACAACCCTGTTAGGGAGGTGATATTTTCTCCCTTTTATAGTTGTGGAAACTTAGGCAGACAGATTAAATGACTTGTCCGTGGTCTTACAGCTAGGAAGCACATGATATCATATTTGAATTCATTTCTTCTTAATTCCAGGCCCAGAGCTTCATTCATTGTACCACATAGTTGCCTTTTTTAAATCTCTACTTCTACCACTTTTTTTCCCCACTGAGAGATACATGTATGGTCACACAGGCAGTAACTGTCAGATAAAAGATTTGAACCCAGGTCTTTTTACCTCCAAAGCCCATTCTATATCCACTGTACCATGCTGCTCTTCAGTTCCTCTGCCCCCTTTCGTATATTGGAAATATACTGATAGATCAAATGTTGTTGGTAGAAAAAAATAAAGAAGAGTTTTGAAGAATGATAAAACCAAACTACTTAGGATAAGGCTATTTGGGCTTTGGGTCACTAATTAATTTAGCAGAAAAACAGCTGAAATGCACTGTCCAAGAAGTCAAACAGATACACATACTTCAAAACATATTCAATCAATCAACTGATTAGTATTTATTAAGCACCTAACTATGTGCCAGGCATGGTACCTTCATGAGAAAGAGGCAAATGACTAAACAGCTAACTAACAGTAGGTACTTTTGAAAGAAAACAAGTCATTTTTGTATCTGTTCAGCACTATGTTCCAAGGCCTCTTCTCTAACTACAAATCTTTTTTTTTTAATCAGAATAACTGATGCTCATAATGATGACCAATATACATGAAGAAAAGATTAAATGAGGATCAATATACTCAAAAATTCTGTAAAAGAAGACAGGGAAATGTGTTGTATCTTTTAGAAAGTTTTCTGATCTTAAAAAAAGGGCTTTTTAAGATATCAGGGATCAAAATGTTCAATGGATCATAAATTTTGACTTGAAAGGAAATTCAGAGACCTTTTAAAAGTGAGAAAAACTAGGCACAGGAAAGTTACATGACTTGCCCAGGATTCTATAGTTATTAAGTAGCTGAGGCAGGATTTTAACTCAAGTGTTTCTTGCCTCCAAGTCCACTGCCCTATCCACTGTGCCAAATTGTCTTTAAATGAATATCTGATAATCCAGAATACTTATTTCTACAGGATTACAGATGGTTCAGGTTTTACTGTGCATGAATGGGGGATGGTAGTTGGTGGTGGATGGTTATAGATAGTCAAGTACCTAGGTAGTTTCAGAGAGTCAGTCAGATGATAGACATAATGAAATATACTATGAGAGGTTCATTCAGTGACAGAGGAAGAAACTGAAGAAATAATTGTTCTAGGTGGGTCAGATACATAGTTGCAAAGAGTGATGTCACCAAATTCACTTTCTGTGTACAATGCCTTTGGGCGAGGCAAAGATGGTATGTATGGATTTGGGTGATAGTCCACATTTTATCCTTTATGTCCTAGATGTAGACAAGAGTTCACTAAGTGCTTTCAGTCATTTTCTCTTAGGTCAAGGTTAGGTTCATGAACTAAATTTGCTGATTTAAAGTTCATATCAATATGAAAATTATGTTGAAAGATTAAGCTTGTAGCATTGTAAGGAACTTGAATATGCAAAATGTAAGTGAGACTATTTAAGGCAACATTCCCTGAAACCTTATACAGTGTACTTGGTAGTCTAAAACAATGTGTGATTAGATCTTTCACATGAAAAACACTTGTCTTGTGCTATCATGTGCCTAATATCAGACATTGACCAGGTCCCTGAAGCCTGACCAATCTAACCTCTGGGTTTTCCAAAAAAAAAAAAAATCTTGCCTGCCAGCTAATTCTCCTTAACAAATGTTTATGCCAGATTCATGCAGGATATTTGCTTGTCATTATTATTATTATTAATTATTATTATTGTTGTTGTTATTATTATTATTATTATTTTACCTGTTCTCTGACAACTTGCTGATTTCTCTCTCCATCTGTCTTCTTCATTGTTTGGACAGGAAGGGTGATTGTTCCTTGTTAGAAAGTGGGTGCATAGCCGATTTGAAACAAAAACAAAGCTCTCTCACATGTTCCTAGGGTCACCTAGAAGTATCCTTTCAGACTGTCATCAAAATAGGGTTTCAGATTTATTTAACCCATTAACCTTAATGCAGCACACCAAAAAGAAAAAAAAACTCAACTCCTGGTTTCTCTGAGCAATTACTTCCCTAATGTGACACATACAAACATGTTCTTCATTCCCAGTCATATCACATACCATGGTACTGTCAGCTAAATTTCCAGATGCAATCCAGCGACCATAAATTCACCTACTGATTGACAAGAAGAATATTTTTTAAAAAAGCATTCAGCAGTCTCACAAACTTTATTCATGTGAATCTAGAAGCTTCTTTATAGTGTTTGAGCTTTTACTCTCAGTGATTCAGATGTCAAAGTATTTTTAGATTGGGTCCATAAGGCATTCATTATTTAGTAATTATAATCTTGTTGATTGACAGTGAATGTTGTGTTCAATCAGAATGGGGCCTCACTAAAGTGATCCTGGTTAGCCATGAAGATTGGCCGCTCAGATCTAAGCTCTCGTGAGGGGAAAATGAGTTGAAATGATTTTAAATTCAAGGGCATGAAGGTATACTATCTCTCAAAAAATGTCAAAAGTTTGCTTTTGCCCCAAGACTTTAATCCTTTCCATTTTGTATTTCTATTATTTTTCAGATGAACTGTGTGAAAAATTGTATTACTGACAAGAGGAAATTTTATTTTCTGCAAAAAGCATATGTTAAAAATCATCTCTGTTATTTTTTATTGAAAAAGAAAATACAGTATTAAAAATAAAAGGAGGGAATTACATTGTTTTTTTTTACATATGGTTTGTACTTCCTCTAGGGATGAACATATGCAATGTTTTACTACTTCTTCTTAAGAGGGGAGATGAAAATCTGTGACATCAGAGTTGATTGAGAATTATATCAATACTTATATGCTCTTGATTCTTTTCTACTCTAGAATACTCAAAAGGACCTATTATTTCATTGACTTAGATCTTACCTCCAATGATGATGCCAATTCATCCATATCTCAATATCCTGTCAATCTTGTCCATATTTGTTAAGTTCATAAAATGAGGTCCTCTCAGTATGCTGAAGGACTTAAATTTCTCCTGATATTGAAAGAATACCAGTTGAACATTCCGACTATCCCTTCCTTTTGTTAAGTGGCTAACCCCTTTACTCTTTCCTGCATATATTTCCTTGATGATGTTTAATCTGTATTCTCCAGCATTCATTGATTACATAATTCAGCTTTCTCACATTCACCTTGACCTCTCCATTATCCTCTTGGTTTATAATCATATTTATTTATCCAAAGATAGTTATACTCCATATTTCCATGCTATAAAGAGGCATGGGCTACATGTTGTCTTTCTTAGTATCATCAGTGCTTAGTAAAATATATGGCATAATGTAATTACTTAATAAATGCTTATTGATTGACTGACACTTATTTTCATGTCTATACTATAGTAAAGAACATGCAGATTTTAAAATAAAACTGAATTCTTCTTATGATATTTGGGAGAAAATAAAGTACAGTGAATTCTTTTAAAATCCCATCAAAGGTACAATATTTCCTAGAAAAGCTTGAATATTAGATTCTATGTCAACCTTCATGGTAAGAACAATATGAAGATACAAGATGGTAAGAAAAAAATCCAGTCAAAAAGATGTGAAAAGACCCTGATATCTTATAGAAATTAGTGTGATGATGAAAAGCATGAGTAATGCACTTCTTTTCCCCTAGGGAAAAGTTTCTATTGAGTTTATTAAAAATAAGGCAAAAGATATTAAGGTGATACCACTTCACTGCTGTTATTTGGTAATTTCAGTCATGTACAACTCTTTGTGACCCAATTTGTAGTTTTCTTGGCAAAGATACTGAATATAAGCTGACTTAGTGAGGGAAGGGCTGAAATCAGAGAAGAAATAAAGGAAGGATTCATGTAGATGGTGGTACTTTGAGCTATGGTTTGAAGGAAAAAAGGAACTCTCTGAGACAGAGGTGAGGAGGGAATATCATCCAAGCATGTGGGTTAGCCAACCAAAAGGTACAGAGATGAGAGATGTGGTATCAAGTATTAAAAATAAAGAGAATGGCAAATAATTGGAAATTGGGGGGGGATGCCCATGGGTTGCAGTATGGCTAAACAAATTATGGTAGATGAATGTAATGGGACACTATTTTGCCATAAGAAACAAGGAAGGAGATGGGCTTCATTATATACCTGGAGAGGCTTATATGAATTGATGCTGAGTGAAAAGAGCAGAACTGGGAGAAATTTGTACACAATTACAGACACAACGTATGTGTGATGACCAACTTTGATAGACTGGACTTTTCTCAACAATACAGGGCTATAAGTTAACTCCAAAAGACTCATGATGGAGAGAGATGTCTACATTCAGAGAAAGAACTAGAAAGAACAGAGTTTGAATGCAGATTGAAGCAAATTACCTGCTCTCTTTCTTTTTCTTGTTTGGTTTTGTTCCGTCTTTCCCATTGTTCATTCCATCTGATACAATCCTTCTTTATGACCTGATTAATGTCTAATGTGAAAGTATCTGCCAATCCTATATTTGATTGTATACTGCCATGGGGTGGGGAGGTGGGGAGGGAAAGAAAATCTGAAACATAAGGAAATGTGGAACTGAATCTTGTAAATTAAAAGTAAATAAACAAATTAATAAAGACCAAAAAAGAAAAATAGAGAGGCCAGTTTAGATAAATTACAGAGCATGAAAGGGGATTTTTGTACAGTAAGAGTAAATAGCTTTGTCAAGATCTTTAAAAGTCTAATAGAGTGTCTTATATTTGATCCTAGAAGGAATAGAAAACCACTGGAATTCGCTGAATAGGGCAGGGACAAGGTCAGATGTACGCTTAAGAGAAATCACTTTGTTAGCAATGTGGGGGAAGGGTTGAAATGGGGAGGGATTTTAGACAGTGAGAACAATCAGGAGTCCATTGCAATAATTTAGCCAAGACAGGATGAAATAGTAATAACTGTATAAGTAGAGAGAAGGGATTAGATGAGGGATGTTGCAAAGATAAAAAAAAGGAAGATTCAGCAACCGATTTTATATCTGGGATAAGAGTCAGAGATACTCTCAAGGTTATGAAGATGGGAAATTTAAATAATAATGATTCATTTGAAAACAGATTATGATGAACCATGAAAAAATGCCGATAAGATATTTTGCTGATTTTTTTACATCATGGTAAAAATCAAAACAGAGGGCAGGTGCTGATTCACATTGGAGGTATTCTTTCCTTTCTGGGAAAGTGTTATAACAATGAAATTTAAAAAATATGATCCATAGAAAAAGGGAAAGGAAGAGAGAAAGGAAGGAATGAAGCAAGGAACAAAGGAAGTAACAAAGGAAAGGACAAGAAGAAGGGAGAAAGGAAGAAAAGAAAGGAAATAAAAGGAAGAATGTGATAGTTGTATATTCAACTAACATTTTAAAATGTGAATATTAATTTTAATAAAACAAACTCTCTTTTGAAAGTATATTTTATTCAGGAATCAAAACATTAATAAATTAAAAGTGTAATTAAAGGCTATTGTATAGATATTTAATTTTTTTTCAAATTGTGTCTAGATTGCAGTTGATTCACCTATAGATTAACCACCTGGATAGTTAATAACATAAAAAATGTAAATTCATTGATGCTAACTTCTGCCCCATTTGATGCAATAGATTATGCAGCTAGTTACTTAAAAAGATCTATAATTAAGAATTTCATATATGTTTTTATGACTTGCTACTTCCCAATAATTGCCTTTCAAATTCTTTTAGTATGATATCAAATTTAAATAATCAAATTAAACATTTTGTAAAAATAATGTGTATTTTTTGGTTTTAATATTTGTGTCCTGGGATGCCTTTCAGTTAAGAAATAGGCTTTAATAGTTTAACAGACTAATTGTATATGTTTACATTCTCCATTTCTATGTATCTGATCTCATGCATTGGTACTGCCTTCAGGTTGCAACTCATCCATATTTTATCCTCTTATGTGATTCTAGTGCTCCCGTGTCTCTCCATAAATTTTCTATAAAATTTAGCCTGCTGGAGGCAGGTTGTTCTTTTTTATGTCATGGATACAGTGCAATAAACCACCTGTCCCCCTTCAATTTACTATTGTATGGCATCTAATCACTTCACCATTCTGAGTCTCTCCTGCGATAACACTCTTGGTTGTCTATATGTCTTCCTTAAAATGTGGTACCCAGAAATAAAAGAAATGCTTTACATGTGGACGGAATAAAGAAGAATACAGTGGAAGTATTGGTTACTTCTTAACATTTTTGACTGCTGTGATACCCTGTTCACTTATACAGAAAGCTTATAGTGTACTGAAGCCCACAAATCCCTTTGACAAGAACTGTTAGTGACATCTTCCCCTATTTTGTATTGTAAAGTTGATTATTTTGAATGGAAGAATCAGGAGATTTTTCCTGTAAAAAAAAAATCTCATCTAATGTAATGGAGCTTATCATTGTCACCTGTTCTCTTTTCAAATGCAAACTGGGATCAAGCAGTGATAAAGTTTAAAATTATATCTATAAATATGAAAAATAGGCCTTCCAGAATAGTGATGATGGTGAGATAGGCAGAGAAGTTGTTTGAAACTCAAGTAGAAATGGGAGTCACTAATGAAAGTTGACTTAGAAAAACACATATTAATATTATCCATGTTCCATTGTATTTTTATTTATTTTGCTAAAATTTTCCCAATTACATTTTAATCTAGGTAGGATCTCGCTTGAGAATGTTGTTGTCAGTGTGTTAAACACCTCTAATCTAAAGAATTGGTTAAATGAGGATCAATTGAAGGTATTTTGATTAAAAATGTATCTCCTGTACTTTCAAAAGTTTATGATAGCTAGAAGAGGGCTTAGACATAGTATACAGGGCCTCACATAATAGAATTTGGAGCAACAGGCAGAAGGTATAAAGTGAAAACTTCCTAGCAATTAGACTTGTCTTGAAGTAGAATGACATACCCAAATAACAGCAGAGTCACCCTTACTGGAGTTCTTCCTGCAAAGACTGATTAATCACTTTGGCATGGGGGGTGGAAATTGTAAAAAGTATTCTTGCACGGGTGTGGGTTAGATTAGTTGACCTCTGAGCTCCCTTGTAACTCTGAAAACCTTTGATTCTATTAATTACCAAAACAAAATTTTCTTACTTTTATGGATATATAATTTCCAAAATGTGGGTAAACTTTGCCTTAGTATAACCATGACAGTTTGCAATTACTTTGTACCTCCTTCCTCTATGAAACTCTTGATCAAATCAAAAAAATACATTCCACAAAGAGGAACATTGGAAGATCTTACTGCCAGCAGGAAATCCTCTTTCATATGACCCTTGAATAGGACATCCTTAATTATGTACATACTTTAGACAGAATTAGGTGATTAGAAATGTTCAGACAACAAAACAGATTGTAATTCAGTGTCTGTATGTATATATATATATATATATGTGTGTGTGTGTGTGTGTGTGTGTGTGTGTGTGTGTGTGTGTGTGT